>NW_022436973.1:7854991-7943634 GCF_009761245.1 Sapajus apella | reverse complement strand
GCTAAGAAAATAAAACATATGGCCACTAAATTTTTATTTACAAATCTATCGAAACAATATGAATAATGTCCATTCTAATAAGTGAAAAGGTACCAGAATATAAAATTCTGTGGCCATTTGTTAGGGTACTCCAGGAATAAAATTACACATCCACACACCCACATCCACACCCCTCCCTGCCACACACACACAAGGGCTGAACAAGTACCAGCAGAGATGAAAATATGTTTTCAGATTTGAAGTTGTAGGTGATTTTTATTTCCCTTATTACTAAAGTATTAACAAAAATCAGGAGGGAAAAAACTCCTCATGCAAGGTCCAAGGTAAACTACATTATAATGAATTAGGTTGTCAATGGTAAATGAATGTTTCAAATAATTGTTTCTTGGATTTTATACTCATATAAAGGAAAGGAAAAAGAAATAATTCTCACGCACAAATAAAAGTAGCACAAGGTGGCTACAAAAAGAAAACTGAAAAAGGTTAACTCTGAGATGAATATCTGGAAAAACTCCCTAATAGTAAAAATCATCAGACTGTAGCATGGTATCCTAGGCTAAGTTCCACTGCTAGGGTATTTGGAAGCAACGCCCTAGACACCATACTTTAGGAATCAGTCCTAAGCTGACACCACAGAGACCCAGAGTGGTCTCATGAGGTTTTTTTCCATCACACAATTTGGTTGGTTAATCTATAAATACATGACATTTGCACATAAACATTCGGGTTTTCTTTTGAAAATACTAAGCAAAAGAACAATAAATCTTACCTGGGAAGTGCCAGACAGAGCCCTGCTCCACTGTCCTTGGGTAGGAGACACAGGTATCAATCGGCTGCATACTGGAACCCACTGAGAAATGCTAGTTTGATTCCTCTAGGGAAAGAAAAAAATAATCTGTCAGGAATCTAAATCATACTAAATCCTACATGGAAGGCATGTATAAAGGATACAACGTACCTGTGACATTGTAATATAATTAGAAACACATATTTGGTCTTCATCTTTAGTTCCTGGCACAGAGCTCCTAAAACCCTTGGAATTTCTGAGTGATGGGGATGTCTGTAAATCATAATAAGCCCCTTTCAACCATACCTGAGTTTATGCTAATAAGGTGATTCATGCAGGATGGAGGCTGGTTGCCGGAGGAACCAACCACAGGAGTAGAGGGTTAGAACTCCCTCACCTCCAGGAGACTAGAGGGATTAGAGACTGAGCCAATCACCAGTACCCAATGATTTAATCAATCATGCCAACTATAAGCCTCCATAAAAATTCTAAATGATAGGGTTCAGAGAACTTCTGGTAAAGATGAAAAAATCTTTTTTCTATACTCAACACTCCACTTCTGACACCAAATGTGCAGGGGCAGGGGGTCCCCACACCAAGCAATTCTCCAGTTCTCTGCAGACACCAACTGGGTGTCCTACAATTTAATTTAATTCTTACACTAACTGCCTGGAGACAGCAGAGACCTCACAGCTCCAACAGGATTGTCCCACACTTCATTTTTTTTTTTTTTTTGAGATGGAGTTTTGCTCTTGTTGCCCAGGCTGGAATGCAATGGCGTAATCTCAGCTCACCGCAATCTCCACATCCTGGCTTCAAGCGATTCTCCTGCCTCAGCCTCCCAAGTAGCTGGATTACAGGCGCGTGCCTGTCCCCCACTTCAGACTCCAATCACGAGTAGTGAGTCCCCAGGTTACTCACACTTTTGTCCAACTCGTCTATAAATTGGGGATTCCCACAACTGCCTCCTCAGATTCAATAATTTGCTAGAATGGCACAACTACTCAGGGAGGCACTTACTTACCTCCTCTAACCCCTATCACTTTGCAAGGGTTTCAAGGGTTCTGTGCCAGGAACCAGAAATAAAGATCAATTATATATTTCTTCTCTCATAATATCATATCTGAGTTGCAGCCAACATGCCAGGAGAGTGGCACACTCTAATTCCACAGGGACAGAAATGACCGCACTCAGGACCATTCCAGACCTGGCCTTTAGCACCTAACTTTAGAAATCCTGCCAGAATGGGGTATCACATGAATGAAGAACTTACCAGTTTATTATAAAGGATACACCTCAGGAACAGCCAAATGGAAGCGATGCAAAACATGATGTATGGGGTGAGAGCTTGCTCTCCAGCTGTGCCAACCTCCCTACACTTTGATATGTTTACCATCCCAGAAGCTCTCCAAACTCAAGGATTTCTATGGAGGCTTCATTACATAGACATGACTGGCTATCAGTGACCATTGGTGATTAGCTCAATCTCCAGCCCCTCTCCCATTCCAAAAGTTAGGAAGGAGTGGGAGAAGCTAAAAGTTCCAACATTCTACTCATACATATTTGTTCCTCCAGCAACCAGCCTCTACCCTCCAAAGACCATTCCAGACCTGGCCTTTAGTACCTAAGTACCTTTAGTACCTCCAAGAGTCACCTCATTAACATAAACTCACAGCAGGGCATAGAAGCCCATGCCTTCAAGTCCTATTATCTCAGCACTTCTGAGAGGCCAAAGCAGGATTGCTTGAACCCAGGAGGTCAAAACCAGCCTGGGCAACAAAGTGAGACCCCCAACTATACAAAAAAAAACACCCATAACTCAGGTATGGTTGAAAGGGACTTATTATAAATAACAAAAGACACTCCTCTCACCCCTATCACTCTGCAAGGGTTTCAAGAGCTCTGTGCCAGGATAAAGACCAAATATATGTTTCTTCTCTCACAATATCGTATGTGGGTTGCAGCCACATGCCAGGAGGGTGGCACACTCTAATTCCACAAGGACAGAAGCGACTGCACTCAGGACCATTCCAGGCCTGGCCTTTACTATCTAAGTTTAGAAATCCTGCCAGAATGGGATATCGCATAAATGAAGAACTTCCAAAATGGGACCAAGATCAAGTCTCCACATGCTCATCTCTCTAAGGATAAGATGTACCACTGCCTACTACTGGTTCCACAGACTAAAATAATTCTGGTAATAGGTGACTCAAGCAGTGGGCATGGGCTCTCTCTGGGAAGAGAAACAAAATAAGCAGACTTCTGGCACTTTACGATTAGATTATAATTCAAGTTACAGTTTGCAATGTCTTTTTTTTTCTTTCTTTCTTTTTTTTTTTTTTTTGAGGCTGAGTCTTGCTTGCTCTGTTGCCTAGACATGAATGCAGTGGCACAATCTCAGCTCACTGAAACCTCCACCTCCTGGGTTCAAGCAATCCTTGTGCCTCAGATTCCCAAGTGTCTAGGACTATAGGAGTGAGCCACCACACCTGGCTAATTTTTGTATTTTTAGTAAAGACAGGGTTTCACCACGTTGGCCAGGCTGGTCTCAAACTGCTGACCTCAACTATCCACCCACCTCAGCCTCCCAAAGTGCTGGGATTATAGATGTAAGCCACTGTGCCTGTCCTTTTTTTTTTTTTTAAAGAGACAGGGTTTCACTACATTGCCCAGGCTGGAGTGCAGTGCCTAGTCATGGTGCTAACACTGTACACTACAGCCTCAAATGCCTGATGCCTGGGCTCAAGTGATCCTCCTGCTTCAACCTCTCAAGTAGTTGGGACTAAAGGCTTGCAACGCTGTGCCTGGCTTGCAATGTGTTTTTCTTTCTTTTCTTTTTTTTTTGGAGATGGAGTTTCGCTCCTGTTGCCCAGGCTGAAGTCCAATGATTTCGGCTCACCGCAACCTTCTCCTCCCAGGTTCAAGTGATTCTTCTGCCTCAGTCTCCCAAATAGCTGGGACTACAAGCATGTGCTACCATATCCAGCTAATTTTGTATTTTTAGTAGAGACGGGGTTTCTCCATGTTGGCCAGGCTGGTCTTGAACTCCTGACCTCAGGTGATCCACCCACCTTGGCCTCTCCAAGTGCTAGGATTACAGGGGTGAGCCACCACACCCAGGCTACAATGTGTTTTCATAAACACTGATTTACCCGATCTTCACAGAATCCCTTTATAGTAAGCAATGCTGGAATCATCATCATCCCCAAAATGAAAAGGAAACTAGGGGAGAAGTTTTACAGTGGGAAAACACACGTGGGCAACTTGATTTCCAAGACAAGAGAGATTAAATGGCTATTCAAGCTAAAACTGAGATTCACATTTTCCCTCTAACAGAATCTCACTTCAGAAAGGTCTCTTGGCCAAAGTGAGAGGCTAGGCTGAGAGCTCTGTCTTGCTAAATGAGAAGTCTGCTTTATTTTATGAATCTGAACTACATTCCACTGTATAAATGACAGTCATATACATAGCACTGGAAATTTTAATTTTAGGAACCAACTCTAGGGATCTGAGGGTTTTCTTTACTTGACCTGTAGACGTTATAGGACCATAATGAGGACTGGATTAAATTGCTTGAAAATCCTTTGCTAAGTATAATGTACAACACAGTCGGCCCTCCACAGCTACGGGTTCTGCATCCATGGATTCGGCCACCCACAGATTAAAATATTCAGGAAAAAAAATGCCGGGCATGGTAGCATATACCTGCAGTCCCAGCTACTCAAGAGGCTGTGGCATGAGGCTTGCTTGAACCCAGGAGGCAAAGGTTGCAAGCGAGCAGAGACTGTGCCACTGCACTCCAGCCTGGGCAACAGGCTCTGTTTCCAAAAAAAAAAAAAAAGCCGTACTAAATGTAGACATTTTTTTCTTGTCATTATTCCCTAAATAATACAGTATAACAACTATTTATATAGCACCTACATTGTATTAAATGTAAGTAATCTGGAGATTATTTAAAGTACATGGGAGGATACATACAGGTTATATGCACATACTATACCACTTCCTATCAGGACTTGAGTATCCATGGATTTTGGTATCCAAGGGAGGTCCTGGAACCAATC
Source organism: Sapajus apella (assembly GCF_009761245.1). Classification (NCBI taxonomy): domain Eukaryota; kingdom Metazoa; phylum Chordata; class Mammalia; order Primates; family Cebidae; genus Sapajus; species Sapajus apella. The sequence goes on along the minus strand of NW_022436973.1, from coordinate 7,938,783 downwards.
CCCCAGGGACACTGAGGGACAACAGGGACAACTGCACTAGGAGTTTAAACTCAGCTACTCTAATTTATCTTTTCAAGTAACTTAACCTCTATGACATTCAGTTTCCTCACAGCAATGATCAGTAATACCTAATGAGCACTTGATGGCAGGCACTTTTCTGGTACGTTACATACATGAACTCACTTAAACTTCACAATCACCACTAATGACCTAGATATACAATTATCCCATTTATACAAAAAAGGAAACTGAAGTATGGAGAGGATAAGCAACCTCCCAAAGTCACATAGATCTAACAGCAGGATTAAGACTTGAACCCAGGCAACCCAACTCTAGAATCCATGGCCATTTCCGGGATGAAAGGCTAAAGGGAGTATTTGCAAGGTACCCTCTAGCTCTAACACTGTATGACCTAGTCTGGAACCAATTAAAACAGCATATTGTGGAAAGTGCCACATACTTACAGGCAGAAAGCACTGTTCAGAATCTACGTATTAAACACCTCTGTGAGCCTTGGTTGTCTCTTTTTATCAAAAATAAAGATAAAATCCCTATTTCTCAGGACTTTCTTTAAAATTAACAAACGTACCTTGCAGTACATTCAGCACAATATTAAGCTGAATCTGAATCTCCATTTCTTTGAGTAGTCAGAAACAAGTACAGGTGGGGTGGAAAAAGGCATTAGATTTTTAAACCTACAGATGCTTTCTACAGTGTCTCACAGTTCTAAAATTGTATAATTGCCACTTACAGCACCTTATATTTCAAGTGAAAAGTGAGGCTAAAAATATTTCATTTGAAAAAAAAAAAAAAAATATTTCATTTGAGCTGAGGTTTGATCGGTTGAAATGGTTTTCCAAATGAGAGACAGTCACTGGTGTTTTGTTTTACCAACACTGACAGGTTTGCCAGAATCATTCAATGTCAGATATTTCTGTCCTAAAAATGCTAAGTATGGAATAGGAGGAAGCTGCTTCAGATTCAGGGCCAAAGGCAGGGGGTGGGAGGGCTGGGTGGGCAAGAGGAAATTACAAGTTGAAACAACGCACACTTTTGGAAGATTTTCTGAAGAATTTCATCATGTTATTATTTCCAATGTCAACAAAATTTTCTCTGTAATTTTGGCTCCCGTTGGTCTTAGGCCAATACTTTTAAATCAGTTCTTTTTAGAAGAAAGGAACAATCAGCTGTTCTTTCCTTCTCCAATCCCACAACAATTCTTGTCCAAATCCTTAATTGAAACCGCTAAGGTGTAGCAGAAAGTGTAATCCCAAATCTTCCATCAAATAGCAGTGAACTGATTACTCAACAATCTGGGCCTCCATTTTCATTTATGAAAAATCGGAATAATAAAAGCTATCTCACAGAAGTGTTCCCAGGAACATTTCTAAAAGCACTTTGATAACAGAAAATCATACACAAAGGCATCACTGTTATGAACAACTGTTACCAAATTGTGCAAGCCCCACTTTCCCCAGCAAACTGTCAGAGAAGCAAGAACCATTTTCTTAAAATATTGTTTGGAACCTAGCATTCATTCCCTTTCTCAAAAGCTTGCAGTAGTTCCAAGGACCTCTTTATTGAAACCTAAACCCTTAATCCTTACTGGTCTTTAACAACTGGACTCCTCTAAACTCATAATACTTGCTGTGTTCCCCACTTAGTAGTTTCAAAAACCTGACTCAGATTCTCTGGTTTGGGAATCACTGCTCCACTCCATACAAGCTAGCTGCCTTGAGGCAATTTCCTCTGGTACTCTCCTCTTCACTCCAACCGAAACTATAAACTCAACTGCTTCAAGAAATCTCTCTAGGCCAGGCACGATGGCTCAGGTCTGTAATCCCAGCCTTTTGGGAAACCGAAGCAGGCAGATCACCTGAGGTCAGGAGTTTGAACCAGCCTGGCCAACACGGCGAAACCTCATCTCTACTAAAAATACAAAAATTAGTTGAGCATGGGGGCAGGTGCCTGTAATCCCAGGTACTAGGGAGGCTGAGGCAAGAAGAATCACTTAAACTTGGGAGACAGAGGTTGCAATGAACCAAGATTGTGCCACTGCACTCCAGCCTGGGCAACACAGACCCCGTCTCAAAAGAAAAAAAAAAGGACTGGGTAGAGTCAGTAGAGCCAGAAGCTGGCCTCTAGAAATATACGTATTTTTTGAGACAGAGTCTCACTCTGTTACCAATGCTGGAGTGCAGTGGCGTAATTTCTGCTCACTGCAACCTCCGCCTCCCAGGTTCAAGCAATTCTCCTGCCTCAGCCTCCTGAATAGCTGGGATTACAGGCACACACTGCCATGCCCAGCTAATTTTTGCATTTTCTTTTTTTTTTTTTTTTTTGAGACGGAGTTTCACTCATGTTACCCAGGCTGGAGTACAATGGCGCGATCTCGGCTCACCGCAACCTCCGCCTCCTGGGTTCAGGCAATTCTCCTGCCTCAGCCTCCTGAGTAGCTGGGACTATAGGCACGTGCCACCATGCCCAGCTAATTTTTTGTAGTTTTAGTAGAGACGGGGTTTCACCATGTTGACCAGGATGGTCTCGATCTCTTGACCTCGTGATCCACCCGCCTCGGCCTCCCAAAGTGCTGGGATTACAGGCTTGAGCCACCGCGCCCGGCCTTGCATTTTCAGTAGAGATAGGTTTCACCATGATGGCCAGGCTGGTATCGAACTCCTGACCTCAGATGATCTGCCTGCCACAGCCTTCCAAAGTGCTGGGCTTACAGGCATGAGCCACCATGTCAGCCTCTACTCAGTCCTTTTTCTTTTCCACCTCTTGCAACACTTCATCTATAAATATAAACCTGTAGAAGTACTTCTCTCTCTCTTAAGGTACTAATATATTAGGCCTATAAAACAATTAGCACACCTCAACTTCTCCCAAGGTCAAAAAACATTTATAGCCATTTCCAATGGCAAAAAATATTCCTTTATCTTAGGATAAATGCACTGTTACTAAGTGGGAACTCGTTTTATTGTCATTTTGCCTTGCCAACACTTCAAAACCAAAATTTTTAAGAGAGGCTTCATGTTTTTGTTTCCCATGCATTTGTTAATTGCAGTGATTTTTTTTACATCAGTACTTCAAAATATTCTGACATACCACCTCTTGTATTGACTAACCTTTAATCAGTCCACTGAAGGGCCTGTTTTTACATGCGGTTTTGTAAGATACATAGTATTTTCCTTGGCTCATTCATGAGCTAGAAAAAGATTTACAGGTGTAGTGGATTCTAGTTATTCACCATAAAATCATCACAAACACTGAGTTAGCGAATATGAAACCATTGCTTCCAAAGGAAATGCCAGTCTTAGGTTCCTGCAAGCCTCTGGTCACAGCATTCATCAAGCAATAAATATACAACCTTGTTTTACTGGTTTCTGTGGAAAGACATCCTATTTAATATACATTGTTGATACATTAACACAACTCAGAGCCAACAACAGGATAACTCACTCCTTAACAAAATTTAATAAACATATTTTTCCATAAGGCACATTGTGGCCTTCTTGTACTCAGCAATGCTAGACAACATTTTCATACTACAGTTGGGGGACATTTTAAAGAAGGGATTCGCCAACTGAAGCACAAAAATATGAAAAATATCCACTAAAAAGACCATGAAAAGAATACTTGTTTACAGTATGAAAACTGAAGGCTGGGCTCAGTGGCTCACGCCTGTAATCCCAGCACTTTGGAAAGCTGAGGTGGGTGGATCACTTGAGGTCAGTTCAAGACCAGCCTGACCCCATCTCTACTAACAAATATACATAAGATATATAAATTAGCCAGGCATGGTGGCACATTCTTGTAATCCCAGCTACTCAGGAGGCTGAGGCACAAGGATCACTTGAATCTGTGAGGGGGAGGTTGCAGTAATTGGAGATCATGCCACTGCACTCCAGCCTGGATGACAGAGCGAGACTCCATCTCAAAAGAAAAAAAAATTATTGGTGGGGCATGGTGGCTCACACCTGCAATCCCAGCACTTTGGAAGGTTGAGGCAGGTGGCTAGTGAGGTCAAAAGATTGGGGCCATCCTGGCCAACATGGTTAAACTCTGTCTCTACTAAAAATACAAAAATTATCTGGGTTTGGTAATACACACCTGTAATCCCAGCTATTCAGGAGGCTGAGGCAGGAGAATCGCTTGAACCCAGGAGGTAGAGGTTGCAGTGAGCCGAGATCACGCCACTGCACTCCAGCCTGGGCAAAAGAGCAAGACTATCTCCAAAAAAATAAATAGACAGGCTGGGCACGGTGGCTCACACCTGTAATCCCAGCACTTTGGGAGGCCAAGGCAGGCAGATCACAAGGTTAGGAGTTCAAGACCAGCCTGATCAATGTGGTGAAACCCCATCTCTACTAAAAAGCATGGTGGCGAGTGCCTGTAATCCCAACTACTTGGAAGGCTGAGGCAGGAAAATTGCTTGAACCCAGGAGGCAGAGGTTACAGTGAAACAAGATCATGCCACTGCACTCCAGCCTAGGCAACAGAGTGAGACCCTGTCTCAAATAAATAAATAAATAAATAATTACTGAATATACTGCCCCCTCCCACTTTGTTGGGAGTATTCAATCTGAGCTTTCAAAAGACTAATTACATACAGGAAAGATTTGAGTAAATCAATAAATAAATTAAGGGTGAGGGGTCAGGTTTCTATCAGAGAAAGGAGTTAACAAATATGGCAAGGCAAAAGAGTAGAATAAACCCTGTGGTATTAGAATGGATTTAGAATAACTGGCGTGGGCTTTTGATAGATAAAGAAAAAGATACAGGCATATTTATGTGTTATATATAGACATAGATATATTTCCTACCTGCATCCTGATAGGGCCTGTAGACCTTGACACTCCAGTAGCAATGAGCACATGTAGCACTCAGATCTGGTTTCTAAATAGCAACAACCACTAAAAGGAACTAGTCTCCTCTGGAGAAAAGTTGACTCCAGAATGGGGATGATGGTCATCAAAGTCTTACAAAGAGCTAGCATTATTTGATCTGTCTGATAGTTCTTTAGAAGGCCCTGTTTCAAGGCTGTCTTAGAACTCACCCAGTGTGAGAAAACCTTTTCCCCAGCAGCACCAGTTGAAAACAAATAGAGGTAACTGTTTGACTTCATGGCTTCCTGAGGCAGTGAATGACAGGTGGAGAAAACAAAAAGCTAACCAAAAAGCTTTAAAGGAAAACCTGGGGAATGAGATGTCCACAGGGGGTTAGAAAATCCCCAACATATTCCTGGGCATCTAGGAACCCATGAACATACCCAGATCTGTGCACATACCCAAAGCTGCGCACATGCTCAAGAAGGACCTAAGAACGTCTCTTACTTGTGGTTGACCTTGAGGTTCTGCACAGCAGGAAGTGAAGGTTAAGGTAGAGCTGTCAAATGCCTGGCAGAATGTTACAGGTACATCCCAACATGCACACAGAGGCCCACAGCAAAAACTGGGATACTCACTGCTTCCAGGCAGTAAGAATCGAATTTTAAGAAATTAGTTAAATCATTACCTGACCACTAAGCTATGTAAGCAGAGACTTCGGTGGCCACAAACAACAAAGAATACAGACTACAGAATCAATTCAGAGAAGTCGCTAAACAAAAATACAACAAAACTTGGGAAGGGAAACAATTTGATTTCCAGAGTTGCCACATTATTTAAAATGTCCAGTTTTCAACAACAAAAAAAGGAAAGTATGAGAACAACATCTCACCAAAGAGAATATCAAAAATAAGAGAAGTTATTTTTTAAAGACAAAATAAATTCTAGAATTGAAAAGTCCAATAACTAAAATTAAAAATTCATTTGTCCTTGCCAGTAGAAATAAAAAAAGGAAAAGAGAATTATGAAAATAAATTTTAAAGACAAAATTAAAAAAAAATAAAATAATAAATTCATTAGAGGGGCTCAACAGCAGATTTGAACAGGCAGAAGAAAAGAATCAGTGGTCTTAGGCCAGGTGCAATGGCTCCTGCCTGTAATACCAGCACTTTGGGAGGCTGAGGAAGGGGGGCCACAAGGTTAGGAATTCGAGACCAGCCTGGCCAACACAGTGAAACCCCATCTCTACTAAAAATACAAAAATTAGGTGAGTGTAGTGGCACGTGCCTGTAGTCCCAACTACTCAGGAGGCTGAGGCAGGAGAATCACTTGAACCCAGGAGGCAGAGGTTGTAGTGAGTGGACACCATGCCATTGCATTCCAGCCTGGGTGACAGAGTGAGACTCCCTCTTAAAAGACAAAATAACAAACAAAAAAATCAGTGGTCTTGAAAATAGATCAATTTAGATTATCCAGTCTGAGAAATGGAAAGAAAAAGCAGTGAAGAAATTAATAGCCTCAAAATGAAAAGCAAAAAACAAAACAAACAAAAAAAAAATAAGGACAAATTTAACAGCCTCAGATTGTGGTACACCATCAAACATACCAATACATGTATAATGAGAGTCTCAGAAGGAAAGAAAATAACAGAAAAATATTTGAAGAAATAATGGCAGAAAACATCCCAAACATAACGGAAAATAGTAATTTAGGAATCCAAAAAGATCTACTAATTCCAAGTACGATAAACACAAAGAGGGTCACCGACACATCATACGCAAGCTGACAAGAAACAAAGATTCTTTAAAGGAGCAAGAGAAGAAACTCATCATATACAAAGCATCCATAAGAACATTAACAGTTGATTCCTTCTCAGAAACTGTAGCAGCCAGAAAAATGTGAAAATGCAGAAAGACAAAGATTTTCAAACCAGAATTCTACATCCAGCAAAACTATTATTCAAAAGTGAAGAAAAAAAAATGAACACTTCCCAGATCAACAAAATGGAAATAATTTGTTAATAGCAGACCTGCCCTGCAAGAATAAGGGAAGACCTTTACGCTGAAAAGAAAGGTAAAACTAGGCCGGGCGCGGTGGCTCAAGCCTGTAATCCCAGCACTTTGGGAGGCTGAGGTGGGTGGATAACGAGGTCAAGAGATCGAGACCATCCTGGTCAACATGGTGAAACCCCGTCTCTACTAAAATTACAAAAAATTAGCTGGGCATGGTGGCGTGTGCCTGTAATCCCAGCTACTCAGGAGGCTGAGGCAGGAGAATTGCCTGAACCCAGGAGGCGGAGGTTGCGGTGAGCCGAGATCGCGCCATTGCACTCCAGCCTGGGTAACAAGAGCGAAACTCCATCTCAAAAAAAAAAAAAAAAAAAAAAAAAAGAAAGGTAAAACTAAAGAATAACTAAATCTACATGAAGAAATAAAGTAGACTGGTAAAGGTAACTGCTTAGGTAAATAAAAAGTACAGTATAGGCTGGGCACGGTGGCTCACGACTGTAATCCCAGCACTTTGGGAGGCTGAGGCAGGCGGATCATGAGGTCAGGAGTTCAAGACCAGACTGGCCAACATGGTGAAACCCCGTCTCTACTAAAAAATACAAAAATTACCTGGGCATGGTGGCTCCTGCCTGTAATCCCAGCTACTTGGGAGGCTGAAGCAGAAGAATTGCTTGAACTGGGACCTGAGAGGCAGAGATTGCAGTGAGCAAGATTGTGCCACTGCACTCCAGCCTGGGATACAGAGCAAGACTACATCTCAAAAAAAAAAAAGAAAAGAAAAAAGTACAGTATAAATGGATTTTTTATTTGTAGTTCTTTTTATTTTTCTAATTTAAAAGACAACTACAAGAAGAAATAATTATAAATCTACATTGGTAGGCATATAACGTATAAAGATATAATTTAGATGACAATAACACCGCAATGTTGGGGAAAGAACAGAGCTATACAGAAAGAAAGTCTTTACATATTACTGAAATCAAGTTGGTATTAATCCAAACAAGACTGTTATGAATTAAGATGTTCACTGTAATCCCAGGGCAGCCACAAAGAAAACAGCTCATAAAATATAGTAAAATCTTATAACATGTACACAAATTAACTCAAAATGGATAAAAGACCATAAAGTAGGATCTAAAATAAAACTTTTAAAAGAAAACTTAGGGGAATGGCTTCATGACATTGGATTTTGCAATGATTTATTGGATATGACATTTAAAAAGCAGACAATAGGCCGGGCATGGTGGCTCACACCTGTAATCCCAGCACTTTGGAAGGCCGAGGCAGGCGGATCACTTGAGGCCAGGAGCTCGAAACCAGCCTGTCCAACATGGCAAAACTCCTTCTCTACTAAAAATACAAAAATTAGCCAGTACATGCCTATAATCCCAGCTACTCAGGAACAGTAGGTTCAGTTCTCCTACTGAGGTAAGAGAACTGCTTCAACCCAGGATGCAGAAGCTGCAGTGAGTCTAGATTGTGCCACTGCACTCCAGCCTGGGAGACAAAGCAAGACACTCTCCCAAAAAAAAAAAAAAAAAAAAGAGTAGGTTGGACTTCATCAAAATTAAAAACTTTTGTGTACCAAAGAATAGTATCAGCCAGGTGCGGTGGCTCACAACTAAAATCCCAGCACTTTGGGAGGCCCAGGCAGGTGGATCACCTGAGGTTGGAAGTTCAAGACCAGCCTGACCACCATGGAGAAACCCGGTCTCCACTAAAAACACAAAAAATTAGCCGGGCATGGTGACACATGCCTGTAATCCCAGCTATTCGGGAGGCTGAGGCAGGAGAATAGCTTGAACCTGGGAAGTAGAGGTTGCTGTGAGCCAAGATCACACCATTGCACTCCAACATGGACAACAAGAGCAAAACTCCACCTCAAAAAAAAAAAAAAACAAAAAAAGAATAGTATCAACAGAGTGAAAAAGCAACCCCTAGGATAGAAACAATACATGCAAATCATATATCTGATGAGGGATTGATATTCAAAACATATTTTAAAACTTGCCAAGCGTGGTGGCTCATTCCTATAAACCCTGCATTTCTGGAGGCAGAGGCAGGTGGATCATCTGAGGTCAGGAGTTCAAGACCAGCCTGGCCAACATGGAAAAACTCCATCTCTACTAAAAATACAAAAATTAGCTGGGCATGGGGAGTACACACCTATGATTCCAGCTACTCAGGAGACTGAGGCAGGAGAACCACTTGAACCACAGAGGCAGAGGTTGCAGCAGGCTGAGATCGTGCCACCGCACTCTAGCTTGAGTGACAGCAAAATCCCGTCTCAAAAAATAAAAATAAAAATAAAAATGTGTATATATATATATATACACATACACACATACACACACACACACATATATACATACATATATATACATATACATATATACATACATACACACGTACATATACATATATAGTTCTTTATATATATATTCGTGTATGTATATACATATATATAGAACAACTACAACTCGATTACCAAAAACTCGCTTGAAAAACAGGCAAAAGACTTGCACCTTGGACACTTCTCCAAAGAAAATATACAAATGGCTATTAAGAACATGAAGAGATGCCCAATATCACTAGTCACTAGAGAAATGTAAATCAATGCTATAATGAGATACACCTTCATACCCATTAGAATGTCTATTGTCAAAAAAGAGAAAATAAGGCCACATGTGGTGATTCATACTTGTATAATCCTACCACTTCTAGAGGCCAAGGCAGGAGGATCACTTGAGCTCAGAAATTTGAGACTAGCCTGGGCAACAAAGCAAGATCTCCTCTCTACTAAAAATTTTAAAAATTAGCTGGATGTGGTGGCACACACCTGTAGTCCCAGCAACTTGGGAGGCTAAGATGAGAAGATCACTGAGCTCACAAGTTGAGGCTGCAGTGAGCTGTGATTGGGCCACTGCACTCCAGCCTGGGTGACAGAGAAAGATTTTGTCTCAAAAACAAACAAAAACCAGGAAATAACAAGTGTTGCAAGAATGTAGTGAAACTGGAACCCTTGTGCACTGCTGGTGAGAATGTAAAACAGTATCTGCTGTGGAAAACAGTAGGACAATTCCTCACAAATTAAACAGGCTGGACATAGTGGCTCACGCCTGTAATCCCAGCATTTTGGGAGGCCGAGACAACAGGACTTCTTGAGCCCAGGAGTTCAACACCAGCCTGGGCAACATAAGGAGACCCCCATCTCTACAAAGAAGAAAAAAAAATTAGCCTGGTGTGGTGGTGCACACCTGTGGTCCCAACTACGCAGAAGGCTGAGGTGGGAGGATCACTTGAGCCCATGAGGTGAAGGCTGCAGTGAGCTATGATTGAGCCACTACACTCCAGCCTGCATGACAGAGCGAGGCCTTGTCTCCAAAAAAAAGACAGAAAATTCTGACACATGCTACATGGATGAACCTTGAGGACATTATGCTAAATTAAATAAGCAGTCATAAGAGTCAAATACTGTATGATTCCACTTATATGAGGTACACAGAGTAGTTAAACTCCCAGAGACAGAAAGTAGAACGGTGGCTGCCAGGGGTTGGGGAGAAAAGACTGGAGAGTTAATACGTTCGGAGTTTCAGATTTTTATTTTTTGGGTTTTTTTTTTTTTTTTTGAGACAGAATTTGCTCTGTCACCGAGGCTGGAGTGCAGTGGTGCAATCTCAGCTCACTGCAACCTCCGCCTCCCCGATTCAAGCGATTCTCCTGCCTCAGCCTCCTAAGTAGCTGGGATTACAGGTGTATGGCTAATTTTTTGTATTTTTAGTAAAGATGGGGTTTCACCATGTTAGCCAAGCTGGTCTCGAACTCCTGATCTCGTGATCCACACACCTCAGCCTCCCAAAATGCTGGGATTATAGGCATGAGCCACCACACCTGGCCCTCAGAGTTTCAGTTTTTTTTCTTTTTTTTTTTTTTTTGAGACGGAGTTTCACTCTTGTTACCCAGGCTGGAGTGCAATGGCCCAATCTCAGCTCACCACAACCTCCACCTCCTGGGTTCAGGCAATTCTCCTGCCTCAGCCTCCTGAGTAGCTGGGATTACAGGCACATGCCACCATGCCCAGCTAATTTTTTGTATTTTTAGTAGAGACGGGGTTTCACCATGTTGACCAGGATGGTCTCGATCTCTTGACCTCGTGATCCACCCGCCTTGGCCTCCCAAAGTGCTGGGATTACAGGCTTGAGCCACCGCACCTGGCCAGAGTTTCAGTTTTATAGAATGAAACGGGTTCTGTGGATAAGGGTGGTAAAAATGGCACAACAATGTAAATGCACTCAATACCACAGAACTGTACACTTAAAAAGTTTAAAAGGTAAATTTCATTATATGTATCTTACCACAATTTTTTTTCTAATTTTCTGAAGTACAGGGTGGCTTTCTACAATTTTTACTATTTCCAAAGAAAAGCAAAAATGATGACCAATGCCCAGGACAACTCATAAAACCATAACCATGTTCAGTTCCACTGATCAAATGTCCAGTCTCTCTGCTGTAGTCACTCAACAATAGTAGTGTTTCAGTTTCCTCCTCCTTCCCAAATCCATCACTAGAGAGGGAAAAATATTGGCTCACAAGACAAAAAGAGGAAAAAATAAGGCAAGACTAACAAGAATGTTTCAGAAATGCTTTTTTTTTTGAGAGAGAGTTTCACTCTTTCACCCAGGCTGGAGTGCAGCGGCACTATCTCAGCTCACTGTAACCTCCACGTCCCGGGTTCAAGTAATTCTTCTGCCTCAGCCTCCCAAGTAGCGGGGATTACAGGTACCCATTACCAAGCCCAGCTAATTTTTGTATTTTTAATAGAGATGGGGTTTCACCATGTTGGCCAGGCTGGTATTGAACTCCTGACCTCAAGTGATCTGCCTTGGCCTCCCAACGTGCTGGGATTGCAGGCGTGAGCCACTGCATCTAGCCAGGAATATTTCCCTATGCTTCAATTTTCTTATCTGTAAATAGAGGAAATAACATGCTCTCCTTTCCAAAAGGATGTTGTAAGGATTAGGTAAATTCACATTTACAAAGTATTCTAAAGTGCTTAGCACGTGGTCAGTGCCCTATAAAATGTGGCTCACGACTTAAATCCCAGCACTTTGGGAGGCTGAGGAAGATGGATCATGAGGTCAGAGTTCAAGACCAGCCTGGCCGACATGGTGAAACCCCGTCTCTACTAAAAATACAAAAATTAGTCAGGTGCGGTGTTGCATGCCTGTCATCCCAGCTACTTGGGAGGCTGATGCAGGAGAATCATTTGAACCTGGGAGGCGGAAGTTGAGCCGAGATTGTGCCACTGCACTCCAGCTTCGGCAACAGAGCAAGACTCCATCTCAAAATTAAAAAAAAACTAAAGTGGGGAGGAAAAAAGTAACTAAATTCAGAACATCCTAATTGCCATTTTCCCAAAAGTCCTCATTTCTGAATCAATTTCTGCCCTGAAATCAAACACTTCACCAAGTGAATCTTTCTGGCAGTTATAGGGGCTATTCTACAAACAAATATTTATTGAACAGCAATCAAGGGTATCTCACTCTGCTAGGCTGGCAAGGAATACAAGAAGTAAAACTGTTATCCTTGCAAGCCACATATAAAAAGATCAAAAACACAAATGTAATAACAATTTAAAAAATACCCAGAGGCAGGAATAGACCATGCCAACTATGAAAAACGTCTTTGACTCAGTTTTTGAAGACTCGCTAAAATTATATACTCTCCCATCCCTCCATCATAAAAAACTAAGCTCTGTACCCTAACGTTTTTTCTGCTGCCACTTTCTTTTCTCCTTTAACTCCTAGAGGAAAAAGTATGCTAGAAGGATCAGGACTGAATCTCAAGAGATGCAGTAGTTTCATACACGGGTGCCAAAGAGTCTTTCCTTACTTCATTCATTTATTCAACAAGTAATCACTTAACACCTATGACGTGCCATACACCATGCAAAACAAAGTGAAAACGACCGAGACAGACATGGCTCCAATTCTCACGCAACTTTCAATCTAATATCTAAATTTCATTTAACTGATACAGTTAAAAACTGACTTATGACCTATGAAAGAAACCCAGAGAATTTCAGAATCTAAAGGGACTGCAGGGGATAAATCTCCTCGTTTTTCATATGGGGACAATGAGGTCCACAAGTGACTTGCTCAAAGTTACCCTGTGCATCAGTGACCGACAAGGACTAGAATCCAGGTCTCCTGAAAATCAGTGTCCTAGGCGCTCCTCTCCCTGAGGGGAAGCAGTTACATGGGGGAAGGAAAAGCAAACTCCATCAAATAAAGGCCAGATGTCACCCTTCCCTTCCTCGAAGGAAGGAGGAGCTAAGGTCAAAACGGGGGTAGGAAGAGGTAGGAAGCTGCCTCAGTTTCCCCAAGGAAAAGCGGCCACGCAGCCTAGCTACAACACAGGTTCCCCTTCTGCACTTCCTTCCAATTCCTCCCGCCCTGCCTTGTCGAACTCCAACCCGGGACCCAGAGGGCTACCGTAGAAAATTACTGCTTCACTCACAAGGACTCGCACGAGCAACGCCATGTTCCTCAATAACCATTTCCGGGTGAAGAGTGAGCTTCCGGTGTCCCCGCCGCGACCACCCCTTTTCTACGTCCTCCTTTTGCTGGCGAAACACGGGCAAGAACAGCGCAGGCGCAGGGAGTTGATGTGCGCACGCGCGCTCGTGTTCTTGGCTGTGTGTAGACTGTAGTGCCTCGGACTCGCACCCCCACTGTCTCCCCGACTGCACGTCACAGGGGCTCAAATCATTCTCCGCCGCCAGTCTCCTTGACCCCAGACCTCGGTGCTTTTCATATCCCTCTCTTACTTCCCACCTAACCCAGCCTCACTCCTCAGCCCCTCCTTCCCACACTCCACCCCAGCACTTTTCAATGGAGGTTGAAAAGAACAGGACCTAGGGAAATCCCAATCTTTAAACGGAGCCAGAGGGTCGGGCGCGGTGGCTCATGCCTGTAATTCTAGCACTTTAGGAGGCCGAGCCCGGCGGATCACCTGATATCAGGGGTTCGAGACCAGCCTGGTCAACACGGCGAAACCCCGTCTCCACTAAAAATACAAAAAAATTAGCCGGGCATGGTAGTGTGTTCCCGTAATCCCAGCTACTCAGGAGGCAGAGGTTGCAGTGGACCGAGATCACGCCACTGCACTCCAGCCTGGGCGGCAGAGGAGTACTCTATCTCAAAAAAAAAAAAAAAAAAAAAAAAAGAAAAAAACAGAAAAATGAGCCAGAGAAGGAGGCTATAAGAGGCATACAGGGGACAGCAGAGTCCTGAAAGTCAAGGGAAGAAAGTGGTCATGTGCCGATCTGAAACCTGGTGAAGGAAGAAACTTTTGGGATTTGTGGTTGGTTGGTTGGTTGGTTGGTTGGTTGAAGGGGAACATTTTTGAATATTGATAGGAAAGGATTAGTGAAGAGTATACAAGAGAATCAAGGATGCAAGGAGCTTCCTGAGAAAAGTGGCAGAGAACGGCCTTGGTAGAAGACTCCTCTTCCATTGTATCCCAAGAAAAGAAGAGAAGACAAAGTGCTGGTGCTTTGGGGGTTGAGGGAGCAGAGGGGCGAGATGTCAAAGGACTTCTTTCATTTCATTCAGTCAACAGAAATCTATTGAGTCTTGCCTATGTACTGAATACAAAACATACTGACTTCACGGAGTTCTTAGACTGGCGGGGAAGGCATAGGAACCCAGTGAAAAAAATAAAAACCGGGGAACTACTTTAGTTAGGTCGGGTAAGGCCTCTCCAAGGAAGTGACCTGTAAGATGAAATCTAAAGGAAGAGGAAAAGCTAACCATGGGAAATAACGTCACTCTACTATTCTTTTTTTAATTAAATTTATTGCTTTTTATTAACTGACCAACAAAACGACATATTGTATACAACAGTGTGGTTTCTTTTTTGTTTTTTGTTTATTTGTGACAGTGTCTGTCTCTGTCACCCAGGCTGGGGTGCAGTGGCACAACTCAGCTCACTGTAACCTTTGCTTCCTGGGTTCAAACGATTCTCCTGCCTCAGCCTCGCGAGTAGCTGGGATTACAGGCGCACACCACCACACCCAGCTAATTTTTGTATTTTTAGTAGAGATAGGATTTCACCATGTTAGCCAGGCTGATCTCAAACTCCTGACCTCGTGATCCACCCACCTTGGCCTCCCAAAGTGCTGGGATTACAGGAGTGAGCCACCGCACCCCTGGCCAGGATGTTTTAAAATATGTATACATTGTGGAATGGCTAAATCAAGCTAAGTAAAATATGCATTACCTCGGCCAGGTGTGGTGGCTCATGCCTATAATCCCAGCACTTTGGAGGCTGAGGCAGGCAGATCACGAGGTCAAGAGTTCGAGACCATCCTGGGCAACATAATGAAACCCCCATCTCTACTAAAAATACAAAAATTAGCCAGGCGTGGTGGTGCATGCCTGTAATCCCAGCTACTCAGGAGGCTGAGGCAGGAGAATCACTTGAACCTGGGATGCAGAGGGTGCAGTGAGCTGAATTCATGCCACTGCATTCCAGCCTAGGCAACAGAGCAAGACTCTGTCTCAAAAAAAAAAAAAAAAAAAAATGCATTACCTCATTTTGCTGGAAATGCTTAAAATATGTTCTTTAAGCAATTTTGTTCTTTTCTTTCTTTTTGTGTTTTTCTTATTTCTTTAAGCAATTTTGAAGAATACAATACAAGCTGGGCACGGTGGCTCACGCCTGTATTCCGAGCACTTTGGGAGGCCAAGGCAGGTGGATCATCTGAGGTTGGGAGTTTGAGACCAGCCTGGCTAACATGGTGAAACCTCGTCTCTACTAAAAATACAAAATTACCCAGGAATGGTGGTACGTTCCTGTAATCCCAGCTACTCAGGAGGCTGAGGCAGGAGAATTGCTTGAACCTGGGAGGAGTAGGTTGCAGTGAGCCGAAATTGTGCCATTGCACTCCAGCCTGGGCAACAAGAGCGAAACTCATCTCAAAAAAAAAAAAAAAGTACAATACATATTTATAGTAGCTACAGTCACCATGTTATACAATAGATCTCTTGAACTTATCCCTCCTAACTGAAATTTTGTATCCTTTGATGAACATCTCCCCAGTCCTTAGTAACCACCATTCTACTCTCTACTTCTATGAGTTCAACATTTTTAGTTTCCACATATAGGAGAAATCAAGCAGTATTTGTCTTTCTGTGCCTCATTTACTTTTCTTAACATAACGTCCTCCCAGTTCATCCATGTTGTCATAGATGTCAGCATTTCCTTCTTCATTAATGAATGGTATTCCATTATATATATAAATAACTTTTTTTTTTTTTTTGAGACAGAGTCTTGCTCTGTCACCCAGGCTGGAGTGCAGTGACATAATCCCAGCTCGCTGCAGCCTGTACTTCCTGGGTTCAAGTGATTCTTGTGCCTCAGTCTCCCGAGTAGCTGGAACTACTGGTGCATGCCACTATGTCCAGCTAATTTTTGTAATTTTAGTAGAGACAGGGTTTCGCCATGTTGCCCAGGCTGGTCTTGAACTCCTGGCCTCAAGTGATCTGTCCACCTCAGCCTCCCAAAATACTGGGATTACAGGGGTGAGCCACAGCACCTGGCCACCACATTTTGTTCATCCACTGATGGACACCTAGGTTAATTCCATATCTTGGCTGTTGTGCATAGTGGTGCATGTTAGTACAGATGCCTCTTCAGCATACTGATTTCATCTTCTTTGAATGTATACCCAGTAGTGAGATTGCTGTATCCTATTGTGGTTCTGTTTTTAATTGTTTGAGGAGCCCCCATACTGTTTTCTATAATGGGTGTACTAATTTACATTCCACCAACAGTGTGCAAGATTTCTCTTTCCTCCACATCCTCAGGAACACTGTTATAGTCGCCATTCTTTTTTTTTTTTTTTTTTTTTGAGACAGAGTCTCTCTCTGTTGCCCAGGCTGGAATGCAGTGGCACAATCTCGGCTCACTGCAACCACCACCTCCTGGGTTCAAGTGATTCTCCTGCCTCAGCCTCCCAAGTAGCTGGGACTACAAGGCACACACCACCGTGCCCAGCTAATTTTTGTATTTTTAGTAGAGACGGGGTTTCACCAAGTTGGCCAGGATGGTCTCGATCTCTTGACATCGTGATCCACTCTCCTTGGTCTCCCAAAGTGCTGGGATTACAGGCATGAGCCACCGCACCCATCCTATAGTAGCCATTCTAACAGACGCAAGGTAATATCTCATTGCGGCTTTAGCTTGCATTTCCCTGATGATTAATGATGTTGAGCATTTTTTCATAAACTTGTTGGCCATTTGTATGTCTTCTTTTGAGAAGACATACAAATATGTCTTATATTTTGCCCATTTTAAAATTTGGATATTAGCCCCTCATCAGATAGATGGTTTTCAAATATTTTCTCCCATTCCATAGGTTGTATCTTCACTCCATTGATTGTTTCCTTTGCTACACAGAAGTTTCTTAATTTTATATAACACTATTTCTCTATTTTCACTATTTTTGCCTGTACTTTTGGGGTCATGTCCAAAAAATCAATGCCCAGACCCAAGTCATGTAGCTTTCCCCTATATTTTCTTCTTCAAGTAATTTTAGTTTAGGTCTTGTGTTTAAGGCTTTAATCTATTTTGAAGTGATTTTTATTTGAGACAGGATCTTATGCTGTTGCCCAGGCTGGAGTGCAGCAGTGCAATCAAGGCTTACTGTAGCCTCGAAGTCCTGGGCTCAAGTGATCCTCCTGCCTCAGCCTCCTGAGTAGCTGGATCATAGGCGTGTGCCACCATGCCCAGCTATTTTTTGTTTTCAGTAGAGACAGGGTACAGGGGTCTCCCTATGTTTCCCGGGCTGGTCTTAAACTTCTGGGCTCAAGCAGTCCTCTCATCTCATCCTCTCGAAGTGCTGGGACTAAAGGTGGGAGTCACAACACCTGGCACTTGATTTTTACATATGGTAGGTGATGAGAGTCTAATTTCGTTCTGCATGTAGATATCCAGTTGCCCCTACATTATTTATTGTAAAGACGGCCCTTTCTCCATTGAGTGTTCTTTGCACCTTTTTTGAAAATCGATTGACCGTAAATGCATAGATTTATTTTTGGGCTCTATTCTCTTCTATTGGTCTATGTGTCTGTACAAATGCTATTCTGTCAGAAAATGTTGGGAAGTGGAAGACGGAAAGAAGATTTCAAAACAAAAGTCTTGAGGTGGGAAAGAAAACAATATATTTTAAGGCCAGGTGCAGTAGCTCATGACAGTAATCTCAACACTTTAAGAGCCCAAGGGTGGATGACCTGAGACCAGGAATTTGAGATCAGCCTGGGCAACATGGCCAAACCCTGTCTCTACCAAAAAAGTAGCCAGGCATGGTGGTGGGTGCCTGTGGTCCCAGCTACTCTGGAGGCTGAGGTGTAGGATGGCTTGAGGCTGAGGTAGTAGGATGACTTGAGCCTAGGAGGTAGAGATTGCAGTGAACCTCGATCCAGCCACTGCACTCCAACCTGGGTGACAGAGTGAGACTCCATCAAAAAGAAAGCAAGCAGGAAAATATATTTCAAAAATTCAAAGAAAACAAAAGAAAGAAAGAAGAAAAGAAAGAAAGAGAGAGAGGGAGGGAGGAAAGGAAGGAAGGAAGAAAGGAAGGAAGGAAGAAAGGAAGGAAGGAAGGAAGGAAGGAAGGAAGGAAGGAAGGAAGGAAGGAAGGAAAAATGAACAAGAAAGAAAGAAGAAAGAGAAAGAAAGAAAAAAAGAAAGGAAAGAAAGGGAAGAAAGGAAGAAAGGAAGGAAGGAAGAGAATTCAAAGAAAACCGGTATGGTGCTGAAATTATTAACTTAGATAACTTGGAGAGATAGGCAGAGGTTAATTATACAAGGACTTCTAGGTTAAATCTTGCATTTTATTCTTAGTAGGAAGCCATTGAAGGAATTTTTTTTTTTTTTTTTTTTTTTTTGGAGACAGGATATCGCTGTATCACCCAGGCTGGAGTGCAATGGCGTGATCTCGGCTCACCACAACCTCTACCTCCTGGGTTCAAGCAATTCTTCTGCCTCAGCCTCCCAAGTAGCTGGGACTACAGGTATGTGCCACCATGCTTGGCTAATTTTTTTATTTTTAGCAGAGACAGAGTTTCACTATATTGGCCAGGCTGGTCTCCAATACCTGACCTTGTGATCTGCCCACCTCGGCCTTCCAAAGTGCCGGGATTACAGATGTGAGCCAGTGCACTAAACCTGAGGAATTTTTTTAAGAGGCAGGATCTCTTTATGTTGCCCAGGTTGGTCATGAACTCCTGTAATCAAGGAATCCTCTTGCCTCAGTCTCCTGAGTAGCTGGGACTATATGTGAGAGCCACCATACCCAGCTATTGGAGTATACTAAATAGGGAGGGCTACTTAATTCATGTTTAAGAAGTTAACTTTGAAAAAAAAAAAAAAGTTGAGTTTGGAGCAGGAATGGTGGCTCACACTTGTAATCCCAACATTTTGGGAGGCCGAAGTGAGCAGATCTTTTGAGCCCAGGAGTTTGAGACCAGCCTGGGTAACATGGCAAAACGCTGTCTCTACTAAAAACACAAAAAAATTAGCTGGGTGTGGTGGTACAGGCCTGTGGTCCCAGCTACGCAGGAGGCTGAGATGGGAGGATCACCTGAGCCTAGGGAGGTTGAGGCCGCAGTGAGCACTGATTGTGCCACTGCACTCCAGCCTGGGTGGCAGAGTGAGACCCTGTCTCAAAAAAATATGTATATTAACTAATTAAAATAAAAAATTAAGAAACAAGTTTTTTTTGTTCTTTTTTTTTTTTTTTGAACCGAAGTCTCCCTCTGTCGCCTAGGCTAGAGTGTAATGACATGATCTCAGCTCACCACAACCTCCGCCTCCTGAGTTCCTGTCTCAGCCTCGCAAGTAGCTGGGATTACAGGTGTCCGCCACCATGCCCAGCTAATTTCTGTATTTTTAGTAGAGATAGGGTTTCACCATGTTGGTCAGGATGGTCTTGAACTCCTGACCTCAGGTGATCCACTCACCTTGGCCTTCCAAAGTGCTGGGATTACAGAGAGATAGAGGCTGGTCTCGAACTCTTGAGCTCAAGTGATCTGCCCTCCTTGGACTCCCAAAATCCTGAGATTACAAGTATAAGCCACTGTGTCCAGCATTATTGTCTTTATAATAAAATCTGTGAAGATATATTATAAACCCACTTCCTCTCAAGTATAATATTTTGAGGGCAAAGATCAAGTCTTACTTCTTTGAATTTTTCCTGGAACCAATGAGAAGTTTTTTTTTTTTGTTTGTCTGTTTTTTCAGAATAAGATTTTGAGGGTAAGAAGGGTGTTCTTATTTAAATTTTTAAGATAAATTTATTTAAAAAAATTTTTTTTTCTGAGACAGGGTCTTATTCTGTCACCCAGGCTAGGGGAGGCTGCAGTAAGCAGCAGGCGTGCAACTTGGCGAAACCCCGTCTGTACCAAAAATACAAAAAATTAGCTGGATGTTGTGGCAGGCATCTGTGGTCCTAGCTACTCAGGAGGCTGAGGTGGAAGGATCACTTGAGTTCAGGAGGTAGAGGGTGCAGTAAACTGAGATCATGCCACTGCACTCCAGCCTGGGTGAGATGGGGTGAGACCCCATCTCAAAAAAAAAAAAAAAAGACAATGAAAGTCAATGAAATTGGATTCCTACTTCACACCATATCGAAATTAACTCAAAATGGACCTGAAAGAGCTAAACTCTTTAAGGTAGAGCCTTCTTAGATATGACGCCAAAAGCACAGGTGACAAAGGAAAAAGTAGGTAAGTTGGGCTACATGAAAATAACATGCTTGCTGTCTTCTTATATGGCAAAATAGCATTGCAGAATGGCACACAACCCTCGACTGTTGTACATATAAACATTTCTACATACAAAAGATGTTGCAAAAGATAACCTTGAAAAGTGAAAGAAGCCGCTCACCGTGGCTCACACCTGTAATTCCAACACTTTGGGAAGCTGAGGCAAGAAATAACTTTGAGGCCAGGAGTTTGACCCCCCAAAATTTACTCATTGGTTCTAGGAAAAATACAAAGTAAGACTCAGTCTTTACCCTCACAAATATCATAGTTGGGGGTGGGGGAGTGGGTTTGTAATACATATTAACAAATTTGTAATCCCAGCATTTTGGGAAACCAAAGCAGATCACTTGAGCTCAGGAGTTCAAAACCATCCTGGGCAACATAATGAAACCCCGTCTCTACTAAAAATACACACACACAAAAAAAAAATTGGCTGGGTACAGTGGCTTATGCCTGTAATCCCAGCACTTTGGGAGACCGAGGCAGGCGGATCACTTAGAGGGCAGGAGTTTAAGACTAGCCTGGCCAACATGGTGAAATGCCATCTCTACCAAAAATATAAAAGTTAGCTGGATGTGGTGGTGGGCACCTGTAATCCCAGCTCCTCAGGAGGTTGAGGCATGAGAATCACTTGAACCTGGGAGTCAGAGGTTGCAGTGAGCTTAGATCATACCACGCCACTCCAGCACTGTCTGGAAAAAAAAAAAAAGAGAGAGAAAGAAAGATACAGAGTGAAAGAAAATATTTTCTTTTCTTTTTTTTTTTTTTTTAATTGAGTTGGAATTTCATTCTTGTTGCCCAGGCTGGAGTGCAATGGTGTGATCTCAGCTCACTCCACCCTCTGCCTCCCAAGTTCCAGTGATTCTCCCATCTCAGCCTCCTGAGTAGCTGGGACTACAGGTGCCCACCACCATGCCCGGCTAATTTTTGTATTTTTAGTAGAGACGGGTTTACACCACGTTGGCCAGGCTGGTCTAAAACTCCTAACCTCAGATGATCCGCCCACCTCAGCCTCCAAAGTGCTGAGATTACAGGCATGAGCCACTGTGCCCAGCCAAAGGAAACTATTTTCGAATCATATATCTGATAAGCAACTTGTATCCAGTATATTTAAGAACTGTTACAACACAATAATAAGAAAATAAACAGCCACTTATAAATGGACAAAGGGGGCCAGGCGTGATAGCTCATGTCTATAATTTCAGCACTTTGGGAGGCCGAAGTGGGAGTATCACTTGAAGCCAGAAGTTCAAAACCAACCTGGCCAACATAATGAGACCCCATCTCTATAAAAAGTATAAAGTAAGGCTGGGTAATGTGGCTCATGCCTGTAATTCCTGCACTTTGGGGGGCCGAGGTGGGCGAAGCATGAGATCAGGAGTTCAGGACCAGCCTGACCAACATGGCGAAACCGCGTCTCTACTAAAAATACAAAAATTAGCTGGACGTGGTGGTGAGCACCTGTAGTCCCAGTCACTCGAGAGGCGGAGGCAGGAGAATCACTTGAACGCAGGTGGTGGAGGTTGTGGTGAGCCAAGATCACACCATTGCACTCCAGCCTGGGCGACAAGAACAAAACTCTTTCTCAAAAAAAAAAAAAAAGTAATAAATAAAATAAAAATAAAAACTAAAAATGAACAAAGGATTCAAATAGACATTTCTCCAAAGAAAATATACAAATGGCCAATAGACAAATGAAAAGATGCTCAACATCATTAGTTGTTAGGGAAATGCAAAACACATACATACACCCACACAATGAGATCCCACATCACATCCACTAGAAGACTATAATCAAGTCCTGCCAAGGATGTGGAAAAGCTGGACCCCTCATATATTGCTAGTGGGGGTGTAAAATGGTGCAGCTGGTTTGGAAACAGTCTGGCTGTTCTGTGAATGTTAAACACACAGTTACATATGATTCAGCCATTCCATTCCTAGGTATATATCCAAGAGAAATGAAAATGTGTGTCCACACAAAAACTTGTACAAAAATGTTCAGCACAGCATTATTCATAATAGCCGAAAGTAGAAGCAACCTAAATATCCATTAACCAGTGAATAGGTATAAACAATGGTATATCCAGACAATGGATTATTATGCATCAATAAAAAGAAATGAAGTACTAATATGTACTACGACATGGATGATCCTCAAAAACATTAAATGAAAGAAGTCACAAGATGACACATATTGGATTATTCCATTTCTATGAAGTGTCCCACCCCACCCACTCCCATAGCCAATTTTAGACCTCATCACCAGAATTGTTTGAATTCTGAAATTTTTAATTTATGCCATTCTGTGCTCTCACCATTCTATTGTTTTGGTTTTCATTCATTACTCCTAGTACACCTGTCATTCTACCCCATTGAGACCACTACACTTTTTATCTCTTCTGTTTATAGTGTGTTGACCCTCTCCCCTCTTTACTTCTCCCATTTAGCTCCCAACTCGTCTATCATTTTAATTTATTTCTTGCCAGTATTAACTCCCTTGCTCAATTGTCTTCCTATCTTGCACATAGAAAGACCGCAACACTGCAATTGTCTATTTATTCCATGCCTGCCTCTGTATTCTTTTATTTATTTATTTACTTTTTTGAGACAGAGTCCTTCTCTGTCACCCAGGCTGGAGTGCAATGGCACAATCTCAGCTCACCGCAACCTCCACCTCCTGGGTTCAAGCAATTCTCTGGGTTCAGGCGATTTTCCTGCCTCAACCTCCCAAGTAGCTGGGACTATAGGCGCGTACCACCGCACCTGGCTAACTTTTTGTATTTTTAGTAGAGACGAGGTTTCACCCTGTTAGCCAGGATGGTCTCAACCTTCTGACCTTGTGATCTGCCTGCCTCGGCATCCCAAAGTATTGGGATTACAGGCGTGAGCCACCATGTCTGGCCATCTCTTCTCTTCTTATTAGGACTCCAGTCACATTGGATGGATTCTACCGTAATAACTTCATCTTAACTTGATTACATCTGCAAAGATCCCTATCCAAATAAGGTCATATTCCCAGGTGCCAGATGTCAGGACTTCAACATATTTTTGGGGGACACAATTCAACCCATAACAGGAACCTTTTCCACAGTCCACAAACCTTGACTTTGACCTCTTCCTACTGTCCCTCAGCTGTGGGCTTCCCATATTATTTCACTGAGAAAATAGTAATTAGAAACCATCAAAAGGAAACTCAACTTCTTACCACTAAATCAACAAACCTGCTTTTGTCATGTGAATTTATCCTTCCTTTTCTTTTCTCATTTCATGGAAGAATTTCTGCTTTTCCTATTTAAAACTAATCTCTCTTTTTTTTTTTTTTTTTTTTTCTGAGATGGAGTCTCACTTTGTTACCAGACTGGAGTGCAGTGGCGCAATCTTGGCTCACTGCAACCTCCGCCTCCCAGGTTCAAGCAATTCTCCTGCCTCAGCCTCCTGAGTAGCTGGGACTACAGGTGAATGCCACAACGCCCGGCTAATTTTTTGCATTTTAGTAGAGATGAGGTTTCACTGTATTAGCCAGGCTAGTCTTAATCTCCTGGCCTCATGATCCACTCACATTGGCCTCCCAAAGTGCTGGGATTACAGGTGTGAGCCACTGTGCCCAGTACTAATCTCTTAAGAGCACTTCAAACTTTACATGTTCATAGCTGACCATGGACTTCATCTTCTTCTCAAAATCTGTTTCTTCTGTGTTGCTTTTTCTTTCTTGCACAGCATTCACCCAATTGCCCAAGCCCGCAAACCTACAAGACTCCCCTTAACGTTGCTTCTCCCTTTCTGTCTGTCCTAACACTTCCTAAGTCCTGCCAGTTTGATCTCTTGATACATATGAATTCTATCTGCTCCTCTCCACTCTCCAACCTCCACTGCCTCCTTCCTAGATAAGACTAACGTCTTCTCTCACCTGGACTACGACTGACTTGATCAGCAATTTATGTGGATAGCACGTTTCAGGCAGAAAGAACAGCACGTGAAAAGGCTTTAAGCTAAGAATTGGCTTGATGACTTTGAGGACAAAAGGAAAGTCAAGGTCAGCGTGACTGGAAGGTAGTGAGAGAGGGTTGCAGTATAAAAGATGAGTCTGAGAGGCAGGCAGAGTCCAGATTTTGGAGGCCTTGAAGGTCCATGATAAGGAGTTTGCATTTTATTTTATTTTAAGCAAAACAATGACATGTTTTAAAAGGGCTCTCTTAGCTGGCTTCAGAGAATAGATTGTAGATCATAGCATAGGTTACTTCTAGCATGCTCTCTAGGCTTGGCAAGGTGAGATGTTAATGCGACCCCAATTTGGGGACTTGCTCTAGCTTGCTTTCACTGTATATAAAACAGGAAAGCTATCCAAGTTCTTTTCATTTTCTTCAAATAAGGAAACCTCTTTTATTCTCTGTTAACTGCCAAGGACCAAGAATCCCTCCCTGGAAGAGGCAAGGTGATACATTCTTTTCCTGGAGAAAAAACTGTTACAGGAAGCCAGAAAGAAGAAGGGAAGGGGGGCAGTGTCCCAATCCCATTGGATTAGGTAATCAAGCCAAAGGTACCCATCTCCATTCAAACGAAGTGATTGTGCTTTCCTAAAACGAAAAGCCATTGTCTATTAAGAACTTATAAATTTACCTATGTGAAAATCTTTTAGAAAAGTTAAATATTTAATAAATCACTTTTTTTTTTCAGAGATAGGGTTTCCCTGTTACCCACAGTGAGTGTAGTGACATGATCACAACTCACTGCAGCCTCAAACTCTCAGCTCAAGTGATCCTCCCGCCTCAGCCTCCCAAGTAGCTGGAACCACAGGCATATGCCACCAGGCCCAGCTAATTATTTTTACTTTTTGTAGAGATAGGATCTAGCTATGTTGCCCAGGCTGGTCTCAAATTCCTGGACACAAGTGATCTTCCCACTTGGGCTTCCCAAAGTGCTGGTATTATAGGTGTGAGCCACTGTGCCCAGTCATAAATCACAGTTTTGTTTTGTTTGTTGTTGTTGTTGTTGTTTTGAGACAGAGTCTCACTCCATCACCCAAGCTGAAGTGCAGTGGCATGATCTCGGCTCACTACAACCTCCACCTTCCATGTTCAAGAGATTCTCCTGTGTCAGCTTCCCAAGCAGCTGGAGTTACAGGTGCATGACACCGCACCTGGCTAATTTTTGTATTTTTAGTAGAGACGGGGTTTCCCCATGTTGGGCAGGCTGGTCTTGAACTCCTGACCTCAAGTGATCCGCCTAACTCGGCCTCCCAAAATGTTGGGACTACAGGAGTGAGCCACTGAGCCTGGTTATATGACCTTTTTTAAAAAGATGAATTTTATACTGAAACTGTTCTAGAACATTCAGAATATATATTCTCTATGACTACAGACATTATTTGCCAATGGGATCAGTTGTAATGTTTGTTCCTCTTTGAGAAACAGTCTGTGCCCTTTACCTATCAATTAACCCAGCAGATAGCTGGTTTCTGTGTCTTTTTGGCCCCCACAGAATTGTTTCATTTGCTCCTTAGTGCAGTGCAAACAATTTTTTTTTTTTTTTTTTGAGACGGAGTTTCGCTCTTGTTACCCAGGCTGGAGTGCAATGGCACGATCTCGGCTCACCGCAACCTCCGCCTCCTGGGTTCAGGCAATTCTCCTGCCTCAGCCTCCTGAGTGGCTGGGATTACAGGCACGCACCACCATGCCCAGCTAATTTTTTGTATTTTTAGTAGAGACGGGGTTTCACCATGTTGACCAGGATGGTCTCGATATCTTGACCTCATGATCCACCCGCCTCGGCCTCCCAAAGTGCTGGGATTACAGGCTTGAGCCACCACGCCCAGCAACAATTTTATTAAGAAACCATTCTACAGGCCAGGTGCAGTGGTTCATGCCTGTAATCTTAGCACTTTGGGAGGCTGAGGTCACCAGATCATTTGAAGTCAGGAGTTCGAGACTAGCCTGACTAACATAGTGAAACCCTATCTCTACCAAAAATACAAAAATTAGCCAGGTGTGGTGGCATGCGCCTGTAATCCCATCTACTTGAGAGACTGTGGCACAAAAATCTCTTGAACCTGGGAGGAGAAGGTTGCAGTGAGCCAAGGTCACGCCACTGCACTCCAGCCTGGGTGACAGAGAGAGACTCTGTCTCAAAAAAAAAAAAAAAAAAAATATATATATATATATATATGAATCTTACTGTTGTTTATTGTAATAATGTAATTGAAGATATTTGTTACATTAGTTTTCAAGTATGGCTGTACAATTTGTCTGCTGAGCAATGTTTGATTAACTCAGATGCAATGACTTATGCATAAGAAGCGATTTTCTTGCTTTGTATTGGTTGCTAGACAGCTTAAATATTGCCCATCTGTAGCAGACATAAATCATTATGATCCACATTTTAGCCCCGTGCTGGCTTCACTTTGTTCCCTTCACCTTGTTTTCTTTTTCTATTGACTCACATTTGATTTATCTTGTCTTGCATTTTACATATCTTACTAAGACTCTTAAATCAATATTTTTTTTTTTTGAAACCAAGTCTTGCTCTGTCACCAGGCTGGAGTGCAGTAGCATGGTCTCAGCCCACTGCAACTTCTGCCTCCTGGGTTCAAGTGATTCTCCTGCCTCCACTTCCCAAGTAGCTGGAATTACAGGTGCACGCCACCACACTCAGCTAATTTTTTTTTTTTGTATTTTTAGTAGAGACGAAGTTTCACCATGTTGGCCAGGATGGTCTCCATCTCTTAACCTCATGATCTGCCTGCCTCGGCCTCCCAAAGTGCTGGGATTACAGGGGTGAGCCACCACTCCCAGCCTTAAATCAATTCTTAAACATGGCAAAATAAGAAGGGGTGAACAATATTGAAGATACTGAAACCTTTTCCAAGCAGGCATTAAATCCTACTTTTTTTTTTTTTTTTTTTTTTTTTTGAGACAGAGTCTCACTCTGCTGCCTGGGCTGGACTGCAATGGTGCAATCTGTGCTCACTGTAACCTCTGTTTCCCAGGCTCATGCCTTGGCCGGGCATGGTGGCTCACGCCTGTGATTCCAGCACTTTGGGAGACCAAGTCGGGTGTTTCACGAGGTCAGGAGCTCGAGACCATCCTGGCTAACATGGTGAAACCCCGTCTCTAATAAAAATACAAAAGATTAGCCGGGCATGGTGGTACATGCCTGTAGTCCCAGCTACTTGGAAGGCTGAGGCAGGAGAATCGCTTGAATCCAGTAGGTATAGGTTGCAGTGAGCCGAGATCACACCGCAGCACTCCAGCCTGGGTGACAGAGCAGGACTCCGTCTAAAAAAAAAAACAAAAACCCAGGCTCATGCCCCAGACTCCTAAGTAGCTAGGATTACAGGCATGAGACACCACACCCAGCACATTTTTGTATTCTTCGTAGACACAGGGTTTTGCCATGTTAGCCAGGCGGTTTCAAACTCCTGGGCTCAAGTGACCCCTCCGCCTCGACCTCCCAAAGTGCTGGATGGTAGATCACTTGAGCTTAGGAGTTCAAGACCATACTGGGCAACATGGCAAGACCCTGTCTCTACAAAAAAATTAAAAAATAAGATAAATTGTTGGCTATGATGGCACACAACTGTGGTCCCAGCTACTCGGGCAGCTGAGGTGGGAGGATTGCTTGAGCCCAGCATGCAGAGGTTACAGTGAACCAAGATCGCGCCATTGCACTCCGGCCTGGGCCACAGAGGGAGACCCTAACTCAAAAAAATTAAAAATAAAAATATGGCTAGGCTTACACCTGCAATCCCAGCACTTTGGGAGACTGAGGCAGGCAGATCACCTGAGGTCAGGAGTTCAAGACTAGCCTGCCCAACATGGTGAAACCCTGTCTTTACTAGAAATGCAAAAAAAAATTAGCCAGGTGTGGTGACAGGCACCTGTAACCCCAACTACTT
The DNA here is from genome assembly GCF_009761245.1 of Sapajus apella. Lineage (NCBI taxonomy): Eukaryota > Metazoa > Chordata > Mammalia > Primates > Cebidae > Sapajus > Sapajus apella. The sequence continues at coordinate 7,910,222 of NW_022436973.1, read as the reverse complement.
GGAAAGCTGAGGCAGGAGAATAGCTTGAACCTGGGAGGCAGAAGTTGCAGGGAGCTGAGACAGCACCATTACACTCCAGCCTGGGCAACGAGAATGAAACTTCATCTCAAAAAAATAAAATAAAATAAAAATAAAAAGTAAGAAATAACGGAAATTATTTGTTTGCATGCCTGTCTGTATAACTAGACTGTAAACTCCTTGTGACGACAGGTATTGTTCATTCATTCAACAAATACAATGGAGTCACACTATGCACCCATTTGACTCACTTGACTTCTTTTTTTTTTTTTTTTTTTTTTTGTGAGACAGAGTCTCACTCTGTCTCCAGGCTGGAGTGCAATGACATGATCTCCGCTCACTGCAACCTCCGCCTCCTGGGTTCAAGGCGGGATCAAGCGATTCTTCTGCGTCAGTCTCACGAGTAGCTGGTACTACAGGCGTGCGCCACCATGCCCAGATAATTTTTGTATTTTTAGTAAGGTTTCATCTTGTTGGCCAGGATGGTCTTGATCTCTTGACCTTGTGATGGGCCCACCTCGACCTCCCAAAGTACTGGGATTACAGGCGTGTGCCACAGCACCCGGCCGACTTACTTGTCTTCTTAGAGAAAACATTAAAAAAGTAGAAGTACAAATACTCTATGATTCCGCTTATGTAAGGCACCTGGAGTAGTCACATTCATAGAGACAGAAAGTAGAAAGATGGCTGCCAGGGCCTGGGAGGAAAGGGAAATGGGGACTTACTTGCTCAATGGGTATAGAGGGTCAGTTTTGCAAGACAAAAAAGTTCTAGAGATCTGTTGCACAGCAATGTGAATATAGTTAACAGTATAAAGTATGTACTTCAAAATGATTAAGATGGTAAATTTTGTTATGTGTTTTTTACCACAATCTTTTTAAAAAGAAAAGAAAAAGAAGAACCAGCTAGCAGTGCCTGAGATGACAGCATGAATCTGTGCTGTTTCCATGGCTGGTCTTGGTTCTCTCCTTCACAGAGTATGCATTTCATTGGTCTGAATGTGATTCTATTGTTTAAAGATAAATGTTTCTGGCCTGGCACAGTGGCTCACGCCTTTAATCCCAGCACTTTGGGGGCTGAGGTGGGAAGATCACCTGAGGTCAGGAGTTAGAGACCAGCCTGGTCAACATGTTGAAACCTCATCTCTACTAAAAATACAAAAATTAGCTGGTCATGGTGGCAGGCACCTAATCTCAGCTACTCAGGAGGCTGAAGCAGGAGAATCACTTAAACCTGGGAGGCAGAGATTGCAGTGAGCCAAGATCTCACCACTGCATGCCAGCCTGGGCAACAAGAGCAAAACTCCATCTCAAAAAACAAAAAGAAGTTAAATGTTTCTTACAACATAGCCCCTACCTGCAACCAACTGCTTATATGAGCTTTAATCAAAGAAACTATTTTCCTATTGGAGGGGAAAATGGTCATACTAAACTTGTTAAGAGAAGAGAGAGTTAAAGAATCCTCAGGGATCTTTTTTTTTTAATTCTAAGATGAAACAAAACACCTGAGTTAGTATTCTTGGAAAATGTCGGGAAAGCTTTGACACGTTTCGACATTTATCAATTAGAAATTACTGCGGCCGGGCGCGGTGGCTCAAGCCTGTAATCCCAGCACTTTGGGAGGCCGAGGCGGGTGGATCACGAGGTCAAGAGATCGAGACCATCCTGGTCAACGTGGTGAAACCCCGTCTCTACTAAAAATACAAAAAATTAGCTGGGCATGGTGGTGCGTGCCTGTAATCCCAGCTACTCAGGAGGCTGAGGCAGGAGAATTGCCTGAACCCAGGAGGCGGAGGTTGCGGTGAGCCGAGAGCACTCCAGCCTGGGTAACAAGAGCGAAACTCCGTCTAAAAAAAAAAAAAAAAGAAAAAAAGAAATTACTGCGTAGCAAAACTGCTTGGTTTGTATTCCATGCAACATGAGGCTCATGTTAAAAGAACATCAAGGTCCCAGCATTGTACTCCAGTTCTTCCACGCAGCTGCCAACATCTTACGCACACCCACCACCAACACCTTCATAACTGCTTAAATAACACAGCCATGAGTGACAAGACGGAAGAAATTTGATTCCACCTTGCATTTACTGTCAGCTTAACTTGTAGGCCCCAAAAGAAAACAGCTTCTTACTGGGGAGGGATATGTGCTTCTCATCTATTGTCAGGCAATGCCAGGGCACTTTATAGGCAACAAAAAGCCCCTGGAGTAAGGCTGAGGATGTTCAGGGATCATTTTTACTATATGAGTACTACCATATAGTAAAATATATTATGTATCCAAAATATATTATATATATCATGGAGTTCCTGATACCAGGTTTTACTACTGTTTTCCTTCCGAACCAACTCTCAAGTGATATGTCTGACTTTTGAGGCCCTGGCTGTTGGGTTTTCTCTGTTCTCCAACCTCTCAGAAGGCAGGTGGACAGCCTCAAGTGCACACCTAAGGGACTTGGCAGCTCCCAGCTGAAGCCATCCTTCATAGAGTCAGTGGAACCAATCATCAACATGATTTGAAGGATGGGAAGATATGTCCTTTGCACTTCACAAACTCATGTTATTCATTTCCTCCTATAGTCCTAATGCTGAACATGTCTTCCTTGAACCCTGCTATGGCTTGAGTATTTTAAGCATGTCCTCCAAAAGTTCATGTGTTGGAAACTTAATCCCCAATACCATAGCATTGGGAGGTGGGCCCCAATAAGAGCGTGATTAGGTCATGAGGGCAGAGCCACTGTGAATGGATTAATGTTGTTATCACAGAAGCAGGTTAGTTAATATGAGAGTGGGTTGTTATAAAGCAAATCCAGCCCCTGATGCCTCTCTCTATCTCACATGTTCGCTTCCACCTTCTGCCATTTGCCCATGGGATAAAGCAGCACAAGGCCCTCACCAGATGCCAGCACCACACTCTTCAACTAATTTTTCGTAATTTTAGTAGAGACGGGGTTTCACCATGTTAGCCAGGATGGTCTTGATCTCCTGACCTCATAATCCACCCGCTTCAGCCTCCCAAAGTGCTGAGATTACAGGCGTGAGCCACCACGCCCAGACTTCTTCTTCTTTTTTTTTTTTTAACAAATGAGGAAACCAAGGTTTATGGAATTAAGTTACTTACCCAAGGCCTCTAACTCTAAGTGACAGAACTGAAATTTGAAACTGTACAGCCTTTTGAGTCCTTCAGAACTGAGAGACCGTGGTTGGGAGAGTGTTTGTGAACTCTCAAGTATGATAGATGCTTTATACCCTTTGGGGCAAGAATGAACAGAACCAGTTTGCAGCTTGTTATGGTTGTGGCTGGAGGTGGGTGGCTGGGGGAGAGTGTTTTCCAAGGAGGCAGTTGAATAGATCCAGTGGTTAGCTTGGATGCCCTGATCACATCCCCAGAATCTGAGTGGGAAAAGACAGGAGGGTTCACAGTCCAAAAGAAAGCCCTGGGGCAGGTTGAGGTGGTAAAGGAAACTCCTAGGGTGTGGATTCAAACAGTCCATTGGAAGCCCAGGCCTTCAGCAAGAGGAGCACTGTGGCTCAGATGACCCGAACCTCTCTAACAGGGCTAAGGCAGAGAGAAGCTCCAGTTCAGTCAGAACTTTCTTTCTTTTTTTTTTTTTTTTGAGATGGGGGTCTCACTTTGTCACCCAGGTTGGAATGCAATGGCACAATCTCAGCTTACTGCAACCTCCGCCTCCTGGGTTCAAGTGATTCTCCTGCCTCAGTCCCCCGAATAGCTGGGATTACAGGTGCACCCTGCCACGCCTGGCTTATTTTTTGTATTTTTAGTAGAGATGGGTTTTCACCGTGTTCCCCAGGCTGGACTCGAACTCCTGAGCTCAGGCAATCCACCCACCTTGGCCTCCCAAAGTGTTAGGATTACAGGAATGAGCCACCGTGCCCAGCCTCACTCAGAACTTTCCAAGAAATCAGGGACACGCATCCCAGGAGATAAGTCCCTGTGGGAGCCAGGCCCACCTGTGACCCCTTCATCTTGTCTCTCTGCCCTTGGGTTTCTGGCCCCCCGGCTTCTCCACTGCTTTCCCTGGATCCCCAGCTCCCTCCTTGGCTTCCCCAGCACCTCCCTTCCAGGCCATTCTCCCCTCACACAAATCAGTGTTCTGTCTGCCATGGCGGCTCCTTTGTTTACCTCCAGAGCTGCCAGGCCCACCACTAGCCAAACACAGCAAAGCCCAGCCAGCGAGGGGAGGCTCCAGGCTCAGTCTGGTCCCTCGGAGACAGGTAATGGCCTCCAGGCCAGGGAGGCAGCTCAAAGGTAGGCTCCCCCCTCACTGTGCTCTTGGTTCAAGTCCTGACAACCCAAGCTTCAGGCCTAGAGGGAAAGCGCACAAGGTCTGCCCATGGCTGGGCAGGAGTCCTTCTTGTTGAAACAGCTTTGGCGAGGAGCCCCGGGAATCAAAGACCCAGCTGGAGAGAGGTGGGGGGAAATGCTGAGGCCCTCTGGGTGGGAAGTGGAGGCTTAGCCTGCTCCTGGTTCTCCCTGTGTCTCTTCAGCCAGGTAGAACTGGAGCCCTCAGCCCAAGGCACCCAGGTGCCTGTTTCCCCACCAGAGGGCTGTGTTCCTCTCCCAAAACTCTGCGTCCTGTGCCTCCCCTACCATTCCAGCTGAGAAAAGGAAGTGGGCATTTACTCTAGGCCAAGCCCCAAGCAGGAAACATTGTAAGGATGTGCCTGGCCTTGGTCTGTCTGAGGTTAGTGGGAGCTTATTTATCTGATGTATAATTATGTATTTATATAACATGTAACATAAAGGCAGGGGCTCCAATTCTGTTTTGGAAGCTGGGGGCTGATGGGCAAGCAGTGAGGAGTAGTGAGGGTGCCAAGCTGGAGGGCAACAGGGCCACAGGCAAGGTCATCTGAGGAACAGTGGTTGGTGGTGAGAGGAGATGCCCCAACAGGGAGGAGGAGAGCCCTGGCAGCCCAGATTCCCTGGGGGGGGTGGGGGGGAGAGAAAGAAAGAGAGAGAGAGAGGGAAGGACTCTTTATTTATTTATTTATTTGAGATGGAGTCTTGCTCTGTCGCCCAGGCTGGAGTGCAGTGGCACTATCTCAGCACACTGCAAACTCTGCCTCCCAGGTTCAGGCGATTCTCCTACCTCAGCCTCCCGGGTAGCTGGGACTACAGGTGCCCACCACCACCACGTCCAGCTAATTCTCGTATTTTTAGCAGAGATGAGTTTCACCATATTGGCCAGGCTGGTCTCAAACTCCTGACCTCGTGATCTGCCCACCTCAGACTCCCAAAGTGCTGAGATTACAGGCATGAGCCACCAAGCCAGGCAGAGAACTCTTTCAATGGTGCCCAGGTAATTCTGTGAGTATGGGTGGGGGTGGCAGGGGCAGGCAGATATTGGTGAATGAAGTAGGAATGATTTTAGAAGAAACGAAATCCCCAATTTCGTGCGTTTTTAGGGATCCATTTTGAAAACAACTAACTTGACTAAGGAATGCCAAGAAGAAAATCTAATTCTGTTGCCAGGCCCCAATGGAGCAAACAGAGCTCGAGACCCAGGGGCCTTTGGAAGGAACAGGAATGGGGTTAGAGGTGAGCCCTGGCCCTGCTAAGCCATACTCTCTGTCCCATTCTGCTTCAGTTTCCAGGAGCAGGAGTGGGGATGGGGCTCTGGAAACTGAGTTTATACGTGAAGCAACCCAACTCCCCCCTCCGGATCAGTAATTATTCATGGGGTCACTGGGTCCCCTGGAGTAAACAAGAAATTTGCCACAGTTTTAGGCACAGTTTTGCTTTTTATCTCATCAATATACATTTTAATCTAACAGTCTAACAGCCTCACACTCCTCAACCCTGTCCAAGCCCTCTCCCCTTCTCTCCCACCCTTGCCCAATCAGCTTCTCATCTGTTGCAGGGACAGGAAGTCACCAGGCACAAAGGTGATTTGAGGAGGCAGTGACACCTGTGGCTCTCCTGAGAGGTGCTTAGGAGAGGCCAGAGGCCTAGGAGACCCAGGTGAGGAGAAGTGGTGGGCTGAGTCTCATCGGAAAACACTGTCTCCTGGGACTCAGTCCCATTCAGAGTCTGTCTCCCTGGACCTGGGCCTGCCACTGGTCACATCAGCAGACAGGCAGCAATCCTCAGCCAGGGGAACTTGTGGATAAAAGGAGGCCTTTAGCCCAAGTCACACTCACAGAGCCAGCAAGCCTGTTGGAATCCCCTTTCACGCAAGCAGTGGAGATGCTCCTGCCACAGCTTCCTGACCCCTCTGTGATTCCAGGAGTGCAGGAAGGGGCTCTCCGGATGTGCCACCCGGGAAGACAGAGGGCCAGTGCTGCTACCTGCAGCCACATGACTCCACGACCATGTCCTCATACTGCTTATACACCACGTTGTTGGCAGAGTCAATGAAGAGGATGCTGATGGGACTGAGCCGCGTGGGCACACAGCAGGTGGGTGGTGTGGACTCAGGGTCCATGGAGTTCATCAGAGTCTGGATGACTGCATGGTTCGTGGGCTCCAGGTGGGAGCGCAGAGGGAACTCGCACAGCCCCTCGCAGTGGAAGGCCTCGTACTCAAGGGGTGCGATGATCCAGTCGTCCCAGCCCATGTCCTTGAAGTTGACATGAAGGGCCTTCCGACTGCAGCGAGCCTTGAGGTTCTTGCTGGGTCGCTTGCCCTGGCGAGTGGCCAGTGGGGCCCGCCGTTTTCGCCGCTGGCTGAACAGGTACTCGTACACAGTCTTATCATCCTGGCCGGAGCGGGCCTTAATCTCATTAAAGAACAGGTCCCGTTTCTTGGTGCGGCCAAAAACCAGGAACAGGGCCTTCTCGTGGACCTGCCGGGCGGCACGATCGAAGCCCAGGCCACGGAGGTCCACGGCCCGGCCCCGTTCCCAGGCCTCCAGCTCCAGGCACAGCTGGGCCGAGTTCTTAAAGTTTCGGAAGAGCTTCCAGATGTCGAACACCTCCCAGCCAGATCCATCCAGACCTGGCACGGAGCGCACATCCAGCAAGGCTGCCGGCTGCCGGCCGCTGGGGCAGCTGGACAGCTTCAGCTGGGCAGCCCGCCCGCCTCCGGGGGCCGCTGGCTTGGTGGTGTCCGCGGGCTTCCTCCGCAAGATCCGCAGCTCGGCCCCCAGCAGCCCATCCTTCTCCAGGGCACTAATGTCAAACACGTACCTCTGCTTCCTGACCACGGGACTTCGGTCATCTAGAGAGAACACCCAGAAGTCATTCCCTACGATCTCACCAAGGGAGCCAGCCAGTCACCTCGAGGCTGCGGGGGAAGGCCCCAGCTCTCTCTCCCTCCAGAGAGCTTTCTCTCACCTCTGCCCTATTCTGACAGAAGCCAAGAACCAAACCACTGAGAGCCTTTTTCAAAATGAGGGCACTTCCTACACAGTCAATCAAGTAGGGGTGTTCATCTGCAGATGTGGGTGGGTATGATTGGAGTGATTCTGGTGTTTGTGTCATGATCTATGTGTATCAGAGATTTACCAGCCTTGTAACTGCCTTCTACCTCTCTCTCTCCCAGCCACAAGCTAACGTGATATCTCATTTCACGTTGGTGGAGTGGGCATTAAAATCACTCCCGTTGACTGGGTACAGTGGCTCACATCTGTAATCCCAGCACTTTGGGAGACTGAGGTGGGTGGACTGCTTGAGCTCAGGAGTTCGAAACCAGCCTGCAAAACATGGTGACACCATGTCTCTACAAAAAATACAAAAATTGGCTGAGCATGGTGGCGTGCACATATAGTCCCAGCTACTCAGGAGGCTGAGGTGGGAGGATTGCCTGAGTCCAGGGAGGTTGAGGCTGCACTGGGCTGTGAACATGCTACTGCACTCCAGCCTGGGCAACAGAGCGAGACCCTGGCTCAAAAAAAATTACACATTTTTCCAAAGGAGAATCCCAAGGTTCAGAAAAGTTAGATGACTTGCTCAAGGTCACCCAGCTAGGAAAAAACAGAGTTGGAACTCTAGCCTAGAGCTTTTTTCTTTTTGAGATGGAGTCTTGCTCTGTCACTCAGGCTGAAGTGCAATGGCGCAATCTCGGCTCACTGCAACCTCTGGTTCAAGTGAGTCTCCTGTTTCAGCCACCCAAGTAGCTGGGATTACAGGCACCTGCCATGATGATGGTCTATGCTTTGTATTTTTAACAGAGGCGGCGTTTCACCATGTTGGCCAGGCTGGTCTTGAACTCCTGATCTCAGATGATCTGCCCACCTCGGCCTCCCAAAGTGTTAGGATTACAGGCATAAGCCACCACCTACAGTTTTTTTATACCCAATTCTCAGCTGTTTCCACCATCCCTTAAAGGAGACCTTAGTGTCGTTTTACAGATGAGGCACAGAGATAGGGAGTGACTTATCTAAGGTCACACAGCAAGTTAATGATAAAGCTGGTCCACACAGACATACAGCCCAGTTTTCCTGGCTTCCCAGTGTAAGGATTTTGTTGCCTATGTGTTTTACCCTCCTGAGTGTGTGAGTGTGACAGTTTGTATGTCTGTGTCAGATTGGGTTCATGTATGAGTATAAAAAGTATACATGATTGGGCTTGTGTGACTATTTGAAGGGCACATAGATGTATAATGTGTATGATCGATCTTGTGTGTGTATGTAAGAAGGTGTGTGTGCACATGCGTACGTGTGTGATTCAGTATGCATGTACTTGTGTGATTCAGCGCATGAGTATAAACATAAGGCTATGTGTGTGTGTGTGAGAAGCTCAGTAGTATCTCTGAATCAGCATGCTGTCCTTCCTAAATACCAATTTGGCATTGGGGAACTTTCATATAGTACTCTAGAAGGTGACTAATTAGGCCTTTAAACTCCCCATCTCCCCCACTCCACGCTCCCTTAGTGCTGGGGGACACAAGGACTTATTTTATGAGCCCCCAAGGGGTCACAGCTTTCCCTGGCTGGGCAGGCAGCCAGGCCACCTCCCCCACCTCAGCCAGACCTGCTGCCTCTGTGCCTCCCCCGCCCCCTGGCAGCCCCCTCCAGGCCAGCTCTAATGAGGAGCCTCTCCCACCCTCTGACCCCTCCCCCACGCTGCCAGCCTAGGACTCGGGAACCAAAGCAAATGAGATGCAGGCATCTTAAGTGACCAACAGCCCACCTCCCTCTTCACACTAGAAAGAAACTGAGGCCCTGAGAGGGGGAGGGACTTGCTTAGATACCACAGCAAATGGAGAGGAAAACCTGCAACAGTAACACTAAGTGGGCGGAGAGAGACAGAGGGGAGCAGGTATTCTCCCAGGTTAATGAGGAGAACAAGGCATGTTCAGGACAGGAACTAAAGTTTTTGTGTTGGAAGGGCTCTCAGAAACCACCCTGTCCAACCCCATGTAGGTGTACAGATGGGAAAACGGAGACCCCAAGTGAGAAGGGGCTTTCCCAAGGTCACACTGTGAGGCAGACCCTAGGCTACTCCCTCCCCATGTATCCGAACGTCATTCCATGACCCCAAGATGCCCCGTTTACTGTGTGCACCTATCTCGCCTCCTTTATCCCCTTGCCTGAGGGAAAAGTTGCAGAACCATGGGGAGCTCAAGACTCATTTATTTCTCTGCCATCTGAGACCACCTACAAACCCTTGGAGCCTGGAAAGTTGGGCCAGCCCAGCAGGTACAGATGCACAGCTGGGTAATCAAGTCTTGGAATCTGGTCTCCAACTCTGCCACCAACTGGCAGGTCTTGTCTCCTCTCCGGCTTTAGTGCCCACTCTGCACCTTGCAGGCATAGGACCTGGTTATTCCTAGGTGCCTTCCAGTGCTGATGTGCAGGCAGCCTGGAATCCGCTATGTGTCAGTGTCCCCAGACACCCACCCTGGGCCAGATGCACACAGTGTCTCCCACCAGGGCTGTGCCAGGGCTCTGAAAGCCCCTCCATTCATGCAGATGCCCCTCCCTCTGAGCCGTGCCCCTGCCACCCCGCCCCCTCACCTTGCCCTTTGTCAATAAAGCTGGTGATGGTGTTGGCCAGGCCAGCCTCCAACTTCACGCTGCTGTTGGCTCCCTTTCTGTCAGCATCGGACAGCGTCCTGTACAGCGAGAGCATGTACTCGTGGGGTGTGACGGGGGGCGGGCGGAACGGCTCCTTAGGCTCTCGAGGGGGCCCAGGCTCCCTGGCCTTCTTCAGCAGGAAGGAGCTGGGGACAGATCCTGCCTTTGGGGGTGGCTTGCCCCCGGGAAGCTGTCCTTTTGGGGTCACAGTCCGTGCTGTAGCCTGCCTTGTTTGGGGAGGGTGTCCTGGCTTGGGTTCAGGGCCACCCAGTCTTGGGGGCAGCTTTTTGGGTTCATCCTTCTTGGGCTGTGTCAGGCCTCCTGTCTGCCCGGTGCCTCCCTTTGCCCTGGCATTGGCATTGGTGGACCCCCCACCATAGCCGTGACCCCCTGGCCTGAAGACATTCTGGGCCAGAGGGGGCCTCTCCTTGGCCTCTGCTTTGGCCAATCCGGGCTTGGCCCCCTGGGGTCTCTGGCCCAAGTCAGGGGCACCCAACACCGTGCAGATGAATTCCAGGTCCAGCCAAGCCAGGTACCAAAGCAAGAAAGTGAGGAGTTTGGGGAGTCTCATCCTCTGGCCAGCCGCTGAATGACACCAAAGAGAACAGCGGCAGCAGCGAAGGTGCCTCTGGTTTGGCAGGAAAAACCATGAAAGGAGTGGGCTTTCAAAAGCAGCGGCAGCAGCAGTAACAGCAGAAGGAAAGGCTTTCTCCTCAGTCTGAGACTCTTGAAGTCTGCCGGGCGTGTGTCTGTATCCAGTCCCATAGTGGAAATGCTCTCTATCCAGACGCGCACCGTCTCCAGTCAGCAGCTGAAAATAACTCGTTCTTGAAAGGAGAAAGCCGACCGCCCCCTTTCTCCTGCACAACTGACTGAGGGCTTGAAGGAGGCTTGTATAAGGCTGAGGGATTTTTCCAAGAAGGAAGAATGGCGTAATACTGCCTGTGTGCTCCAGTTTTTTTTCCCCCTAGTTTTGAATCCTTTCCAGTGAAAATACTTCACACACACACACACACACAGGCCTGCAGGTGCTCAGAAAAATCTTTTACAAACCTGAGCTCAGGAATTGGAAACGGAATTCCAACCCAAACCAATTTAATTACTCTCTGATGTCATGCTGTCTAAACTCATTTAAGTGCGATATATTTATGTGAAAAAAATCACCGCTGCCCTTTCGAGGCTATGGCTCACGGGGGCTCTTGGCACAGAGCCCCACAGTGGGACTCTAGGCTTAGGGGGCCTCCCCCTCCACGGAGCAGACTCAGGGGTCTTCACCTCCACCTCGTGGAGCAGCCCACCCCACCTTCCCAAGGAGAGATGCTGAAGAATGAGCTCAAAGATCTTAAGCCCCAGAAGCATGGGGAATGTGGGTTTGTAGTTAAGTCCTTAGAGGGTTTTTAAAGCAGTTTCAACTCCTGCGTCTAGTCTGGGACTTGGGGTGTGTGTGTGTGTGTGTGTGTGTGTGTATGTGTGTCTGTGGGTGTGTGTGCCTGTTTGTATTAGTAGTGGGGACAGCACAGATGGCAGCATTTACCCAGTTTCTTTTATTTTAATAAACTTGTGGTGACCCAGAGACTGAAAAATATCAGTGCCAGCTACACCCCCTCCCTACTCCCAAATGCCATTGACTGAGTGCATATTCTTCAGGCTTGGGAGCACTGCCACCCTTAAGCCACTCCTTGGATGGTGGCAGGTCCAGGGTGCACCCCACCACCACCCCAGCAAAGACGTCCTCAAGAGTTTTCTTAGAATAGACTGGCTGAATCTGGGGCAACAGCGACCCCTACAGGAAGCTGGAAAAGCGATCTCCCACACGAGGCTTTTTCGGTAGCTGTGGAAGGTCTGAATTCCGCCTAAACTCATGGGTTTCTTTAAGTGCCTCATGGAAGTATGGAAGCTCCCTTGCTCTTAGGAACCTGTGCTGTAGAGCCCCTGAGCAACTTACCACAGTGGGGAAAGCTGTTTGCTTCACCTGAAATATCCTCCTCTCTCTCTCCCACAACTGGAGGAAGCACTCCACATCCTGAGAAGTTTAGCTGAAAATTCGCCTCCTTTGGGAAACCTTTCCTGATCCCCAGACAAAGCCAATTACTCCCTCTGCACATTTCATTACAATAACACTTGTCATGCTGTGAGAAGGATGGCGGGGAGAAGCAATAGTTAGGTAGGCTTCCTTCTTTTTTTTCTTTTTTGAAATGGAGTCTTGCTCCGTCTCCCAGGCTGGAGTACACTGGTGCGATCTTGTTTCAGTGTAACCTCCGCCTCCTGGGTTCAAATGACCCTCCTGCCTCAGCCTCCAGAGCAGCTGGGCCTACAGGTGTGCACCACCATGCCCATCTAATTTTTGTATTTTTAGTAGAGACAGAGTTTCACCACGTTGGCCACTCTGGTCTCGACTAAAAAGACAAAAATTAGATGGGCATGGTGGCGTCCTGCTTAACTGGGATTACAGGCACGTGCCACCATGCCCAGCTAATTTTTGTATTTTTAGTAGAGACGAGGTTTCACCTTGTTGACCAGGATGGTCTCGATCTCTTGACCTCGTGATCCACCCGCCTCGGCCTCCCACAGTGCTGGGATTACAGGCTTGAGCCACCGCGCCCGGCCTATTTTTTTTTTTTTAATTATTTTTATTGTTTGAGACAGGGTCTCCCTCTCACCCAGGCTGGAGTGCAGTGGTCTCTGCTGGCTGCAGCCTGGAACTCTGGGGCTCAAGCGATCCTTCTGCCTCAGCCCTCCGCATAGCTGGGACTACAGGCATGCACCACCATGAGGGGCTAATTTTTGTGTTTTTTGTGTAGATAGTGTTTTGTTTGTTTGTTTGTTTTTTGTTTTGTTTTGTTTTGTTTTTTTGAGACGGAGTTTCACTCACGTTACCCAGGCTGGAGTGCAATGGCGCGATCTCGGCTTATCACAACCTCCGCCTCCTGGGTTCAGGCAATTCTCCTGCCTCAGCCTCCTGAGTAGCTGGGACTACAGGCACGTAGTCCATGCCCAGCTAATTTTTTGTATTTTTAGTAGAGACGGGGTTTCACCATGTTGACCGGATGGTCTCGATCTCTTGACCTCATGATCCACCCGCCTCGGCCTCCCAAAGTGCTGGGATTACAGGCTTGAGCCACCGCGCCCGGCGAGACAGAGTTTCACTCTTGTTGCCTAGGCTAGAGTGCAATGGCACGATCTCAGCTCACTGCAACCTCCGCCTCCCAGGTTCAAGGGATTCTCCTGTCTCAGCCTCCCCAGTAGCTGGGATTACAGGAGTGCCCTACCACACCCCGCTAATTTTGTATTTTTAGTAGACATGGGGTTTCACCATGTTGTTGGTCAGGCTGGTCTCAAATCCCTGACCTCAGGTGATCTGCCCGCCTCGACCTCCTGAAGTGCTGGCATTACAGATGTGCGCCACTGTGCCCAGCCAATAAATAATATTGATAAAATAAAAAATTTAAAAACATAGACTTATTCCCACTGCACCAGTCCTCTCTGGCATGCCTCCCACCACTCCCTCCTCATTGCCACCATCACTGCCCTGTCCTCCTCACTGCTTGTCCTGCTATACGATTCTCCCCTGTAACTGGCTTCTAGGCCTCCAGGCTCTCTCTTGTTCTACTCTCCCTTTACTAAAAGCTACCCATCAAACAAGTGCTAACCCACGTGCCACCTCCTCCATGAAGCCTTCTTGCATCCCCCAGAAAATGCATACCCACCTGAGCTGCCATGACTCATTTTCTGTGCTCCTTTTACATTTTTTGGCAGCTGAAAGTTTATTCAGTCTCTGCCTCTGCCCGCTACGCCAACACAGTTCATTTCTTCCACTCTGTATTTTTTCATATTTTAAAATCATAACTTCATTCCTTATAACTATAATAATTTCTTTACATACCTGTCTCTCCCATTAGATTATAACTAAACTGTACCATATTTATCTTTCAATTATACCCAGTGCTTGGCATAGGGCCCAGCACACAGCAGATCTCAGTATGTGTTGTATGAATAAATGAATCTCTAACTAGCCTTTATTTACAAAAATCATCATTTCTACCTTGAGTTGTGGTTATTTGTCGACATAACCTGCCTTCTCCATTAGACTATGAGTTCTTTAAAGAGAAGGATTGTCTTATCACTTCTTTTTCTTGAGACAGAGTCTGACTCTGTTGCCCAGGCTGGAGTGCAGTGGTGTGATCTTGGCTCACTGCAACCTCCGTCTCCTGGGTTCAAGCAATTCTCCTGCCTCGGCCTCCTGAGTAGCTGGGATTACAGGCACGTGCCACCACACCTGGCTAATTTTTGTATTTTTAGTAGTAAAAAGGGGTTTCACCATGTTGGTCAGGGTGGTCTCGAACTCCTGACCTCATGATCCTCCCACCTCGGCCTCCCAAAGTGCTGGGATTACAGGCATGAGCACTGCGCCCTGCCTATCTTACCACTTCTTAAGCATTTTGTAAGCTCAGAGAGTGAATAAATGAATGAATTGAATAACCATGACGTCTCTATACGTGGCCTGGTAAAGAGCAAGGATTCTAGAGACAAACAGACCTGGTTTTGCATCTTGGTTCTCCTATTTATATATTGTGTGATCTTGGGAAGCCTCTAAACCTCTCTGAAACTCTAAACAGGGATAATGATAGTGCTTACCTCACAGGACTCTTGCTGGAGAGTAGATGAAGTAAATTGCATAAAGTGATCAACTATTAATGGCAACTATTAATAACAGCTTTTTTTTTTTTTTGGCAGAGTCTTGCTCTGTCCCCCAGGCTGGAGTGCAGTGGTGCCACCTGGACTCACTGTGATCTCTACCTCCCAGGTTCAAGCAATTCTCCTGCCTCAGCCTCCCGAATATCTGGGACTGCAGGCACGTGCCACCACTAGCATGCCCGGCTGGTTTTTTGTACTTTTAGTAAAGACAGGATTTCACTGTGTTAGCCAGGATGGTCTCGATCTCCTGACCTTGTGATTCACCTGCCTCAGCCTCCCAAAGTGCTGGGATTACAGGAATGAGCCACTGCCCCCAGCCAATAATAGCTATTTTTTTAAGCACTTATTCCAGTCAACTAGACTCTGGCTTTTGTACTGCATTGCATTTATGTGTCATTTATCTTGACAATAATGCTAGGAAGGTACTGGTTTTCATTGTTGGTTTTTGAGACAGAGTCTCACCTGCTGCCCAGGTTGGAGTGCAATGGCATGATCATAGAGCTCAGATGATCCTCCCACCTCACCCTCCCAAGTAGCTGAAACTATATGTGCACATCGCCATGCCCAGCTAATTTTTGTATTTTTTTGTAGAGACAGGGTCTCGCTGTGCTTCCCAGGCTGATCTCAAATTTCTGGACTCAAGTGATCTGCCCGCCTTGGCTTCCCAAAGTGCTGGGATTGCAGGTGTGACTCACCACACCTGGCCGAAAGTAACCCTTTTTACTTTTTAAGTTGAGATGGGGTCTTGCTCTGTCACCCAGGCTGGAGTGCAGTGGTGAGATCTCAGCTCACTGGAACCTCCGCCTACCAGGTTCAAGAGGTTCTCCTCTGTTCACCATCCTGGCTATGAAACTCTGTCGCTACTAAAAATACAAAAAATTAGCTGAGCATGGTGGCACCCACCTGTAGTCCCAGCTACTCAGGTGGCTGAAGCAAGAGATCACTTGAACCCAGGAGGTGGAGGTTGCAGTGAGCCGAGATCGCGCCACTACACTCCAGCCTCCTGAGTAGCTGGGATTACAGGTGCACCACCACGTCCGGCTAATTTTTGTATTTTTAGTAGAGATGAGGTTTTGCCATGTTGGCTAGGCTGGTCCTAAACTCCTGACCTCAGGTGATCCACCCACCTCACCCTCCCCTAGTGCTGGAATTACAGGCGTGAGCCACTGTGCTCAGCCCACAGGTAACTCTTGATACCCACCTGTTTTTTGTGACAGGGTCTTGCTCTGTCACCAGAATAGAGTGAAGAATGCAGTGACTCGATCTCAACTCATTACAACCTCCACCTCCTGGGTTTAAGTGATTCTCCTGCCTCAGTCTTCCGAGTATCTGGGACTACAGATGCACACCAAGATGCCTGGCTGATTTTTTGTATTTTTGTAGAGACAGGGTTTCACCATATTGGCCAGGCTGGTCTTGAACTCCTGACCTCAAGTGATCTGCCCACCTTGGCCTCCCAAAGTGCTAGGATTACAGGCATTAGCCACCATGGCTGGCCCAATACCCTCATTTTAAAGATAAATAAATTGAAGTTCAGAGATGTTAAATTATTTTTTAAATCTAATTTTTGGCTTCAACCGATTTTATACCAGAGAAGCCTCATCTGGCCCCTAGAAACATTAGAAGTAATAGGGCACTGGGAGAAGTCACAGTATTCCTTTCAGTCAATGTCTCACCCAGTGGGCTGGGACTTTGGGAACATGGAGGAGTTTTGGGGCCAGAGCTATTGTTTGAGGACCAGGGAACTCCCAGAAATGGGGTGGGGGCAGGGAAAGGGGACTCTAAGCTTGGTTAGAAGCCCCTTCCAGAGAGGAGCCCAGGGTTCCTGCCTGGCTCTCACTATAAAGGTGACTAATCACTTTGGTTCCCTCTGGTAATTGCAACCAGATGCTGCTGCTGGCAGTGCTTCAGTCCCGACATGTTTAATTACTGGGACACAGTGTCCCTGGGTCCCCTGTGTCCCCCAACCTCCCCCCCTCCTGTCAGCAATATTAATATCAAACTTGAGGGAGACGATGGGAGCCTTGGGAAGCCACTGTCATGGATGCAATCTCTGCTGTCCCTTCTATCATGTAGAGCCTGGCTTTTATGATTCCCCATCCATTATCTCATTGCTATTCCACAAAACATCCTTATAAAGTCAGTAGGCCAGATTATTATTTTATTGGTATTTTATTATTACTATTATTATTTTGGAGATAGAGTCTAGTTCTGTCACCCAGGCTGGAGTGCAGTGGCGTGATCTCGGCTCACTGCAACCTCCATCTCCCAGGTTCCAGCAATTCTCCTGCCTCAGCCTCCCAAGTAGCTGGGATTACAGGCACACGTCACCACGCCTGGCTAATTTTTGTATTTTTAGTAGAGATGGGGTTTCACCATGCTGTCCAGGCTGGTCTTGAACTGCTGACTTCAAGTGATCTGCCTGCCTTGGCCTCCCAAAGTGCTGGGATTATAGGTGTCAGCCACTGTGCCCAGCAGGCCAGATTATTATTATCCCTTTTTTATTATGTCCTCAGATGAGCAAACAGTGAACTGAGTAATAATAATAATCCTTTTTTTCAAGCACTTGTCAATTTTCAAAATGGCTTCCCATTCATGTTGCTATTCAAACCTCCTGAGATCACTCTAACAGTCAGTCCTGCACAGCGCAGCGGCTGACAGCACAGGCACAGGGACCAGACAACACAGAGTCCCAGCTCTGCCATTTACTAGTTGGGTGGTGCTGGGTATTCATGTCTTTATTCACTTAATTATTCAGCAAATACTTATTGGGTACCTATCATGGGATGGGCCCCGGGTCAGAGTTCTGGGTATCTAGCCGTGGACAAGACAAACAAAGTGGTTTGTCTGAAATTCCTCTCATGTGTTTGTTTGTCTCTTCTCACATTCTGGTGGAAGAGACAGACAAACACATAATTTCAGAGAATGCTGAGTGCTGTGAAGAAAAATTAAGCAAGGTCAAAGAGGCGTCTATTTTAGAAAGGAATGCCCTTTGAGGAGGTGATGTTTGGGCAGAGGCCCAGATATAGTGAGGGAATGAGCCACACTAAAGTCTGGAGAACAAGCATCCAGGTGGAGGGAACAGCAATTGCAAAGGCCCTGAGGCAGGAATGCACTCGGCACACCTGAGGAAAGGAGGAGCTGTTGCAGCTGAAGCAGAGTGAGTGAAGGGGGCAGTGGTAGGAGGTGAGGTCAGATCATGCCAGAACCACATCATGTACGGCCTTGTAAGCCCTGGGAAGGGAGCTGGATTTTTTTTCTCTTTTTTTGAGATGAAGTCTCCCTCTGTTGCCCAGGCTGAAGTGCAGTGTTGTGATCTCAGCTTACTGCAACCTCCGCCTCCTGGGTTCAAGCGGTTCTCCTGTCTCAGCCTCCTGAGTAGCTGGGATTATAGGCATACACCACCATGCCCGGCTACCTTTTGTATTTTTAGTAGAGACAGTGTTTCACTATATTGGTCAGGTTGATCTCAAACTCCTGACCTCAGGTGATCCACTCGCCTCGCCTCCCAAAGTGCTGGGATTATAGATGTGAGCCACCACGCCTGGCCTGGATTTTACTTTTGGTGCACTGAGAAACCCAATGGGATGTTTTAAGCAGGAGAGTAATGACATAATGATTGAGAGCTAAGCCACTCACCGTCAAATCCTGGCTCCCCGAATATATCAGCTATATAATCTCCAGCAAATAATTTAATCTCTCTCTGCCTCAGTTTCCTCATGTATAAAATGGGAATAATGGGAATAATGATAATATACCTGGCTGAGAATACCTGTAAAAATATACCTGGCTCACACCTGTAATCTCAGCGCTTTGAGAGGTTGCGTTGGGAGGATTGCTTGAGCCCAGGAGTTCGAGACTAGCCTGGGCACATAGCAAGACATGTCTCTCTAAAAATAAACAAGTAGACTGGGCGCAGTGGCTCACATCTGTAATCCCAGCACTTTGGGAGGCTGAGGCTGGTAGATCACTTGAGGTCAGGAGTTTGAGACCAGCCTGGCCGACATGGTGAAAGCCCATCTCTACTACAAATACAAAAAAATTAGCTGGGCGTGGTGATGGGCACCTGTAATCACAGATACTCAAGAGGCTGAGGCAGGAGAATTGCTTGAACTCAGGAGGCGGAGGTTGCAGTGAGCTGAGATCACGCCATTGACCTCTAGCCTGGGAAACAAGAGCGAGACTCCATCTCAAAAAATTAAAAAATAAATAAATAAACATATAATATACCTACCTTATAGGGTGGTTGTGAGCAAAGTTCTTCAAACAGTGTCTCATGTAGAGTCAGTACTACATAACTGTTAGCTATTATTTAAATTTTTAAAAAATCACTTCTCTGAACCTGTTTCTTCACCTCTAAAACTAGAGCAAAAACACCTGCATCAGAGTTGGAGACCAGCTTGTCACATGTTTATATATTAAAGCACCTTTCTGTCAATGACCAAAATATAGTATGTGCTTCATCAGTTATAATGTTATTTATTGCTTTTTTTTTTTTAGAGACAGGGTCTCACTCTGTCACTCAGGCTGGAGTGCAGTGGTGCGATCTCTGCTCACTGCAGGCTCGAACTCCTGTGCACAAGCAATCCTTCCACCTCAGCCTCCTGAGTAGCTGGGACTACAGGTGCAAGCCACTGCACCCAGCTAATCATACATTACAGTTTTGTTTTGTTTTGCTTTTTTTTTTTTTCAAAAAGATTCTGCTGTTAATATTGTCCTTGTTTCATAAATGAGGAAATCAAGTCTCTGAGTAGTTAAGTGACTGGCACAAGTTCACATAGCTAAAGACGACAGAGCTAGAATTCAACCCAAGCCTCTAATTCTGAGTCCAGTGTCCTTCCTCCCTAAAGGGATGATTGATCACCCCGCAGGTTAGGAGCTGGCAGGGAGAAAAGCCCAGAGTTCCTTCCCTTTTCATTTGTGTTCTTTCTAATCTATGGGGCCTGCCTGGGCTGCCCAAACCTGGGGGTGCCCTGAGAGTCCCAACAAGAGCAGAGCCGCCTCTGCCTACCCTCACCCCACCACAAACCTGGTTTCTTTTCTAAACTCCACAGCAGCGACCACTGCTCAGGGCACCCTCTCAACGTCTCCCTCTGCTGAGCTCCTCAGGAGCTGCACCTTGTTAGAGTTAGGCCTTCTGTTCGTAGGTCAATGTCGTTCCCTGGGCTGCAAATACCTGTACTACAATCTGAAGCTGGAAATTGTGTGTGAGTGTTGCGTGTGTCTGTCTGTTGTGGGTAGAGGGGCGTGAATAAAGTAACCACATTTTTTTTGTATTCATTCTAGAAAATGTTTCTATTTTTAAAATTCTAAAACTTTAAAAAAGTCATAGGTATTAGGAAGAAAAGTAATATGAATTCACGATTTAAAAAATTCTAACAGTAGAAAAGAATGTGAAAGGAAAAATCTTCCTCCTACCCCAGACCCTGGGTCTTTCAGTCCTCCTCAGAAGCAACCATTTTTTTTTTTTTTGAGACGGAGTCTTGCTCTGTCGCCCAGGCTAGAGTGAAGTGGCATGATCTCGGCTCACTGCAACCTCTGCTTCCCAGGTTCAAGCAATTCTCCTGCTCCGGCTTCCTGAGTAGCTGGGATTACAGGCACGTGCCACCACACCCAGCTAATTTTTTGTATTTGTAGTAGAGATGGGGTTTTGCCATGTTCGTCAGGGTGGTCTCAAACTCCTGACCTTGTGATTCATCCACCTTGGCCTCCCAAAGTGCTGGGATTACAGGCATGAGCCACCACGCCTGGCCAGTAACCACTCTTATCAGTCTTCTGGATGATTTTCCACACAATATAGTAACATAAGCTTTTTTTTTTTTGAGACAGTGTTTCGCTTTTGTTGCCCAGGCTGGAGTACAACGGCAAGATCTCAGCTCACTGCAAGGTTCAAGCAAGTCTCCTGCCTCAGCCTCCTGAGTAGCCGGAATTACAGGCACCCACCACCATGCCCAGCTGATTTTTTGTATTTTTAGTAGAGACGGGGTTTCACCATGTTGACCAGGATGGTCTCGATCTCTTGACCTCATGATCCACCCGCCTCAGCCTCCCAAAGTGCTGGGATTACAGGCGTGAGCCAACGTGCCTGGCCCCAAAGTTCATTTATTACCGTTCTTTGGGTCCCTCCCCGTGTCTAGCTAAGTGTTGGCACATAATAGGTGCTCAATCAATATTTTTAAAATAGTGAATGAATGGCTCACAAGCTGGGATTACAAGCATGTGCCAACACACCTGGCTAATTTTGTAGTTTTAGTAGAGATGGGGTTTCTCCAGGTTGGTCAAGCTGGTCTTGAACTCCTGACCTCAGGTGATCCACCCACCTTGGCCTCCCAAAGTGCTGGGATTACAGGCGTGAGCCACCATGCCCAGTCCATCCATGGGGTGCTTTTATACACTCTTCAGGGGTTCCCTACTGGCCCCTCTCCTGCAGTTCCCTTAGCAAAGGGATCTATTACCAATGGCCATTCGTCCAGCTTCTTGTTTCTGGGGTCCCTTTATACCTCCAGGAGGCACTACTGCACAGGACCTAGTAGTCAGCAGGCTTGTCTCTTCCTGCTAGATTTCACAGGCAGGAAGTATATCCTAGTCACTATGTTCCCTAACTGCAATGATATGGATTCTGCACCTCAGATTCTCATGGAAGCCCCCTCTACCAGTCACTTGGTTTGAGTGGTTAAGGTAATGTCTCCTCAATCTTCCCTAAGGAGGAATGGAGACTCACAACCAGAAATATCTTCACACAAATTCTCTATCCTCTACCCTGTGGACCCCTTTATATTAGGATAAGGGGTTTAGAAACTTTAAAACAGAATTTAGGCTAACATATATATATATATATATATATATATATATATAGTGATTTAGCACCTCACTTTGAAACTTCACATGTATATTTTTTTAAATTCAGTTAGTCCAGACAGCCTCTTGGCATGGGTTAGGAGGAATATGTATAAGTAACGAGAAAGGCTGGATGTAGGAAAGATCCATATTATAACCCTCAGAGAGGGTTTGAGTATAAGGCATGTTTCTAGAGATGGAATTTGGGAGATGTAAAGGAGAAACTCTTCCCCTCACCTGTCAGGGACCAAGGCTGATTTTCTTTCAACTGATCCATTGTCTCTCCCTCCAATCCAGCCTCCTTTGAGAACTCCCCAGTCTGGTTCATCAGACAGGTCTGAACATGATCAGACTTGAATTGCCTGGTTTAAGTCTTTATAGGACTCCTGGGCTCCAAGCCAGGTGATGGGTAGGAACACCTGTTTGTACGTCTCAAATGCTCCCTGTAGTTTGCAAAATGTAGGGTATTTTTTCCAATATTTTTTCTTTTTTTTTTTTTTTTTTTTTTGAGACAAAGTCTTTTTTTTTTGAGACGGAGTTTTGCTCTTGTTACCCAGGCTGGAGTGCAATGGCACGATCTCGGCTCACCGCAACCTCTGCCTCCTGGGTTCAGCAATTCTCCTGCCTCAGCCTCCTGAGTAGCTGGGACTACAGGCACGCGCCACCATGCCCAGCTAATTTTTTGTAGTTTTAGTAGAGACGGGGTTTCACCACGTTGACCAGGATGGTCTTGATCTCTTGACCTTGTGATCCACCCGCCTCGGCCTCCCAAAGTGCTGGGATTACAGGCTTGAGCCACCGCGCCCGGCCTGAGACAAAGTCTTACTCCTATCACCCAGGCTGGAGTGCAATAGGGCCACCACGGCTCATTGCAGCCTAGACTTCCTGGGCTCAAGCGAAACCTCCCACTGCATTTTTAAATTTTTTTGTAGATACAAGGTCTCACTATGTTGCCCAAGCTGGTCTCTAACTCCTAGGCTCAAGTGATCCACCTGTCTTGGCCTCCCAAAGGGCTGAATTTACAAGTGTGAGCCACCGCACCGAGCCATTTGCAGGATGTGTAAAGGCTGATGTGTCTTGTGCCTAGAGAACCACTGGGGCAGGGGTTCCCAATCCCTCCGGGCTGCTGATCTGTTAGAACCCTGGCCGCACAGCAGGACTACTACCAGTCCGTGACTTGTTAGGACCCTGGCTGCACAGCAAGAGTTAAGCAGATAAGCAGGCATTAACACCTGAGCGCCACCTCCTGTCAGTTCAGCAGCAGCATTAGATTCTCATAGGAGGCTAATCCTATTGTGAACTGCACATGCAAGGGATCTAGGTTGCACACTCATGAGAATCTAATGCCTGATGATCTGAGGTGGAAGACTAATCCCCAAACCATTCCCACCCACCCCCCACCCATCCCTGCTTCACACACTAGCTAACTCCACTTTGGGTTTTGGCTCAGACAACATCCAGTTTGTACTAATTTATGTTTTAATACAATTTCCAACTTGTCCTTAATACATCGTATTATTATTCAATATTAGAACATAGTCAATGCTCAATAAATGCTCACTGGGTGAATGGGTGAAAGAATAAATAAGAGAATGAAGTAATGAATCCCCCTTTACAAACATCAAAGATTACTGTTTGGTCTTGAGCCTCTTCTCCATTTATCCTTTATTGGTATATCTTGGTAATCTGAAACCTGTTTACTCCTCAGTCTTTTATTTTTCTTTCTTTCTTTTTTTGAGATGGAGTTTTGCTCTTGTTGCCCAGGCTGGAGTGCAGTGGCCCGATCTTGGCTCACCACAACAATTTCATGCAGTGCTTCCTAAAATGTGTTCTCAATATATCAGAATCACCCTGGATACTTTCTAAAATGCAGATTCCTGGACTCCACCCCCGGTTTATGGATTTTCTGGGGGTGGAATCCGAGAGTCTGCATTTACGTTTTGTGGGGTGTGTGTGTGTATGTTTTATTTTTTTGAGATAGAGTTTTGCTCTTGTTGCCCAGGCTGGGGTGCAATGGCACCATCCGAACTCACCGAAACCTTCGCCTCCCAGGTTCAAGTGATTCTCCTGCCTCAGCCTCCCTAGTAGGTGGGATTACAGGCATGCACCACCATACCCTGCTAATTTTGTATTTTTAGTAGAGACAGGGTTTCTCCATGTTGGTCCGGCTGGTCTTGAACCCCCGATCTCAGGTGATCTGCCCGCCTCGGCCTCCTGAAATGCTGGGATTACAGGAATGAGCCACCGCGCCCGGCCTGTTTTTTTTTTTTTTTTTAATTATTACTATTTTTTAAATCACCAAAGGCACTAGACTGGATTTTCTTTTTTTTTTTTTAATTACTACTAAAAATTGAGAACCACTGAGTGCAAGAGTGAGGCAGGTAAAGGGAGTTTACAACTCTAAGAAAGTGTATAAACAATTTATACACAAAATGCTAAGGGAATAACGCATGGGTTCTACAGGGAAGAAAAAGGTACTCTAGAAGAAGTCAGGCTTATGCAGACCAACTGCTACAGGTAAAGGTAACACTGTACAGAGACCTGTAGACAAAACCGAGTGTTGAGTAAGTAACTCGCCTGTAAGTGCTGTGCTGCCGGAAGCTGCTCTGAGCAGCAACGCGAGAAACCTCCAGAAACTGGTCGCACGGCTACTATAACCGCTAACCGGTACCAGCGAGCCCCTCTGTTTCTCACACAGCTGTAATTGAGTCTTGTTTGTGGGTGGAGCTGTGCGCAGGCGCACCTAGAACCGGGAGAACTTGCACATGCGTTGTACGTAATTCTGAACCAAAAGGGAGATGATTGAGGGCAGTTTCTTTTTCTGCTTCCGAAACGTCCCTTTCGCGAATCCAGAGACTCTGACGGTCCTCATTTCTGGCGAGGGATCTTATAAGTCTACAACTAATACCCCCTTTCCTTCTGGGCCTACTCTGGTAAGTCGGCTGCCAATACCCAACATGGCGGGAGGCCCTGCGCCGGCGCAGTCTGCCTATAGGCGCAGGACTTGGCGGGGCGGGCCCCTCCCAAAGGCGGGAGTTTGGGGGGCGGGGCCTGCCCCTCGGCCTGGGGGTGGCAGGGCCCCGCCCCGCGCCCCGGCCAGGCCTTAGCAGCGGCTGCAGCAACTCCAGTGCTAAGCATCGAGCCAGGCGTCTGCGGGAGCGCAGCGTGGTGAGGTGGGGCCTCAGGGGCAGGCGGGAGGTGCTCCGGTTAACCGTCAGAGGCCCAGAGATCCGCCCGCCTAGGGCACCTGAGGGAATCCCGTTCCGGCAGCGGCCTCTTGTTACCTGGGGGGGAGAACCCGAGGCCCAGAGAAGGGCTGGGACGCGTCGTAGGACCCGGGGCCCGCTTGCCTCAGCTTCCCGCCGCCGCCAGCACGCTAAGCTGCCAGTCGGCTCCGAAGGACAGGTTTCCGACCCTCGTGCCCAATGGCCCCAGTCCCGGGCTGTGAGGGCTAGGCGCCGCGCTCTCCCGCCCCCCAGCCTCTCTGGCTCCCTGCGCCCTGGCGGCTTTGCACGTGATCTGCCTGAAAGCCCAGTCCCACCCGCCGCCCCACTCTGGAGCTCCCGTTCTTCTGTAACTTGCTCGAGTATCACTTCTCAGCCGCCTTCTCCAGGCGCAGCTGCATTCGCTTCTCGGTTTTTGCATTCGCTGCTCCTTTCCTGCCCCTCTTTGACACCGTGAGCTCGTTCGTTAGACGTTATGCCTTGCCCTTTTCATCTGTATATCCCAGGATCTAGCACGTGATGATAATAGTCATGGCTCATTGTACGGAATGGTCACAAATTGTCAGGTGCTACTGAATGCATTACACATAAGGGCCTATTTTTTATTTTTGAGACAGAGTTTTCGCTCTTGTTGCCCAGGCTGGAGTGCAATGATGCGATCTCGGCTCACTGCAACCTCTGCCTCCCGGGTTCAAGCGATTCTCCTGTCTCAGCCTCCCGAGTAGCTGGGATTACAGGCATGCGCCACCACGCCCGGCTAATTTTATATTTTTAGTAGAGAGGGGGTTTTTCCAAGTTGGTCAGGCTGGTCTCGCACTCCTGACCTCAGGTCATCCGCCCACCTCGGCCTCTCAAAGTGCTGGGATTACAGGCGTGAGCCACCGCGCCCGGCCAAGGGCCCATTTAATCTTCCCGACAATCCTATGGGGTGAGTTCTTTGTATATCTTCACGTTTTACCCATGAAGAAAAACCTACTCAGAAAAAGCAATTTGCCTGGAGTCCTACAACTAATAAATGGGCGGAGCTGGGAAACTGTTCCCAGGGCATTTGATAACTTGACTAGATTGCTTTTGGGTTTAATAAACGTTGGTTGAAATGATTTTTACATTGGCCCCAGGAGTTATATTGGAGGGTAGGATTGTGATCAGCATCTTACTGAGAAAGCTTAGAAAGGAGACTTGGTGTTCCCAAATTTATAGAGATCACAACAAAACCAAGGCTACTAGTGCACCCTCTGTTCCTTTAGTCATATTCTACCTTTCTTTTCTCCTTTTCCAAAAGAAATCTGCAGACATAAGTGTCCTCACTGTTTAGGAAGTGCCCCTCACAGAGCTGTGACTCTGTAGTCCATGCTTTAGGAGGCAGCTAATGTAATGGAGAGGGTGTAGAATTTGGAATCAGATTGGGGTTCAGTCATTGGTCCGCCACTGACCAGGTTATAAGATATATCTCTCCCTCCCCCTCAACTTTTCTTTTTTTTCTTTTTTTTTTTTGAGATAGAGTCTCGCTCTGTTGCCCAGGCTGGAGTGCAATGGTGTAATCTTGGCTCACTGCAACCTCTGCCTCCCTGGTTCAAGCAATTCTCCTGCCTCAGCCTCTCAAATAGCTGGGATTACAGGCACACGCCACCACACCCTACTAATTTTTGTATTTTTAGTAGAGATAAGTTTCACCATTTTGGTCAGGCTGGTCTCGAACTCCTGACTGTCTGCCTCAGCCTCCCAAAGTGCTGGGATTACAGGCATGAGCCACCACACCCAGCCTATTTTTTGCTTTTTAGGTGGCTAATAGAGCTTGTTAGCATTTTGCAAGACCATTGGTGATAATATGGATCATGTAACCTAATGTCCTATAATAGTAATAATGGGCACTTGTTATAAAACAGGGTATGTTTTAGGTAGGAGCTGGGAATACAGAATTCAATAAAACAATGCTTTTGTACTTGTGGAATTTGCATTTTAGTAAGTATATTACATAATAATTAGATAGGGACAGAAAAAGCATGGTAAGGAAAATAAAAGTACCAGTGTTATGTGGAGGGGTGATATTTATTTATTTAAGATAGCATCTTGTCCCAGGCTGGAGTGCAGTGGTGTGATCACGGCTTACTGCAGCCTTGAACTCCTTGGCTCAAGCAGCCCTCCTGCCTCAGTCTCCCAAGTAGCTGGGACTGCAGGTGCATGCCACATAGCCAGCATTTTTTTTTTTTTTTTTTGAGAAATGGGATCACCCTATGTTTCCAGGCTGGTCTCGAACTCCTGGCCTCAAGAGATCCTCCCGCCTTGGTGAAACCCTGTCTCTAATAAAAATACAAAAAAATTAGCTGGTCATGGTGGTGCAGGCTTGTAATCCCAGATACTTGGGAGGCTAAGACATGAGAATTGCCTGAACCCAGGAGGCAGAGGTTGCAGTGAGCTGAGATCATGCTGCATTCCAGCCTGGGTGACAGAGCCAGATTCTGTCTTTAAAATTAAAAAAAAAAAAAAAAAAAACTGGATAAGATTACCTTGGAAACGAATGGAGATGGAGAAGAGGTCTGAAGCCTGAGCCTTGGAGCTTCCAAACTTTAGATATTGGAGAGATGAGAAAAGGCAGCAAAGGAGATTGAGTAGGAGAGGCCAGAGGTTGGAGGAGAACAACAGAGAGAGGTCCCACATGAGATTTAAATAAGGAACTGCCTGCTAATTTGTTTCATAAGAAATAGAAATTGTCAATGGGCGCAGTGGCTCACGCCTGTAATCCCAGCACTTTGAGAGGCCGAGGTGGCTGAATCGCAAGGTCAGACATTCGAGACCAGCTTGGCCAACATGCTGAAACTCCATCTCTACTAAAAATACAAAAAAAAAAAAAAAATTCGCTGGGCGTGGTGGTGTGTGCCTGTAATCTCAGCTACTCAGGAGGCTGAGGCAGGAGAATCGCTTGAACCCAGAAGGTGGAGGTTGCAGTGAGCCGAGATTGTGCCACTGCACTCTAGCCTGGGCGACAGAGCAAGACTCTCTCTCAAAAAGAAAAAAAAAGAAAGAAACATAAATTGTCTCTGTACACAAATGTCTATACTGTAGTTTCTTCCTCAAGAAATAAAATATTTGTGTCCTTAAATATTTTTCTGTTTTTGCTTTAAGTGACAAATTATTTAATACCATTCCATATCTTAGTCCTTGTGGCAGTTATGCCTCTATTCCAAGTTTAGGTGGTGGTGGCGCTTCTCTTTTAAACTTTACTTAAATACTCCTTTCAGAGTATTTCAGATGAGAGAGGACCAAATACATAATTTATCTCACTCTCTGTCACTTTCCACTCTAGGCTCACAGGTGGCTATTGGTCTTTAATAAGGGTGCTGTCTTCACCGTCTGATTCATAGCAAAAGTAGGAAGGTAGGTCTTGTTCATTTCTGTACCACTGTGGCAGACTCCTGGTACTGAGTTGAAATTCATGAGTGTTTATGGGATAAATTAATGTACAAAAGAAGTGAATCTTCCTTTCCCTTTCTCTGCAGTAACAATAACATTGGCTTAGTGGTTTACTGCTTAGAAGTATACTGACACTCATTATCTAATTTGAATGCAATCCAGTTTGTTACAATTTGCAAACCACTGCTCTTCTCACTTTCTCTGGCACATTGAAACTTACCTTTCCTTTGGGGGCTCTGCTACTTTATTCCTAGCAGATCTGATGTCAGTATGTTCATAAAAGGATGCTGAAATGTGTCTTGAGGAATTTGATTCCTGAGATAATTTTTCTCTGTTTCTTCCCTTTTATTCTTATTGTAATAAATTTTAGTTTTATGAGGATTAGTTTGGTTTTTAAAAACTTCAAATCATTTTTTAAAAACTATTTTTTAGAACAATTTTAGTGATACAGAAAAATTGTATAGTAGAGAGAGCTCCTATATACTCTGCACCTAGTTTCCCCTTTTAGGAACATCTTACATTAGTATGGTATATTTGCTATAATGCAAATTTTTTTTTTTTTTTTTTTTTGCTGAGATAGGATCTTGCTCTTGTCACCCAGGCTGGAGTTCATCTTGGCTCACTGCAACCTCTGCTTCCCAGGTTTAAGCAATTCTCCTGCCTCAGCCTCCCAAGTAACTAGGATTACAGGTACCTACCACCATTCCTGGCTAATTTTTTGTTTTTAGTAGACATGGGGTTTCATCATGTTGGCCAGGCTGGTCTCGAACTCCTGACCTCAAGTGATCCTCCCGCCTCAGCCTCCCAAAGCACTGGGATTACAGGTGTGAGCCACTGCATCTGGCCATGCAAATCATTTTTTGAGATAAAGCACTGGGATTACAGGTGTGAGCCACTGCACCTGGCCATGCCAATCATTTTTTGAGATAAAGCACTGGGATTACAGGTGTGAGCCACTGTACCTGGCCATGCAAATCATTTTTTGAGATAAAGCACTGGGATTACAGGTGTGAGCCACTGCACCTGGCCATGCAAATCATTTTTTGAGATAAGTGGGATATATAAAAATAGAAACAAAATGAAGTTGCTTTATCTCTCTAACCTCAGTTTCCTTATCTGTAAGATGAGGGGGGTTGGACTAAATTTATAAATAGCTTTAAAAATGTTTGGTTATCTCTTAAAGTAGAACAATTATATTATTCTAATATAATTTCATTTATTTGCTGAAGTATTACTAATACCACCTTGCAAATAATGTTTACAAGTTACTGACAGCCTTATCCTAAAAGAAAACTTAATGAGGATTCATGGAACTATGTGTGACAGGACTGCTTATTAGAGATATTAGGTTGAACTACATGAAATTGTCATTTTTGTAGGTAAAAAATAATGGATAGGGCTGGGCTTGGTGGCTCACACCTGTAATCCCAGCACTTTGAGAGGGTTGGGCCAGAGGATGGCTACCTGAAACAAGGAGTTTGAGACAAAGCTTAGGCAACATAGCAAAACCTTTTCTCTACAGGAAAAAAAAAAAAAATGGCATGGTACCATACACCTGTTGTCCCAGCTACTCTGGAGGCTGAGGCTGGAGGATCCCTTCCGTCCAGGAATTTGAGGCTGCGGTGAGCTATTACTGCACCACTGTACTCCAGCCTGGGTGACAGAGCTAGATGCTTTTTCTAAAAATAATAATAATAATAATAATAGGATAATATTAGCAATTTCATGTGGTTCAACTTAATGTTTTGGGATAAGGATTCAACAAAGTGTCAGGGGGACTTTAGGGCCTCATAAACTCCCATTATATGCAAAAGCCTGGCTCAGCCCTCACAGTACTAGGAGAGAAAAGGCTCCACAGTTCCCTTGAAGCAACTTGGATCTACATTGTTGTAGGTAGAGTTGCTGGCAGAAATCCTGGGATAAGAGAACAGTTTCCTGGAAGGTCTGTGCCTCCAACCAGCAGAAAGGGATTGAGCTTCATTGAACTCAACAGAGCCAGCATTTCACAGCATCATGGTGAGTTGGTCACACAGCGTTGGCAAAAAGGCTGAAAAGAAGGGTGTCGTAGTATGGGGAAAGGTTGTATTACCCTGGTTCATAGGCTGGGAAGAGGCCTAGAGTACTGGTGCCACCAGGTCTTTATTGGTGCCATTTTATTCTTTCTACTTTATGCCTTTTCCTTACTGCCTAGTACAGGCTCTGCAAACTTAAGTATCTTTGATTGTTCAGGAGGTCATGTAAATTAGTAAGCTGAGTTTTCCTCTGTAGTGCTACTATAACAGAAACAATAGCATAGTTGCAGTGGTAAATGACAACTGAAATATGTGATCATTGTGAAGGAGAGAATCGATGTGTGTTTAGGGGAGGCCACGATGTACTGGAGAGCACATTCCCTGAGTAAAGGGCGCAGGTACTATTCACCTGTGTGGGACACATGCGCTGTCTAAAGGCCTATTCACCTGGACGACTGGTTGTTGCCTTATGGGAATATGGGTCAAACATCACTACGTATTGTGATTTTCCAAAGGAGCCAGAAATATGGATTTTATATACATTCTCCCAGTGACAAATGTTGGCATCTAATTTGAATTCTTAAAAACAATTGTGTGGGCCACACAATGGCTGAAAAGAGCTAGCAGGGCACTGATTTGTAATCTCTGGCCTAAGGTTTAGCTCTGCCAGGAGTGAGGCTCACACGCATTTCTTCATTGGACATTGTTGACAACTTTTAATTAAAATGAATTAGATGGCTTCTGCCTTTGAAATGCTCATGGATTAGCAGAGAAAGTTAACAAGTAATGATGATAAAATGTACAGTAGACATCAGAGCATACGTATTCTCCCTGTGTATATAGCTATAAAAGTGATGAACTCTTCCTGGGTTCATCTGGAAGGACATGATAGGATGTGGCATTTGAGCCAGGATGTGGGAAATCGTTAGTTTGGTGCATTAAAAGGATTTGGGGCCCTTGAAATTTCTACTGTATGCAAATGTTAGGTTTGCATTTGCTGTATATACCATTTTGTTAATAGGTAGTTGAAAATACAAATAATTCCTTAGCCCTGCTGGTGAAAGTCATAAAATAAGAGAACTCTTTCCCTGGCCCAAGTTACAGGATAATTGTGTGTTTTGGAGGCCTAAGTAACTCAGATGTCATGTAGCTCAATGGCCTCATTTCTGGACGAGAAAGGGAAGTAGCACATCTGAGGTCACAGAACCCATTGGAGGCAGAGCTTGGACTAGCACCCAGAACTCTTCTTTACCACCATGCTTTCCCCTCTCCTGGGTATCTCTGAAGGTCACCGTTAAGCTGGTCGCCTCTGCCTGCGGTGGCCCATTGCCCTGTTTTTGGCCCAGCTCCTGGTGGGTGAGGGGGTTTGGCTATCCTGCCTCCACTGGTTCCTTCTCTCTTTTGGATCCCTTGCCTAAAATGCCTGCTACCCCTTTTCTTTGTCAGTCAGATTACTTGTGTTCAAATCTCTCATCAACCACATGCAAGCTGTGTGGCCTGGTACAAGTTTTTTTAACCTTTCTAAGCCTCAGTTTCCTCATCTATATATAAAGAGTTGTAATAGTACATTCGATGAAGTGTAATGGGAAGGCATTGGAAGGTTTCAAGATTTTTGTAAAGACAAAATGACATAATGCATATAAAGCACTTAAAGCAACAGCCCTCCAGAAGCACTCAGCAAGTATTAACTATGATAATGATGATGATTCACACAGTTCACAGCTCCCCAAGCTGGGTGAAGTTCTCTTCCTTTGTTTCCTCATACTATTTTATTATTATTATTTCACATGCCACATTGTATATTGTAATTGTGTCTATTTCACCTGCTAGACTAAGAACACCTTCAGCAATTCATTCAACAAATGTTTGTGAGCCACTGTGCCAGGCACTAAGGATGCAGTCATAAACCAGAAGCTCTTGGTGTAGTGCAGAGTTCCAGAAGGCATGCCAGGAGATACTAGCCCTATGAGCTTGTCTCATGGTTAAATTTGGGGAAATGATGCTCATCATAGCGCCCCTCAGAGATGGGGGTCCCTCTTAGTATTTAAAATGTTCTGGGCCTGGCATAGTGGCTCACGCCTATAATCCCAGCACTTTGGGAGGCTGAGGCAGGCAGATCACGAGGTGTCAGGAGTTTGAGACCAGCCTGACCAACGTAGTGAAACCCCTTCTCGACTAAAAATACAAAATACAAAAATTAGCTGGGTATGGTGGTGTGTACCTGTAATCCCAAGTACTCAGGAGCCTGAGGCAGGAGAATCCCTTGAGCCCAGGAGGTGGAGATTGCACTGAGTTGAGATTGCGACACTGCACTCCAGCCTGGGCGACAGAACGAGACTCTGTCTCAAAAAAAAAAAAAGAAAAAAAAAAAGGTTCTGA
Source organism: Sapajus apella (assembly GCF_009761245.1). Classification (NCBI taxonomy): domain Eukaryota; kingdom Metazoa; phylum Chordata; class Mammalia; order Primates; family Cebidae; genus Sapajus; species Sapajus apella. The sequence continues at coordinate 7,877,674 of NW_022436973.1, read as the reverse complement.
GAAGTCTTGTAAATAGTAAAAGAACAGTCCTTTCAATTTGACTATGTGCTTTGGTCCCCAGTTCAAGAGAAGGTTGAAGTGGCATGGCAATGGTTAGAGACCCTACTGGGCGTGAACAGTCTCTGGCTACCTAGGGATCTGTGGGCTTACTGCATTGTGCCCTCATGGAGACACGAAACTCTGGTTTGAACAACATGAAGCCCCCATCACTGCGGCTGATGCTGGAAGAGCAGGTGCTGGCACTACAGCAGCAGATGGCGGAGAATCAGGCAGCCTCTTGGCGGAAGCTGAAGAACTCCCAGGAGGCCCAGCAGAGACAAGCAACTCTTGTGAGGAAGCTGCAGGCCAAGGTGAGGCAGCTGCCCTTTTGGGGAGGGGAAAGAGAACAACCACCACAGCTGGGTGCTGAGGTGAGAGAAGGGTTGTAGGAGGCAGAGCCTTGTGGGAGTGGCCTGTACCTAGCTTGGTGAGATAAGACCCAGACCTTCTAGCTTTCCTGTCCAGCTTCTCTTCTGATGCTCACAACTGTTCCTTGAAGTACATATTATATCCTTTTTATTTTATTTTATTTTATCTTATTTTTGAGATAGGGTTTTGCTCTGTTACCCAGGCTGGAGTTCAGTGGTATGATCACAGATCACAGCAGCCTCAACCTCCTGGGCTCAGGCAATCCTACTACCTCAGCCTCTCGAGAATCTGGGACCATAGGTGTGCACCACCACTCTCGGCTAATATATACCTTTTAAAGACAAAATTCACAAGGGTTAAGTTAGTTATCCAGGTTTGCTCACCTAGTCTAGAACCAAAGCCCATGATCTTCCCTATACGATATAATGCGTATAGCAAGTGTTATTTAAATGTCCAAATAAGGCCAGGCACGGTGGCTCATGCCTTTAATCCCAGCACTTTGGGAGGCCGTGGCAGGCAGATCACAGGTCAGACATTCGAGATCGGCTCGGCCAACATGGTGAAACCCCGTCTCTACTAAAAATATGAAAAAATTAGCTGGACATGGTGGTGCACACCTGTAATCCCAGCTACTCAGGAGGCTGGGGCAGGAGAATCACTCGAACCCGAGAGGCAGAGGTTGCAGTGAGCCGAGATCACACCACTGCACTCCAGCCTGGGCAATGGAGCAAGACACCATCTCAAAAAAAAAAAAAAAAAAAAAAAAAAAATTGGATGTGGTGCCGTGTGCCTATAATCTCAGCTATTCGGGAGGCTGAGGTAGGAGAATTGCTTGAACCCGGGAGGCAGAGGTTGCAGTGGGCCAAGATTGCAACACTGCACTCCAGCCTGGGAGACAGAGTGAGACTCCATCCCAAAAAAGAAAAAAATGCCCAAATAGAAACTATAAGCTGTTATGGCCTTACCTCACTGTCACCCCCCAGTTCTTCTGTTCATAGCAAGTTTGCCTAAGAGCCTCAGGGGCCTTTGCCGTGGGCTGTTTGTGCCAGCTGTGTTCATTGCCCAGGGCCTGTTCTGTTTGCCACAGGTGCTGCAGTACCGGAGCTGGTGCCAAGAGCTGGAGAAGCAGCTGGAAGCCACTGGAGTGAGTGAGGTTGAGTTCTGTGAGGCCCCTGGATCCTCAGTGAATATATTTGTTAGGTTTCCTGTGTTGACTGAGAGAGGTTGGAGTGTACAAGGAGGTGTTCGGTAGGAGTCTCTCTTTTTCAACCTCTGAGAGCTTTATCACACCAACATCTTCATCAGACCTAGCTGGCCTGTCAGTTTCCAACCCGCAGTTCTCAAAGGATGAAATGTAAATTAGATTGGGAGGAGTGTGGGATTAGCGGGAAGAAGTACATGTTTCGTCCAGCAGGTGTCAGTGTTTGTCTGTCATAGAAAGATGCAGGCCTTTCCGGGCCTACAGCATTGTCTGCAGCAGAGGGATGTCTGTGCTGTTAGAACTGGCTTTGAAAAGCTCTTTTATTTGCCTTTGTTCTAGCTCACTCTCAGCACCTCCTCACATTTTCCTCAGAAAACTTCTCTCAGAGGAAAGAAAGAACTAAAACTTATTGAGCACCTTCAATGCAGGCCAGGCAGCATGAGGCACTGTCATATGCAGATGGTCCCCTTCTTAGGATGTTTGCAAATTTTCAACTTTGGTGGTGTGAAAGCTATATGCATTCAGTATGCTCCTTGGGTTATGATGGGGTTACGTCTGGATAAACCCATTGTTTGGGGTTGTTTTGTTTGCTTGTTTGGTTGGTGTTTGTTTGTTTTGAGACAGGGTCTCACTGTCGCCCAGGCTGGAGTGCACTGGTGCCATCACAGGTCACTGCAGCCTCAACCTCCTAGTTTCAAGCAATCATTCCACCTCAGCCTCCAAAAAAGTAGCTGGGACTACAGGCACATGCCTCCATACCCGGCTAATTTTTTTATTTTTTGTAGACACAGAGTCTCTCTATGTTGCTCAGGCTGCTCTCAAATTCCTGGACTCAAGCAATCCTCCTGCCTTGGGCTCCCAAAGTGCTGGGTTTACAGGTGTGAATCACTGTGTCTGGCCCAAACCCACTGTTAAGTTGAAAATATCATAGTTGAAAAGGCCGGGCATGGTGGCTCACTCCTATAATCCCAGCACTTTGGGAGGCTGAGTTGGGCAGATCATGAGGTCAAGAGTTCGAGACCAGCCTGGCCAGCATGGTGAAACCCCATCTCTACTAAAAACACAAAAAATTAGCTGGGCATGGTGGTGTGTGCCTGTAATCCCAGCTACTTGGGAAACTGAGATAGGAGAATCACTTGAACTCAGGAGGCAGAGGTTGCAGTGAGCTGAGACTGCACCACTGCACTATAGCCTGGGCAATAAAGCGAGACTCTGTCTCAAAAAAAAAAAAAGAAAAGAAAATGTTATAAGTTGAAAACACACCTTTAAAGCAATTTTCAGAAGGGAATGATACCACCTTCATTTTGTAGCTGAAGACGCTGTAGCTCCAAGAAGTTAAGTGACGTCCTAGGCTGGGTGTGGTGGCTCACACCTGTAATCCCAGCACTTTGGAAGGCTGAGGTGGGTGGATCACTTGAGGCCGGGAATTCAAGAACAGTTTGGCCAACATAGTGAAACCCCATCTCTACTAAAAATACAAAAATTAGCCAGGCATGGTGGTGGGTCCCTGTAATCCCAACAACTTGGGAGGCTGAGGCAGGAGAATCACTTGAACCCAGGAGGTGGTGGTTGCAGTGAGCTGAGATCATACCATTGCACTCCAGCCTGGGCAACAGAGTGAGATTCCATCTTCAAAAAGAAAAATGAGGGCCAGGCATGGTGGCTCATGCCTGTAATCCCTACACTTTGGGAGGCTGAGGCAGGCAGATCATGAGGTCAGAAGATCGAGACCATTTTGGCCAACACAGTGAAACCCTGTCTCTACTAAAAAATACAAAAATTTAGTGAGGTGTGGTGGCAGGCACCTGTAGTCCCAGCTACTCAGGAGGCTGAGGCAGGAGAATCGCTTGAACCTGGGAGGCGGAAGTTGCAGTGAGCCTAGATCATGCCGCTGCACTCCAGCCTGGGTGACACAGCAAGACTCTGTCTCAAAAAAAAAAAAAAAAAAAGAAGTCACTTCCCAAGGTCAAACAATTAGTGTAGTGGAAGTTAAGGCCATTAGTGAAAGATGTATCACTTCTTAGATTGAAGATTCTTTTTACTACCAAAGGCCGCCTTTCAGGAGCTCACTTTTGGAGTGAGGAATGCAGTGATTGAGAAGAGAAACGTATTGCTAACAAAGGGTAGAAAGAATAGAAAGAAAGTGGACTGCCATGGAAGGGAGCCTCAGGGAACTGGTCTGAGTGACATTCTCTTCGGAGGTAAATAAGGCTTGTCTCTGTCTGGCCCAGGGACCAATCCCCCAGAGGTGGGAAAATGTGGAGGAGCCAAACCTGGATGAGCTGCTGGTTCGATTGGAGGAGGAGCAACAGAGGTGATGGACCCCAAACTTTGTGACCTGGGTAATTGGCCAGTGGGTGGAGAAGGCTAATGGGAAACCTCTGCCCTGAGGACTAATGTGGATTAGAGCCATGGATTTCAGCCGTAGCCCTCTAATTCCTTGCAATGGAAAATTTCAGTGGTTGCCATCTTACTCCCAGGAAGTCCAAGGGTTGGACCAGACCTTTATTTTGCACCTGCTTTTACCCCTCCCCAGTGCAGGTGTGAGAGTCTAGCAGAGGTGAACACCCAGCTTCGACTGCACATGGAAAAAGCTGACGTGGTGAATAAAGCCCTTAGGGAAGATGTGGAAAAATTGACAGTGGACTGGAGCCGGGCCCAGGATGAGCTAATGAGGAAGGAGAGCCAGTGGCGGATGGAGCAGGAGGTAGGAAGAACAGGGACTGGAACTGCGAGAGGAAGGCTGTGCACTCTGGATGCTGCCCTGGTCAGTATTGGAAGGGGTTAACTTCAGGATTTAGATGGAAACTGAGCTGTTGCTGTTAAAGTCTCTGACCATTCTTAACCTGCCCATGCTGGCAGCTTCATCTTGCTTGGGCCCTCAGCTTAGACCTGCCACTACCTGCCTAGCCTAGGTTCTGTTGGCAGGTAGCATGACACTCAAAGCAACTCTGTTCCTGCAGAAGTGACGCCTTAGGTTTTCCATGGATCTGAAAGCTTATTGACTCTCCTGATCTGGAGGCCTTGCATATCTAGATGCTAAAGAGGTATATATTGAAACTGAATAGGAAAGAAAGACCAGTTATAGGCCCTGCGGAATTTTCAGGTCCCAGCTGAAGGAAACAAATGTTTCCTGCACTTTTGCTTTGCTTTGTGCTAGGTGGTTTATATATATCGTTGACTCTCCTTATAAGTCTGCTCCCATTTGTTAAGCAGCTACTGTGTGTTCTTTTCCAATATGGCCCAGAGGAAAGCGACATACCATCCTAGGCCCTCTGACCTCTCAAATCCCACTGCCAACTTTATTAAACCCTTCAGCATAACCTGGATAGATACCCATTCATAAACGATCTCCTGTAAGTCCCTCCTTCCTTCCCCCAGTAGTCAGGAGGAATCCAAGACTCTTGTGTTGGCAAAAGATAGTCCTCTGCCTTTTGGTATGACCTGGGTTTCTGAACACACAGTTCTTCAAGGGCTACCTGAAAGGGGAGCATGGTCGCCTTCTCAATCTATGGCGGGAGGTGGTGACCTTCCGACGCCATTTCCTGGAAATGAAGTCAGCTACTGACAGGTCAGTGTGGGGAGAAGAAGGGAGGAGGTTTGCCCCTGCCAATTCTGGACTTACAATAGTGGGCTGCTATAGAAGTGGGATCAGCTATGGGGGTGGGGTAGGCTGGGGAGTTGGTGGTGTTGGAAGCAGGTGATTTTTCCCAGCTTTGCTCCTCATGCTTCACTGGGCCTGATCACCACACTCCCTTCCCTGGTTAGTAGTAGAGTCTGCTATTTTCCTTGCTTGTACTCAGAGATCTGACAGAGCTAAAGGCTGAGCACGTGAGGCTTTCAGGGTCCCTGTTGACCTGTTGTCTACGCTTGACTGTGGGAGCACAGTCTCGGGGACCTGACGGATCTGGGAGAATGGATGGGCGGGAACCAGCCCAGCTGCTGCTGCTACTAGCCAAGACCCAGGAGCTGGAGAAGGAAGCCCATGAGAGGAGCCAGGAATTAATACAGCTGAAGAGTCGAGGGGATCTGGAGAAGGCTGAACTGCAGGACCGGTGAGATGGCCTGGTGTCCCAGGAAGGGTTTGCTGAGAGAGAGCTGACTCCTTAGAGGGTTAAGGACAGGGAGGGGAGATGCCAAGAACATTTCTACCGTGGAGGGGAAGAAGATATGCCTGAGGGAGTCTACTTTGAAACCCGATGCCACAGTTGGGGCTTGTACGCATCTCTGCCCTCAGCCTGTCTTTCAGCCCAGTTTCTCTCCTGTTGATTTATGGAGCTAGCTATGACTCCATCCTCCATGAACACCAAACTACTTGCCATTCCCAGAACAGCCAAGCTCTTCCCTTTCCCTGCCTTTGTACCTGCTGACTTTAGTCTGGGAAGCCTCCCTCCCTTGTCTCTCTGCCTTATCCTCTAAGGCATAGTTCAAATATTACCTTTTTTTTTTTTTTTTTTTTTTTGAGACAGAGTCTCACTCTGTTGCCCAGGCTGAAGTGCAGTGGCACGATCTCAACCACTGCTACCTCTGCCTCCCGGGTTCAAGTGACTATCCTGCCTCAGTTCCCAAGTAGCTGGGACTGTTTATAGGCATGCACCGCCACATCTGGCTAATTTTTTTGTTTTTAGTAGAGATGGGGTTTCACAGTATTGGCCAGGCTGGTGTTAAACTCCTGACCTCAAGTAATCCACTTGCCTCAGCCTCCCAAAGTGCTGGGATTATAGGGGTGAGCCACCACAACTGGCCAAAATGTCACCTCTTCTATGAAGCTTTCTCTGACCTTAGTAGCCTACTAAGTTATTGTGCTCTTGTAGTCTTTTGACTTCTTATTGCAGCATTGATCTCACTGATGATTTAGTTTCCCCCACCTTTTTTTTTTTTTTTGGTTAGGCTCTTTTAATTTTTGGATTATAATGAAGTAGGTTTTTTAAAAATGATGATGTAGAAGGGCAGGGAAATGAGCAGAGAGCCCCAATGAATCTGAGGACAAAGTTCATATATGCCCATGACTAGGGTTGTGTCTTCACCTGTTGGAGATACATACATAAAATGCAGGACTATTTTGTTTTGTTTTTGCTTTTGGAGGCAGTGAGAAGCACAAAGACAGAGACCACGTCTTAGTAAGTTTTGTGTTTCTAGTACTTTGTACTTCACCTGCCATATAGGAGAGAGTCAATACATTTGTTTCTGTGCTTTTTGAGACAGAGGCTAGCTCTGGCTATAGTAGACGCCCAGGCTATAGTATAGTAGTGCAAACACAGCTCACTGCAGTCGTGACCTCCTTGGCACAAGCAGTTCTCCTGCTTCAGCCTCCAGAGTAGCTGGGACTACAGGCACACACCACTATGCCTGGCTGATTTTTTTTAATTTTTTTGTAGTGGTGGGGTCTTGCTGTGTTTCCCAGGCCAGTCTGGAACTCCTGATCTCAAGCAACCTTTCCACCTTGGCATCCCAAATTTCTAAAATTACAGGTTTGAGCCACCATGCTTGGCCAATAAATGTTTGTTGAGTGATACAATACTTAAACAAATGACCATACAGTGAGTTAAGGTTCTTAGAGATGGTATAGGATAAAATTACTAAGACTTTCACTGAGGCAGGAGGTTCACTTGAGCCCAGGAGTTCAAGACCAGCCTGGGCAACACAGTGAGACCTTGTCTCTACTAAAAGTAAAAATAAAAATTAAAAAAAATAGCCATGTGGTGGCATGCACCTATAGTCCTAGCTACTTGGGAAGCTGAGGCAGGAGGATTGCTTGAGAGTGAGCTATGACTGCACCTCTGTACTCTAGCCTGGTCAACAGAGCAAGACCCTGTCTCAAAAAAAAAAAAATTGAAAAAAAAATTTAACCTTTTAGATAGCATTCATTCAAGAAATATTTATTTAGCTACTCACATATTACCAAGCAGTAAGCTCCAAGATATAATGTTAAGTGTTTGGTGATTTTGCGGGACCTTGAGTTTAATATCAAGAAGGTTGACCATAATCTTCCCCAAATTGCCCTTCCTTTTTCCCTATCAGAGTCAGAACCTCAGGCTGGAGGGACCTTGGGACTATCCCTTGTGGCAATTCTGATGTTCTTATTGGCTTCAGGGTGCTTGACTTCAAGATCAAGCGAGGCCTGGAAGGGCCTGGGCCAGGGCTTTCCTTCAGCTCTCGGGCCCCCAAACACGTGTTCCAGCCTTGAGATGTGGTAAATCCCTGCATGTGTCTGAGTGATTTTTTGCCTCCCCACTTCAAGGCTATAGCATCATGTGGTCTTCAGGGAGTGCAGAGGGGCTGGGGGTGCTAAGGGATTTTAGGGTGGCCGCAGTTGGGAGTGTCTGGGGTTGGGGCTGGGGTGTGCTACATCGGAGCTCTGTCCACATCCATGGGTTGTTCTATGGACAGTGCTATGCTCTTCTCTTTAGGGTGACTGAGCTCTCTGTTCTGCTGACCCAGTCTCAGAAGCAAAATGAAGATTATGAAAAGATGGTAAAGGCTCTGAGAGAGACACTGGAGATCCTGGTACATGACCCTTTGTTCTGGAAGGGAGCAGGGCATGGGCTTGTAGGTTTCTTGTCCTATATGGACAGATAGTGCAGGATACCAGTTAAATAGTCCATGATGAAATCCTCTGAAGCTAAAAAATAAATTTTGGCTGAATCTGAAAATTGATTAACTCATTCATTTATTCAATGAATAAATGTTATTGAGTGTCTACTATCCCTACTGTATTCCTGGGGATATTGCAATGGCATGCATATGCAATATGCCAGAGACTTGGCACATAACATTCAGAGACACATTAGCAAATTAGTGAGTTACCAGGAAGCGGATGTGTGGAGAGATTTAAAACCTTGTCACTTGGAAAACAACTGAGGAGTATGGCAGTGTTTAGCCAGGAGAAGAAAGAGCCTGAAGCTTATTGAAGGCCCTTGAAGACATGATAGCTGCCCTCACATATCTGAAGGACTGACACTGGGAAAAGAGAGTTTATGTATTTAATGTTTTCTAGACCAAAACCAATGTCAATAGCTAGAAGTTATTAGGGGAGTAGATTCTGACTCACAGTTAGAGCTCTTCAATAGTTGGACAGCCTGTCTTGTGAAGGAATAAGGTTTTGGTCACTGGCTTAACATCTGCCAGGGATGTTATCAAAGGGATTCTCTAAGGTTGGATGTTAGAGCCCTCTGGCTTGATATCATGTTTCATCTCTGCAAGTTTTCAGATTCCTGATGTTAGGTAGCTCCTGAACCCCTATTCATATACATACCCCTAGTCTTCTCATGCAAGCTGGGATCAATCAACAGGCATTGTAGCTTTCTGATTCCCCCGACCCTTTTTTTTTTTCCCAGGAATTTGCCAATTCAGAATATCCATGGGGCTCAGATAATGTAAATAAATGAAGTGGGTTCAGTTGTAAGAATTCTGGTTTTCCAGTGCTGTCGTATTTAGTTTTCAGTACTGCAGGGAACACTTGAGCTCAGTATTAAGGAAGCCATGAGGAGTGATAGGGATTGTGAGACCTTGAAGAATAAATGTCTCATCTAGAGGAGGCATCCACCATTCAACTTCAGTAAATCATTTCCATGTAGGAATGAAGGCTGGGTGTGGCCCATTTTTAACGTTTTGGGAGAAGCCAGAAATTTATATTTTTAATGTAAAATCTTTCCATTTATAAATGTTGATTCAAATTTTGTATAAGCCAAATAAAACATAGTTGCAAGTCTAAGTCTTCGCGCCTTCACTAACACAAATAGGAGGGAAGAGAGGAACTCTTGAGTCTTTAAGATTATGTCTAGCTTTGGGGCTAGAGGATTCGCTGGTTTAGCATTAGGTCTCAAGCATCCATTTACTGTTCAGAGACAACAGCCATCCCCCATCTAATAATAGCTTACATTTATTGAACATTTGCCTTGTTCCAGACGTTATGTTGAATAACTTAAATGCATTTTTCATTTAAGCCTCAAAACAAGTAGTTACTGATAATTATTTTTGTTTTAAAGAAGCCCAAAGAAATAGCTGCCTATGGTAACCAAGCTAGTAAGTGATAGAGCAGGAATTCTAATCTGTGAAGTCTAATTTGGAACTCATAATCACTTAATCTAAACTTGTAATCACCACATCACATTGTCTTCAGACTCTTCGGGTATCATATTAGCATTCACGTATGGTCAGGGGAAAAGTGGGGCTGATAGAATAGATAGAATGAGGGGACCTGGAATAATAAAATCACTTTTGATAGTTTGGCTCTGAGGCTCTATTCTGTTCCCTGGTCAGGAGACAAATCACACAGAGTTAATGGAACATGAAGCATCTCTCAGTAGGAATGCCCAAGAGGAGAAGTTGTCTTTACAGCAGGTGATCAAGGATATAACCCAGGTACTGGGAAGCCTCCTATTCATGGTAACCAGGTTATGCCTCTTCCCCCCGGGTCTCCATGTCCTTTAAGTCCTGCTTAGATTTCCAGTCTCTGAGGTTTGGGGACTTAAAGTCTTTTGGGGATAAGTTCTGTGTTTTCGAAGACCAGACCCTGAGATAGCTATGCATTCATGTCTTAGCACTACCTGACAGGATAGGCCCTCTTTCCTGTTTCTAGTGGCAGTTCTCAGGGCAGAGGCTAGATTCTGGTCTTCACTGTCTCAATAGTTTCATCTTTTATTTCTTCACTTGTTACCTCAGAGAGTGTTCTAGCCTTGTTGCTAGTACTAGACTTGGGTGACCAAAGGTGGAGAGTTGAAGGAACCAGACTTTTATGCTCTCAGATACTCTCCTCCTTCCCCCAAGGGAGAGGATCTGAAAAGGAAAAACAGCAGGTTTGTCCAGGCTACAGGGTTAAGTCCCTGTATAAACTTTAGGATTTGGTCAGTAGGGTGTTGACTCTGCTGTATTGGGTTTCAGGTCATGGTGGAAGAAGGGGACAATATAGCCCAAGGCTCTGGTCATGAGCGCTCTTTGGAATTGGACTCTAGTATCTTCTCCCAGTTTGATTACCAGGATCCAGACAAGGCCCTTACTCTGGTGCGTTCAGTGCTGACTCAGAGACGCCAGGCTGTGCAGGTAAGAACCCTCAGCATTGTCCCTCAGTCACAGGGGTATGTGTCTAAACTGATGTGTGCCCCAGATACCTCCCTAGCTTGGACTGTCCCTTTCACTTTGTTTACCAATCGTGAGGCGTTTTGTCAACATCCCAAAGCGAATCTGTCTGTGTCTGCTGAATTGTGCTTGTGAGTAGCAGGCACATCCATTGCCAATGGCATGCTTCACTTTGTATACAGTCTTTGCATAACATGCAGAGATTGGGAACCAGAGCCCTGGGAGATTATTGGGCCAGCGTTCTCCATCTCTGAGGGTCCTAGGCACACTTACCACTCCCCCATGCCACTGTACACTTGGAGATGACAAACTCTAAGAATCTAGAGCCACAGAAGCCCAATGACCTCTGATGGTCTATCTTCTTGAATAGTTGCATCTCCCTTCTCAGCTTACTCTTGTTGCACCAGCTGCCGACCCCCTTCTCCAGCCCCATGTTCAGGGTTCTGACATCTCCTTTGCCCTTGCTCATCATCTGGTTTCTCTTGCTCTCCCTCCACAGGACCTAACGCAGCAGCTTGCAGGCTGCCAAGAGGCTGTGAGCTTGTTGCAACAGCAGCATGATCAGTGGGAGGAAGAAGGCAAAGCCTTGAGACAGAGGCTGCAGAAGCTCACTGGGGAGCGGGACACTCTAGCAGGGCAGACTGTGGACCTCCAGGGAGAGGTGGACTCTCTTAGCAAGTGAGCAGATGGGCTATTTATCCCACCCTCCCAGCCTGGTCTCAGTCCAGTCCTCATCCAGCCATTTGCCCACTCCCATCAGGTTTTGGGGTGCTGATCCTGCTGTCCCTGAGACTCAGGGCTGTTTTGTTCTGTGTTCTACTTGTTTCTACAGAACAAGCTTTTGGGGTTGGAGTCTAAAGGGAAGATGGGATCTTGAGACAAGCACCTTTCATTTGAACCTGTGATGTCTGCTTCCAGAAAGAAATTGAGGTCCCACGGTCTCTGTTCATCTCTGATTTCCTTCTTCCAGGGAGCGAGAGCTGCTGCAGAAGGCCAGGGAAGAGCTGCGGCAGCAGCTGGAGGTGCTAGAGCAGGAGGCATGGCGCCTGCGAAGGGCAAATGTGGAGCTTCAGCTGCAGGGGGACTCTGCCCAGGGCCAGAAGGAGGAGCAGCAGGAGGAGCTGCACCTGGCTGTGCGGGAGAGGGAGCGTCTGTAAGTGCAACCAGTCTCCTCCTCTCTAGGGCCTGGTTTTCCTTCAATTCTACACCCTCCCCACCTACTCCCCTCTCTTAGAAAGTAGAGTATGTAGAAGTCTGGCATGCAGTGGGTTCAGATTAGCTTACTGCTTCTTTCTTTGCAGAAAGATGAATACAGAAAGTTTGTAGTTGGTTAAGTCTTTGCAGAGCACCCATATGGGATGAGACAGTGGGGGGAATACAGAAATGAATAAGACACAAGCCCTAATCTCAGGGAACTTCCCAGAAGACAGACAACTAACTGTGACATGAGGCTGGAATGAAGTATGAGTTAAATAGAGTTTCAGACTAAGTCCTTTGGGAGCACAGGAGCAACAGCTAATTATTGAGGACTAGGGAATGCTTTATGGAGGAGTGGGTAGACTTTGTGCTGGGCCTTGACCTGTTTGGTTAGCAGAGAGTGGGGGAAGAGCTCAAAGAACAGATTAGCAAATACAAGGAGGCAGGAAGGTTCATGGCATGTTCAGAGTAGGCTGGGGTGGCTAAAGGCTATGACTTATACAGGGAAGTAGTGGGAAATGTGCTAGCTGGTCAAGAAAGGGAAATCCAGAATCAATGGCCCAGCTAATCTGTAAATTCCCCTATATGATGTCACATAAAAAGCAAGAACTAGCCAGGCGCGGTGGCTCAAGCCTGTAATCCCAGCACTTTGGGAGGCCGAGGCGGGTGGATCACGAGGTCAAGAGATTGAGACCATCCTGGTCAACATGGTGAAACCCCGTCTCTACTAAAAATACAAAACATTAGCTGGGCATGGTGGTGCGTGCCTGTAATCCCAGCTACTCAGGAGGTTGAGGCAGGAGAATTGCCTGAACCCAGGAGGCGGAGGTTGTGGTGAGCCGAGATCGCGCCATTGCACTCCAGCCTGGGTAACAAGAGCGAAACTCCGTCTCAAAAAAAAAAAAAAAGCAAGAACTTTGAGCTGGGCAAAATCTTGGGTGAATTATGGCTCTGTCAGTTGCACAGATTATTTGTAAAATGATGATGCTAATATTTACCTTGAAGGGTCACTGGGAAAATTAGAGCAATGTTCTGAAAAATGCCAGCGTAGAACCTGGCATATGGTAGGTCTTTAATAACTGGGAGCAGGAATGTATTTTCATCTTTGTTCTATTTCCCTCCTCTCCTATGCCCCAGTTCCTTGTATCTGGTAGGCATGAATAGTTGAAGCTTGAAGGGCTACCATAAGGGTGATGACTTGTGCTAGGAAGGATCTCCCTGTACCAGAGACAAGGGCAGACAATCCACAGAGATCATAACATGTTTTTAAGTTTAATTTATCTGACTTGATAATACGTTTATATGATTCAAAAGTCAAAACTATTTTAAGGCTAGGCACATTGGCCCACACCTGTAATTCCAACCCCTTTAGAGGCCTTAGTGGGAAGATTGCTTGAGGCCAGGAGTTTGAGACCAGCCTGGGCAACATAGTGAGACCTCTGTCTCCACAGAAGCAACAAAAAATTAGCTGAATGTGGTGGCATGTGCCTATAGCCTTGGCAGGGTAGATGGGGGGATCGACTGGGTGCGGTGGCTCATGCCTTTAATCCCAGCACTTTGGGATGCCGAGGAGGGCAGATCATGAGGTCAGGAGTTCAAGACCAGCTTGGCTAGCATGGTGAAACCCCATCTCTACTAAAAATACAAAAAATTAGCTGGGCATGGTGGCACGCACCTGTAGTCCAAGCTACTCGGGAGGCTGAGGCAGGGGAATCGCTTGAACCTAGGAGGCTGAAGTTGCAGTGAGCCGAGATCGCACCACTGCACTCCAGCCTGGGTGACAGAGCAATAACCTGTCTCAAAAAAAAAAAAAAGAAAGAAAAGAGGCTGGGCACGATGGCTCACGCCTGTAATCCCAGCACATTGGGAGGCCAAGGCGGGCAGATCACGAGGTCAGGAGTTCGAGACCAGACTGACCAACATGATGAAACCCCATCTCTATAAAAAAAAATAAGAAGAATAAAGAAAAGAGATGGGAGGATCACATGAGCCCCCAGCAGTTTGAGGCTTCAGTGAGTTTAGAAGATACACAGAGAAGCCTCACTCTCATTTGTGCTTTCTCCATCCCATGTCCCTTCCTCTTTAGGCAGCCATTTTAGTTGACTTCTTGTTTATCTTGCCAGTGCTACTTCATGCAAATATAGGCATATATTCTTTCTTCCCCTGCTTTCTTGCATAAAAAGTAGTGTATTATGTTTATACTGTTCTGCGCCTTGATTTGTTTCTCTTGATATGTCTTAGAAATCTTTCCTTATCAGTTTTATAGACCTTCCTCATTCTGTTGCATAGCAAAGGTGATTACATTCCTGTTACCTTTGGGGTTATGGTCCATCCCTAAGAGTTCTTCTAGACCCCTCTCCTTCCCATCTTAGTCAGGAGACGCTGGTGGGCCTGGAAGCCAAACAGTCAGAATCACTCAGTGAACTGATCACTCTTCGGGAAGCGCTGGAGTCAAGTCGCCTGGAAGGGGAGTTACTGAGGCAAGAGCAAACGGAAGTGACCGCAGCGCTGGCTAGGGTGCGTGGCCTCCTCTCCTCACTTGCTGGGTGGGCAGCTTCGAAAGTGTATTCTCATGCAGCCTGCCTCATTCTTCACCTTCAAGCCAGGATCCCTCATCTTTCCTTAATCATTAGTCTGCTTGTGGGTTCTCTCTTCCAACATACCCTCTATATTGAAATTAGAATGGGCCTTCTAAAGTATAAACCTGGTTATGTCTGTCTCTTAAAACCATTCAATGGCTTTCTAGCTCTGTGGTGCCACATTCAAAGCTTTTTGTCCTGTGCCCTAAACTGTGTTTTAGCCTCTCCTTCTACTGCAAAACCCATCCTAATGCCTCATATCCTTTGCTCCTGCCACAGAGCAGTAATTGGATTCTCAGTTATTCCATGTTCTTTCATGACTCTAATACTTTGTGTATACTTTTTTTCCCTTTCCCTGCGCTACTTCTTTCCTCCTCCTTTATGCGCAAACTGTTCCTCATCTCTCAATACCCAACTTAATCGTCAACTTCTCTACAAAGCATATTTGACTCTTCCAAACTATATTAATATTTTTTTTGAGTTCCCAGAGCACTTTGTACTTATATTTTCTATGGCTATATTACAACTGTAGTCATTTCTCTGTCCTTACATTGGTACTTCTATACTGTGAGCTTCTGTCTTACTCCTTAATGAATGATTGAAGGGAAAACTTGTTTAGAATGCAGGAGAGGAATGGAGTATTAACTCCTCTCTATACCAAAAAAGCAGCAGTGTTCAGAATGTGAACTATTTACTGTTGCAGGAAAATTGAAAATAGGAAACTCTTTAACCCTCTTTGTTTTTAGGCAGAGCAGTCAATTGCAGAGCTGTCGAGTTCTGAAAACATCCTGAAGGCAGAGGTAGCTGATCTTCGGGCTGCAGCTCTCAAGCTCAGTGCCTTAAATGAGGCTTTGGCCTTAGATAAAGTTGGGCTGAACCAGCAGCTTCTCCAGGTGAGTAAAGATTTTCCTGGTTCCCAGGGAAGGCTTGGACCCTAACTGAGGACAGGACAGATCAGCTCCCAAATGTAGCTCTGAAATGAGCAAAAGGAACACTTACAGTGCAGAGGAGAGCAAAGGTTGTAGGATTGGGCTTTAGACATTACAAATACTCCACTCCCACATCTTCAGCAGAACCATCTCTGGACTTTAGGGTAAATCACCAGGGTTGGGAAGGGGCCCATGTCCTCTGGAAGAAAGACTAGAATTTTGCTGGTTTTTTTTTTTTTTTTTTGGTCGGTAGATGAATCTCCCTCTGTCGCCCAGGCTATGGTATGATCTTAGCTCACTGCAGTCTCTACCTCCTGGGTTCAAGCTTTTTTTTTTTTTTCTTTTTTTTTTGAGGTGGAGTCTCACTCCATTGCCAGGCTGGAGTGCAGTGGCATGATCTTGGCTCACTGCAACCTCCACCTCCTGAGTTCAAGCATTCTCCTGCCTCAGCCTCCCGAGTAGCTGGGACTACAGGCATGTACCACCACGCTTGGCTAATTTTGTATTTTAACTAGAGACAGGGTTTTACCATGTTGGTCAGGCTATTCTTAAACTTCTGACCTCAGGTGATCCGCCCACCTTGGCCTACCAAAGTGCTGGGATTATAGGCATGAACCACCGTACCTGGCCGCCCCTGGCTAATTTTTGCATTTTTAGTAGAGCCGGGGTTTCACCATGTTGGCCAGGCTGTTCTCAAACTCCTGACCTCAGGTGATCCATCCATCTCAGCCTCCCAGAGCCCTGGAATTATAGACATGAGCCACCGTGCCCGGTCTAGGACTAGGTTTTTAATCCTGTTGGGTGAGATAATAGCAATCACCAGAAAAAAATCTGCTGAAGAGCCTAAGTCCCAAAGAATGTTTTCTATAGGTTACAGATTTAACCTATAATTTTAGCAAGGGAACCTCCTTGCAACCTCTATTCCCTTAAGCCCCAGAAATGTTCTCTATTCCATTATTCTGAATTATCTGAGAGCAGGATTTTGCCTTTCATATCTCCATCTCCAGCATCCAGCCCATCTATTACCTGGATTATAGGCACTAGATCAAATGAATGGATTTCCCTCCCCGCCACCCTTTTTTTTTTTTTCCTGAGAGGGAGCTTCACTCTTGTTGCCCAGGTTGGAGTGCAATGGCTCAATCTCAGCTCACCACAACCTCCATCTCCTGGGTTCAAGCGATTCTCCTGCCTCAGCCGCCTGAGTAGCGGGATTACAAGCATGCACCACCATGCCTGGCTAATTTTTTGTATTTTTAGTAGAGACAGGGTTTCTCCATGCTGGCCAGACTGGTCTCAAACTCCCAACCTCAGGTGATCTGTCCCCCTCAACCTCCCACAGTGCTGGGATTACAGGCATGAGCCACCGCGCACGGCAGATGTTCCCCCCTCTGATAAACACCCTTTGTTCATCTTTGGAGAATAGATTCATATCTTACTTGGATTTCAGTCTTAGCATTTAATTCCTAAACCAACCATTTGTCTTTGATGCCTGTTCTCCTTTCCCTTTTTGACCAGTAGTTAGAGGAGGAAAACCAGTCTGTGTGCAGCAGAATGGAGGCCGCAGAGCACGCAAGAAATGCTTTGCAGGTGGACCTGGTGGAGGCAGAGAGGAGCAGGGAAGTCCTCTGGGGAAAGAACACTCACCTGGAGGCTCAGTTGCAGAAAGCGGAGGAGGCTGGGGCTGAGCTGCAGGCAGATCTCAGAGGTATCCAAGAAGAGAAGGAAGAAATTCAAAGGAAGCTAAGTGAGGTGAGAAGACAAAATGGACACCATCATTAAGGTATAATACATGCTCATTTTAAAAAATTGAAACACTACAGAAATTATCTGGAAAGTAAAAAAGTCTTACTTCCTAGAAATGACCAGTGTTACTAGTTTGCAGTATATCTTACAATTTTAAAAAAGAATGCCTGTAAGAATTCTTCACTGAAGCCATGTGCGGTGGCTCATGCCTATAATCCCAGCATTTTGAAAGGCAGAGCAGGGCAGATCACGAGGTCCGGAGTTTGAGACCAGCCTGACCAACATGATGAAATCCCATCTCTACTAAAAATTTAAAAATTAGCCAGGCATAGTGGCACACACCTGTAATCCTAGCTACTCAGGAGGCTGAGGCAGGAGAATCACTTGAACCCAGGAGCCAGAGGTTGCAGTGAACCAAGATCATGCCACTGGACCCCAGCCTGGGTGAGAGAACGAGACTCCACCTCAAAAAAAAAAAAAAAAAAAAAAGCTCTTCACTGATTCCCCACTACTTCACACCACCCAGTTTGAATTAGAAGCTTCTCCTTATACTCTGATAGCACCTCATGCTTATTTCAGCCCCTACATTCCTCATGCTATAATTATCTCTTTATATGTTTCCACTTTTAGACCAAAAGCTCCTTGAAGGCAAAGCTACATCTTATTTGTTTTTATTCCTCCAGCTTTTAGCATACTGCCTACCGCATAACAGGGGCTGAGTAAATTTTTTTCCTGATCCAATAAATGACCTGGCTCAAAGATCATCTTTCTCCTGTACAAAACCTCCCATTGTCCTAATAATTGTATGGACTCTCGCTTCAGAGTCCCTTTCTCCGGATACTGATCACTTTCTTCCTGGTATTATGTGTGCATCTTCTCAGGACTAAAATCTCCTGAGGGGCAGGTCTCCTGCTGTCCCTAGCACAGGATCTTGCTCACCAGAGAGCATTCTTCCTGGGCTGGGGGCTCTGTGGGCTGATCAGGGAAATAGATAAATGCCACATGGGGTGAGTAATGCTCTGGGCCACAGAGCTAGGTCCAGAGTCTCTGAAGAGCCAGTGGCCCTAACCTGGCTGTAGTGGCCCCAGGGGGAATCCTGCCTCTGCTCTGCCTCTCACCACATTTTTCCCCTCAGTCACGTCACCAGCAGGAGGCAGCCATGGCTCAGCTGGAGCAGCTGCATCAGGAGGCAAAACGACAGGAAGAAGTGCTTGCCAGGGCAGTCCAGGAGAAGGAGGCCCTAGTACGCGAGAAGGCAGCTCTAGAGGTGCGGCTCCAGGCTGTGGAGCGCGACCGGCAGGACCTCACTGATCAACTACAGGGGCTCAGGTAGGGCCTAGACTCAGTTCAGCCAAGCGCAGAGAGAGCTTTGCAAGGCAAAGGCAGTGAAGCTAAGCTCCCTGCCGTAAGTATGTAGGTCCTAAATTGATTATGAATTTATAATTGCCCCCCTAACTTCTCCAGGTAGCAAGTAAGTACTTAGAACCGAACCCCTCTTGAAGGGTAAGGGCCTTGATGGGTAAGAACCTCTTCTGATTCCTGAACCTCACAGCTCAGCCAAAGAGCTACTGGAGAGCAGTCTGTTTGAAGCCCAACAACAAAATTCTGTGATAGAGGTCACCAAGGGGCAGCTGGAGGTCCAGATTCAGACTGTCACTCAAGCCAAGGAAGTAATACAAGGTAAGAACCCAACTGGGATGGGGTGTGCTCCATTCCATGGAGATGTTGAAAGCTAGGAAGACAGTGGGAGGCTATTATAGGTCTTTCTCCAGCAGGGTGCAGGGCCTCTGAGATGGGAGTTGCTCATGAGGTCAGGGGAGAGGAAGAATTTTATTAGATAAAAGGAGCAGGGGCAGAGGCCTGATCCTGTCCCTGGCATGTTAGGGGAGGTGAGGTGCCTGAAGCTAGAACTGGACACTGAACGGAGCCGGGCAGAGCAGGAGCGGGATGCTGCAGCCAGACAGCTGGCCTGGGCTGAGCAAGAGGGGAAGACTGCCCTGGAGCAGCAGATGGCAGCCCATGAGGAGGAGGTGAGCCGGCTTCGGGAGAAATGGGTAAGTGATCGATGCGGCAGGGGATGGCCTCCCTTTCGTGAGTGCTCCACTTGCTGCCTCTTGGTCCAGTTATTGCTGCTTGTACAAGTGAAATTTGGTCACCAAGGTGTCAAATCCAGCTTCCTGCTATTAAAGGAGTTAATATATGAAAAGCATTAAGAATGCTTCCTGGCATGTAGTGGGCTATTTGTGTTAGCCATTATTATTGTTGTTGTGTTGGTGTGTACAGAGAGTTGAGAGTGGACCCTGGGTTTTAGGATTATTAAACTGGCAGAGAAATATCTTGGATGCATTCTTGTACAGTTCAGAACTGTGTTTTGTCTTTTAATTATGTAATTTATCCCATTTGCTTTTATTGTGATTTTAGGTGTATTTGGATTTATTTGTGCCATCTTATGTTATTTCTCATGCCTTTTTATATCTTTTAGGGAGGGGAAATCACCTTTCTTAACTTCTTTTCGAGGATTAAGTTGGGTGATTAAGTTGTATTCTTTTCTCACCTCTTTTTCCTCTCTACAACTTTGGATGATATGTACTTTATTTTAAAAATTCTGTTAGTGGTTACCCTTAATATTTTAAAGTATATACTTAATAAAATCTCAAGGTTCAGTAGTTTTACCCTTTTCCTGAATGATACAAGGGCCTTAGAACATCTTACCTAGCCCAGGAGTTTGAGACCAACCTGGACAATATGGCAAAACCCCGTTTTCTACAAAAAAAAATTTAAAGATTAGCCGCACATGGTGGTACACACTGTAGTCCCAGCTACTTGGGAGGCTGAAATGGGAGGATCACTTAAGCCCAAGAGTTTGAGGCTGTGGTGAGCTGCACATCACTGCACTCCAGCCTGAACGACAGAGTGAGACTCTGTCTCAAAAAAGAAGAACGTTTTACGTGATTTCACTCCTCCCTGATTTATGTGCTGTTTTGATCAGTGTGTTCAGTTCTAACTAGTTTAACATCACAAATTTGATTTTTTATTGTTTTATACAGTCAATATTTGATCAGATACAATGATGAGCTCATGTTCTTTGGAAATTTTCCTCTTTTTTTTTTCTTTTTCTTTTTATATTTTTTTCTTTCCCCCCAAAGGCCTTTGTTCTGAGGAGCTTTTTCTGTGGGAATCTTTTTAGGCCTTAGGCAAAGGAGTTTTTCCTCCGAGGATTTGCTTGTGCTTCTGTCAGGAAGCTGGAGGACTAGCATCCCAGGACCACTTTAAAGTAAATTTTCTGTTTAAAGTGTTTTGACCCACAGTCAAGCCCATAGCCCATGTGCAGCTCAGCTTATGGTTATGAATTCTTGGAGGAGATTTTTTCCTATCCTGTATTAAAGTTGAGATAAGCATATTTCCTTGATAATTTCCTTATGTAGAATTTGTTTTGTTTTGTCTCCTCTCCACAACCCTCCACTTTCTCTGTTTTTCCCTTCCTCCCCATCTCTTCCTTCTTTTTGCTTTTTCCCCCTTAAGCCGAGGTCCCTGTAGCCCAGGGATAGGCACTTTTTTTCCTTGTAGAGATGGAATATCACTATGTTTTCCAAGGTGGTCTTGAACTCCTGGGCTCAAAGGTGCCTCCTGCCTCAGCCTCCTGAGTAGCTAGGACCACAGGCACAGTCTACCATGTTTGGCTTTTTGTTAAGGACTATATGCTAGGTTTTGCAGACCATATGGTCTCTGTCACAATTACTTAAACTTTGCAGTTGTAGTGCAAAAGCAGCCATGTATAAACAAATGAGCATAACTGTGCTCAAATAAAACCTTGTGTATGGATACTGAAATGTGAATTCCATATAATTTTCACGTGTTACAAAACATTATTGTTTTCTTTTTTTGAGATGGAGTTTTGCTCTTGTTGCCCCCAGGCTGGAGTGCAGTGGTACGATCTCGGCTCACAGCAACCTCTGCCTCCCAGGTTCAAGCCATTCTCCTGCCTCAACCTCCCGAGTAGATGGGATTACAGGCATGCACCACCACACTTGGCTAATTTTGTATTTTTAGTAGAGACGGGGTTTCTCCGTATTGGTCAGGCTGGTCTCGAACTCCCGACCTCAGGTGACCCGCCCACCTCAGCCTTCCAAAGTGCTGGGATTACAGGCATGAACCACCATGCCTGGCACATTATTGTTTTCAACCATTAAAAATGTAAAGGTAGGCTGGGCACAGTGGCTCACGCCTGTAATCCTAGCACTTTGGGAGGCCAAGGCAGGTGGATCACGAGGTCAGGAGTTTCAGACCAGCCTAGCCAGCACGATGAAAGCCTGTCTCTACAAAAAAGACAAAAAATTAGCTGGGCATGGTGGTGGGCACCTGTAATCCCAGCTACTTGGGAGGCCGAGGCAGGGGAATTGTTTGAACCCGGGAGGTGGAAGTTGCAGTGAGCCGAGATCAGGTCATTACACTCCAACCTGGGCAACAAGAGTGAAACTCCATCTCAAAAAAAAAACAAACTGTAAAGGTGCAGTGGCTCATGCCTGTAATCTCACCACTTTGGGAGGTTGAGGCAGGAGGATTGCTTGAGACCACCCTGGGCAACATAGCAAGGCCCTGTCTCTTTAGGAAAAAAAAAAAGTAGCCTGGCACAG
Source organism: Sapajus apella (assembly GCF_009761245.1). Classification (NCBI taxonomy): domain Eukaryota; kingdom Metazoa; phylum Chordata; class Mammalia; order Primates; family Cebidae; genus Sapajus; species Sapajus apella. Next base: position 7,855,905 of record NW_022436973.1, on the reverse strand, counting down.
TGGCTCATGCCTGTAATCCCAGCACTTTGGGAGGCTGAGGTGGGTGGATCACAAAGTCAGGAGATTGAGACATCCTGGCTAACATGGTAGAACTCTGTCTCTACTAAAAATACAAAAAAAGTAGCCAGGCATGGTGGCACAAGCCTATAGTCCCAGCTACTCAGAAGGCTGAGGCAGGAGAATTGCTTGAACCTGGGAGGCAGAGTTTGCAGTGAGCCGAGATCACACCACTGCACTCCAACCTGGATGACAGTGCAAGAGTCTGTCTCAAAAAAAAAAAAAAAAAAGTAGCCAGGCGCAGCGGTTTATGCCTGTAGTCCCAGTACTTTGGGAGGCAGAGGTGGGCAGATCACAAGGTCAGGAGTTCGATACCAGCCTGGCCAACATGGTGAAACCACATCTCTACTAAAAATAAAAATTAGCTGGGCATGGTGACGGGCACCTGTAGTCTCAGCTACTCGGGAGGCTGAGGCAGGAGAATTGCTTGAACCCGGGAGGCAAAGGTTGCAGTGAGGTAAGATCGTGCCACTTCACTCCAGCCTAGGACAGAGCGAGACTCCATCTCAAAAAAGGAAAACAAAACAAAAAAAAGAACAGAAGAACAGCTAGCATGTTTTTGTGCCAGACGCTGTGGCCCAAGCCTGTAATCCCAGCACTTTGGGAGGCCAAGGCTGATGGATCATGAGGTCAGGAGTTTGAGGCCAGGCTGGCCAACATAGAGAAACCTGTTTCTACTAAAAATACAAAAATTAGCCAGACATTGTGGTGTGCCCCTGTAGTCCCAGCTACTCGGGAGGCTGAGGCAGGAGAATCCAGGAGGCGGAAGTTGTGGTGAGCCGAGATTATGCCACTATACTCCAGCCTGGGCAACAGAGCAAGACTCTGCCTAAAAAAAAAAAAAAAAAGTAAAGGCC
>NW_022436973.1:7800813-7854891 GCF_009761245.1 Sapajus apella | reverse complement strand
TGGCCAGGCATGATGGTTCATGCCTGTAATCCCAGCACTTTGGGAGGCCAGGGTGGGTGGATGATCTGAGGTCAGGAAGAATCACCTGAAGCCTACTAAGAATACAAGAAAATTAGCCAAGTATGGCAGCACATGCCTGTAGTCCCAGCCACTTGAGAGGCTGAGGCAGGAGAATCACTTGAACCTGGGAGGCAGAGTTTACAGTGAGCTGAGATCATGCCATTGCCCTCTAGCCTAGGCGACAGAGCAAGACTCCATCTTGAAAAGAGTAATGATATTGGACATTTATTAAGCACTTCTCCATGCCAAGCACCATGCCAAATGCTCTATTCACACAGTAGAGGTGAATAAATGCATAGAGAAGTCACTCAGGGCTGGGCATGGTGGCTCACACCTATAATCCTAACAATTTGGGAGGCCAAGGCGGGAGGATTGCTAGAGGCTGGGAGTTCGAGACCAGCCTGGGCAATGTAGCAAGCTCCCCATCTCTAAATAAATAAAATATAAAAGGAGAACTCAGGGTTATATGGCCAATAAGGGGTAGAAAAGGGATTCAGGGCCCAAACTGCTAACCGATTCTGCTTTGTCCACTTCTGTAATGGTTGCTTAGCTGCTGTTGTATCATCACTTGGCTGCCCATTTATTTTAGATAGATCTAATTATTAGGAGATTCATGTTGAACTAAAATCTATTACCAGGAGCAAGTGAGCCTTAGATTTGCTTGAAATGCCTCACCAACATGGTTGCTTTCCTCTAGTCATGTTACAGTTTACTCATGTCCCAATGTGAAGGTGGCACTTTGAACTGGGTAGAATATTCTATCCATGGTCATACCAGCAATGCTTGACTGTTACTTTCTAGACATCACAGAATTAGCTCTTGTAGCTATAACACACTTCTAACTCACATAGAGCAAATAGGTCAGTTTTTTTTTTTTTAACACTTGCAACTACTATTAAAATTCATCTTTTTTGGCTGGGCGCAGTGGCTCACGTCTATAATCCCAGCATTTTGGGAGGCCAAGGTGGGTGGATCACCTGAGGTTGGGAGTTTGAGACCAGCCTGACCAACATGGAGATACCCCATCTCTACTAAAAATACAAAAATTAGCCGGGCATGGTGACACATGCCTGTGATCCCAGCTACGCAGGAGTCTGAGGCAGGAGAATCTCTTAAACCTGGAGCAGGGGTTGTGGTGAGCTAAGATTGCACCATTGCACTCCAGCCTGGGCAACAAGTATGAAATTCTGTCTCAAAAAAAAAAAACAAATAAAATAAAATTCATCCTTTTTATGTTTTCACAGTTGACTTTGGCTTTTTGCAGTCAAATGCTCTGCCACTGAGCCATACCCCTGGCTTTGGCTTTTTGAAACAGAGAGTTAAACGACTATCCTATAATTGGGACATTACACATTGCTGGGTTTTGTAAAGAAGAACAAAGGAAGACCTCTCTTTTTCTTTTTATTATTATTATTTCTTTTGCGACAGGGTCTTGCTCCATTGCCCAGGCTGGAGTGCGGTGGCGTGATCAGGGCTCACGGCAGCCTCGCCCTCCTGGGCTCAAGTGATCCTCTTACCTCAGTCTCCTAAGTAGCTGGGACCATAAGAATGAACTACCACACTCAACTAATTTTTGCATTTTTTGTAGATAAGAGGTTTCATCATGTTTCCCAGGCTTGTCTCAAATTCTTGGGCTCAAGTGATCAGCCTACCTCGGCCTTGCAAATGATGGGATAAAATTCCCATTACATAAATAAGCAACTACAAATTTACAGGCATTTTAAAGGAAAAGTACAGTGTATGCTAATGTGATGATGATGCTAGCTGTAATGTATGGCCCACTTTCTGTGTGCTAAGCACATTTAAAGTGATTCACACGACTTATATCCATCTTCAATACAACCTGAAGAGAATGACACTGTTGCTATCCCCATTTTAATAGATGAAGAACCTGAGGCACAGAGATGTTTAGAAATTTTTTTTTTTTTGAGACAGAGTCTTACTCTGTCGCCCAGGCTGGAGTGCAGTGGCATGATCTCGGCTCACTGCAACCTCCGCCTCCCAGGTTCAAGTGATCCTCCTGCCTCAGCCTCCTGAGTAGCTGGGATTACAGGCATGTGCCACCATGCCTGGCTAATGTTTGTATTTTTAGTGGAGACAGGGTTTCACCATGTTGGTCAGGCTGGTCTAGAACTCCTGACCTCGTGATCCACCCGCCTCAGCCTCCCAAAGTGCTGGGATTACAGGCATGAGCCACCATGCCTGGTGCAATGTTTAGAAATTGAGTGCTAGTAGTGGTAGATTAAAGATTTTCACCCAGGCAGCCCAACTTCAGAGCCCTTCACCTCTATCCTGGGTACCTAATAGAGGGTCCTGAACTAGTCAGAGAGTTTGGGAAAGGTTTTGGTTCCTGGATGACCTCTAAGACAAGCAGCACCCCTATCCTAATGCTCTTATATAATACAGGGAGATATCCTCACTGGGCCAGGCCTGATCTTTCAGGGGCTAACTCTGTAACTCTGAGTGGAGGAAAGTAGGTAGCAGACAGCCAGAGCTGGCCACCTCAGTTAGTTGTTACAACTGTCAACCACGATGTGGCTGCTTTAAAGATAATAGATGGGGAGCTGTGTGTGTTGGCGTGCCCCTGTGGTCTCAGCTACTCAGGAGGCTGAGGCAGGAGGATCACTTGAGCGCAAGAGTTCAAGTCCAGTCTGGCCAACATAGTGAGACCCCATCTCTGAAAATAAAAATACCAGGCCAGGCATAGTGGCTCATGCCTGTAATTCTAGCACTTTGGGAGGCTGAGGTGGATGGGTCATGAGGTCATAAGTTCAAGACCAGTCTGGCCAACATAGTGAAACCCTGTCTCTACTAAAAATACAAAAAATAAGCCCGGTGTGGTGATATGCACCTGTTATTCCAGCAACTCAGGAGGCTGAGGCAGGAGAATCACATGAACCCAGGAAGTGAAGGTTGCAGTGGGCCGAGATCATGCCACTGCACTCCAGCCCAGGCAAGAGTATGAGACTCATTTCAAAAAAATAAAAATAAAAGATAACAGATATGGAGCTGTGTGTGGTGGCCCGTGTGGTCTCAGCTACTCAGGAAGCTGAGGCAGGAGGATCACTTGAGCCCAGGAGTTCAAGTCCAGCCTGGCCAACATAGTGAGACCCCATCTCTAAAAATAAAATGCTAGTTCAGGCATGGTGGCTCATGCCTGTAATCCCAGGCACTTTGGGAGGCCGAGGCAGGTGGATCACTTGAGGTCAGGAGTTCATTACCAGCCTGGCCAACATGGTGAAACCCCATTTCTACTAAAAACATAAAAATTAGCCGGGCATAGTGAGGGGCACCTGTAGTCCCAATTACTCAGGAGCAGAGGTTGCAATGAGTGGAGATCACACCACTGGGTGACAGAGCAAGACTCTGTCCCCATAAATAAATAAATAAATAAACAAACAAACAAACAAACAAACAAACAAGGCTGGACATGGTGGCTCACACCTATAATCCCTGCATATTGGGAGGCTGAGACAGACAGATCACCAGGTCAGGAGATCGAGACCAGCCTGGCCAACATGGTGAAACCCTATCTCTACTAAAAATACAAAAATTAAGTGGGTGTGGTGGTGCGTGCCTGTAGTCCCAGCTACTCAGGAGGCTAAGGCAGGAGAATCGCTTGAACCCAGGAGTGGGAGGTTTCAGTGAGCTCAGATTGTGCCATTGCATTCCAGCCTGGACAACAAGAGCAAAACTCCATCTTAAAAAAAAAAGAAAAAAAGAAAGGTGTGTAGGAGACAAAACTTCTAAGTTTGCATGGTTTAGAGAAGCCATTATTCAGCTTGCAGGAGGTAGAATTGTGTTCAAAAAAAAGAAAGAAAAAATACATTAAAACCGAGATACCTGTGGCATATATAAGGGACAATTGCAGTTTAGAAGGTATTTTCACATACATCATTTGATTTTTTTAAATTAATCTCATTTGCTTATCATAAAAATTGATAAGATAGATAAAGCAGAGATTATTAGCCTCACTTTACAGATGAAGAAACAGGCTTAGAGAAGTATCAAGGTAACCCAGCTAGCGAGTAGTATAGAGACTTATTACTCCAATCCAATTCTCCTACCTCCCCTCCTCACCCATTTGGTTCTAATGGTGTTTCTTTCATATGGCCAGGAGAAGGAGCGTTCCTGGCACCAGCAGGAGCAGGCAAAGGCCCTGGAGAGCTTCGAGAGGGAAAAAATGGAGCTGGAAATGAGGCTGAAGGAGCAGCAGACAGAAATGGAGGCCATCCGGGCCCAGAGGGAAGAAGAACGGACACAGGCAGAGAGTGCCCTATGCCAGGTGGGCGCTGCCCGTCCAATCAGCGATCTCCTTACCTTTGACCACTTCCTTTTCCACTCTCAAGAATAGTCCTGCAGAGGAGCTTCCAGAAGAGATTGTAGCTACCCACTTTGCTACCAGTGAGCAGGGTGGTCTTCCCCATTAGCTGCAGTTCCGGCAGTATGTCACATTTCCTGAGGGAGGGCTGACATATACCACATCCTGTCAGCTTGTAAACCAATGGTAATCTTTGCACTTCCTTGTTCTGAACCCATGGGCTCAGACCTTCCTTTGCCCTCAGCCCCCACTCATTTGCTAGAAGAGCCCTAGAGCAGCTGGGATGTGCTTGTGGCCTTGTTGGTAAGTATGATAACCCTGAGCCCACAAGTCCTTACCTCTCTACCCCTCCACAGATGCAGCTGGAAACAGAGAAGGAGAGAATGTCCCTTCTGGAGACACTGCTGCAGACCCAGAAGGAGCTGGCAGATGCCAGCCAACAACTGGAACGGCTGAGGCAGGACATGAAGGTCCAGAAGTTAAAGGAGCAGGTATGGAGGGTGGTCTTGAGAGGAGGGGAGAAAGGGGCACTCATTTACCCATTCAACCATGAAGAGTTCTTGGGCACTTCTTATGTGCCAGGCCCTGTGCTAGGTGCTGACACATGACAAGTACATAAAGGTATGGCACAGGCTAGGTGCAGTAGGTCACACCTGTAATCCCAGTACTTTGAGAGGCTAAGGCGGGTGGATCACCTAAGATCAAGAGTTCAAGACCAGCCTGGTGAAACTAGAGATGGTGAAACCCCATCTCTACTAAAAATACAAAAATTAACTGGGTATGGTGGCGGGTGCCTGTAATCCCAGCACTTAGGGAGGTCCAGGTGGGCAGATTGCCTGAGGTCGGGAGTTCAAGACCAGCCTGACCAACATGAAGAAATCCTGTCTCTACTAAAAATACAAAAAAAATTAGCTGGATATGGTGGTGTATGCCTGTAATCCCAGCTACTTGGGAGGCTGAGGCAGAAGAATCTCTTGAACCCAGTAGGCAGAGGTTGCAGTGAGCCAAGATCACACCATTGCACTCCATCCTGGGCAATAAGAGCAAAACTCTGACTCAAAAAAAAAAAGATATGGCATAGCAGTCAGCATGACACACATTGCCCCTGCCCTCAAGGGACTTACATTCCTGTGGCAGAGTTGGATGACAAATGAGCAGACACAAAGTAAATGAGATTATTAGAGTTTGTAATAAGTGCTATAAAGGAAATAGTGTGATACACTGAGAAAAGGAGCTCACTTTGAACTTAGTGTCAGGGAAGGCCTCACTGAGAAAGTAACATTTGAGCTGAAACTTGAAGGTTAAAAAAGAAAGCAGCTCCGTGATACAACATAGGTGAACCTTGAAAACATCTGGCTAAGTGGAAGAGCCAGTCACAAGAAGCCGTATATTATATGTAATTTGATTCCATTTATATGAAACACCAAGAATAGGCAATGCTATAGAGGCAGAAAGCAGATTTATGGTGGGGAGTGGGGCGGAGAATGGGGAGTGACTGAATGGGTACGGGGTTTATTTTGGGATTGACGGAAATGTTCTAAAATTGAATGCAACAATAGTTGCACAATTTTGTGAATATCCTAAAACCCGCTACCTTGTATACTTTAGATGAGTGAATTTTATGGTGTACGAATTATATCTCAAAGCCATTTAAAAAAAAAAAATGCCTTCCATTTGAAGAACACTTTAGGCAGAGGAAACAACTGTTGCAAGGGCCCTGACACAGAAAAGGGCTTGGGAAGTTCAAGGACAAAAAAGAGGCAGTGTGGCTCCAGCTTGATAAACTCAGGGGGAGTGGAGCAGTAGCCAGAAGCCCTTTGTCAGCCATTGTAGGAGCTTGGATTTTGTTCTAAGGGCAATGGGAAACTGTTGGGTGGTATGTATGGTGTGTATGTGTGTATGTATTTGAAGCTGAGTCTCGCTCTATCACCCAGGCTGGAGTGCATCTGCGCCATTTCAGCTCACTGCAACCTCCACATTCCAGGTTCAAGCAGTTCTTGTGCCTCAGCCTCCCAATTAGCTGGGATTACAGGTGCCTGCCACCATGCCTGGCTAATTTTTGTATTTTTAGTAGGAAAGGGTTTCACTATGTTGGCCAGGCTGATCATGAACTCCTGACCTCAAATGATCCACCCACTTCCATCTCCCCAAGTTCTGGGATTACAGGTGTGAGTCACTGTGCCTAGCCAGTTGGGTGGTATTTTAAAACTAGGAGTAGGATATGATTTATTTTTATATACATACACACATGCATATACATATATGTATTTTTAAATACTTTAGCTGCTGAGTAGAGAATAGTGTGTGTGTTTTTAGGGGATCATGGCATCAAGTGTAAGTAGGGATACGGTTAAGAGACTGTTGCTGTGGTCTGGGTGAGAGACTATTACCAACCCATGGACCCTGACCAAGAAATCTGGGTGACCCAGTACACTTTGTGAGGGAGAAGGGGGACTAGGAAGTGAGAAGGTGGGGTGGAAACAATGTGAATTGCTGGCTCCTGCCTCAGCTTTTGCCACTCCACCAAAAAAAAAAAAAGTATTTATACAACACAGTTCCTCTATTCACTGATGTCTTATCCCTGTGCAGGAGACCACTGGCATGTTACAGACCCAGCTCCAGGAGGTTCAGCGGGAGCTGAAGGAGGCAGCCCAGCAGCACAGAGATGATCTTGCTGCTCTCCAAGAAGAGAGCAGCTCCCTGCTGCAGGATAAAATGGACCTGCAGAAACAGGTCTCCTCCACCTCCCCACCCAGTCCCGTGGTCCTTCCCCAACACAGCCAGGCTTTCCCACTTCCTCCTGAAGGACAGGGAGAACCTTGGCCCTGCTGCCTGATTTGGGAGGTAGATGGGTGGGCCACGGTATTGACTGGAAAATTAGAGCATGCTCAGAGTTGAGCATGTGCCTCTCAGAGGCCTGGAATAGTAATCTCTGTCTCTGTAATGGTCGCAGAGCTTCTGTTTTCCCCAGCAGTCTCAAGTTTCAGTTGTTCTTTCTGACTTTGCTATAAATCTAATATTTTTACATACTAGGTTGCAAAATGATGTTCTTTTCATTTTTAAAAAAGCAATCACAATACATTTTTTGCATTTGAGCATAATTATAGTCAGCCTTTTTTTTTTGGTTTTTTTTTTTTTTTTTTGGTGGGAGAGACAGGGTCTGACTATGTCACCCAGGCTGAAGTGCTGCAGATGACAGCTTACTGCGGTCTCGACTTCCCAAGCTCAAGCGATTCTCCCACTTCAGCCGCCTGAGTAGCTGTGACTACAGACATGTGCCGTCACCCCTGGCTAATTTTTTATTTTTTAGAGAGAGGGTCTCACTCTGTTGCCCAGGCTGATCTCAAGCAGTCTGCCTGCCTTGGCCTCCCAAAGTGTTGAGATTACAGGCATGAGCCACTGTACCCAGTCCAGTCAAAAAAATTTTTTTTTATTTTTTTTATTTTAAGACTGAGTTTTACTCTGTCACCCAGGCTGGAGTGCAGTGGTGCGATCTTGGCTCACTGCAAACTCCGCCTCCCAGGTTCAAGCAATTCTCCTGCCTCACCCTCCCAAGTAGCTGGGATTACAGGTGCGCACCACCATACCCGGCTAATTTTTTGTATTTTTAGTAGACATGGGGTTTCACCATGCTGGCCAGGCTGGTCTCTAACTCCTGACCTCGTGATCCTCCCACTTCAGCCTCCCCAAGTGCTAGGATTACAGGTGGGAGCCACCATGTCCGGCCTCCAGCCAAGATTTTTATTTGTGCCTGCCTCTACGCAGCATATGTGAGGCTGGGAGGCCCAGGCCAAACTGTATTGAGGAAGTGGGTGGTTAAGAACAGTGTGTGGGGATTGGTGGAACCACCAGAGCATTGGAAATGGCCGCTGACTATGGTAAACCTTGAAGGACCTTGAAGTCCTAGGTGAGGAGCATTTCCTCACTGGCCCCCTGCCCTGCCATCTTGGTCTTCATGCCCTTAAATTTCCAGGTGGAGGACTTAAAGTCTCAGCTGGTGGTCCAGGATGACTCCCAGAGGCTGGTGAAGCAGGACGTTCAGGAGAAGCTCAGAGACACCCAGGAGTATAACCGAATTCAGAAGGAGCTGGAGAGAGAGAAAGCCAGGTAGGCTAGATAGGCCATGGAGGTGGCTTTTGCCTATCTGGCTGTATGGTCACTATGATATTGACAGTTGTTTGCTTAGGCCATCTTGCCTTTCATGTCTGCAGCTCTGAGATGTACATGTAGCCATGTGGAGAGGGCACGATTCCTGTCTTCAAAGCTTACACTTCATTCATTTAGTAAATATTTCAAAAACACCCATCATGCACCAGGCACCATGCTTGGTGATACAGTGATAAAGAAGACTGTATGGTCCCTGCCCGAATAGAATTTGCAGTTTTCTGGAGAAGACATTAATCAAATAATAACTCAAATTATTACAGATTATGACACATGGAGGAAACGGGGTGAGAGAGAAGAGACCTACTTTAAAACCGTTGTTAAGGAAGGCTTTTCTCAGGAGGGTGCATTTAAACTGTTGCAGTAAAACCCCAGCCAAAGAAGACAAAGAGACCAATGGAGACCAAAGAGAACTTTAATTCAGGCACCTGGGCTGGCAGCACGCTCACGCCTTAAATGGCCGCCGACCACGGCAAAGAAAGCAGTTTTGTTTATATGCAGTTTGAGGCTGGAAAACAAGACAGGATGCAGGTTTTAGACAAAGACAGTAAATTATTTAACTTGTGACAATTTTGAGAGAACTTACAATTTAGTTATTTTGACCAGTGAACCTTGCTGTTAGGAATTACAGAGGTATGCGGGGGGGGGTGGGGGGGGTCGGGGTGGGGGGCTGTGTCTGGAGGCAGGTGATAAGCTTGGAAGGTTGAGATAATCTTGCAGCTGCAACTTGTTAACTATGCTGGGAGAGGCTGTTTAAATTCCTTAGCCTATGTATAACTTCTAAATGACCTTAATGTTAACTATTACCTATGTTATGCTTATTAAACTTTATTATTACTTATTTTATTTTTCTTCAACAAAACAACACTAAGCATGAAGTGGAGCTACCCATGTAAAAGGGTGAGGGGGAGTTCCATTCTGAAAGAGTAGAAATCATGTGCAAAGGCCATGAGGCAGGTAAAAGCTTACAGTGTTTGGTGGAACTGAAAGTGTGGTGTGATTGGAGCCTGATGAATGAGGAGAGTGGCATAAGCTGGGCAGGTCCACAGCACTCAGGATTTGGTAGGTCCTGAGTAAATTGGTAGCAAGGAGTTCATATGAGTTTCATAGGAAACCTCTGGAGAATTTTAAGCAGGGAAATTGATATAATACAACTTATGATTATTTGAAGGGTGCAATGACATGAGATATCGGGTATGACAGAAGACCATTCAGAATGAAAAGCAGCTTGTATTCTTAGTGCTGCAGGAGTCTGCAAAGGGGATGGGCTGGGTGCAGTGTAATCCCAGCACTTTTGGGAGGCCAAGACAGGCAGATCACTTGAGATCAGGAGTTCGAGACCAGCCTGGCTAACATAGTGAAACCCCGTCTCTACTAAAAATACAAAAATAATTGCTGGGTATGGTGGTGGGTGCCTGTAATGCCAGCTACTCGGGAGGCTGAGGCAGAAGAATCGCTTGAACCAGGAGGCGGAGGTTGCAGTGAGCTGAGATCACACCACTGCACTCCAGCCTGGGTGACAGAGTGAGACTCCATTTCAAAAAAAAAAAAAAAAAATAGGAGTTTCAGAAGGGAAATATCATTTTGGTAATAAAACTAGAGGCAGGAAAACAAGTTAAGCTGGTAAGAGTTGTCCTGATTTGAGATCCTAAAGCTAAACCAAAGTAGGGTAGTGGGGAAGAGAAGGAGAGAAGAGAAGAGGTTTAAAGGATGTTAAGGGAATTAGATTCAATTGTATATAATCATAAATTGGATATACAGCTAGTGCTCGACTTACGACCACGATTGGTTCTGACAGACTAGTCGTAACACAATTTGGTCATAAGTTGAGTAGGCTATATGTACAGTACTGTGAAATGATAACTTCGTATCACGTGCAATCACATTCACTTTCTTTCCTCCTTCGTACTGCTTAATTACCTTCATTTTCGTGTAGAGGTCGATGGCCTTTCTTTCCTTCTTGGCAGGCTGAGGCGTAGACAAAGACAATTTCCTCTTGGTAGACATCTTGGGAGGGGTTTGATGAAAAATATCCAAGACACAAAACACAAATTGCTTTACCAAGTCTGGGATAACAGTTGAAATGGTGCACGCGGAGATGGTAGTGCTGCCGGAAGCTGGTCCGCACTGTCGTACGCCCAGCTGGGCAACGTTTGCGCTGCCAGACGCGGAGCAGTCGTGGCTAGCGATTGTGGTCATAAAGTCGAATGGTCGTAAGTTGCATAGGTCGTAAGTCGATCAATACCTGTAGGTAGGATGAAGGGGGAACTCTGGAGTGGTCAAGGTTCTACATTGGGACCTATGTAGATGGAAGTGCCATTCACTGAGCTAGGGAACATAGTAGGAGATTATTGGGTGGGCAGGGGAAGAGAAGAAGGGGCAGGGGAGGAGAGGAGAGGGCAGGGGAGGAGAGGAGAGGGACTGGGAAGATTTGAACATATTGATTGAATGTGAGGTACTAATATAAGGTATATGTGAAATTTGCCAGAGAAGAATAAACTGTGAGGTTGATAGCCGGGCATGGTGGTATGTGCCTGCAATCCCAGCTATTACAGCTAGTGCTCGACTTACGACCATGGTCGGGACCGCAGACTGGTCGTAACATGATTTGGTCATAAGTTTTGAGTAGGCTATATGTACAGTTGAAACGGTGCATGCGGAGATGGTAGTGCTGCCGGAAGCTGGTTCGCACTGTCGTACGCCCAGCTGGGCAACGTTTGCGCTGCCAGACGTGGAGCAGTCATGGCTAGCGATTGTGGTTGTAAAGTCGAATGGTCGTAAGTTGCATAGGTGGTAAGTCGATCAATACCTGTAAGGAGTGCGTGCCACTGCACCCCAGCCTTGGTAACAGAGCAAAACTCTTTTAAAAAAAAAAAAAAAAAAAAAAACCCATGAGGTTGAAATGGGAAGTACCTAGGAGCACTTCTGCAGGAAGTACCTAGGAGCACTTATTAAAGTAATAAATGATAGCTTTTGTTGTTATATCATAATTATTACTATTTCTATTTTGATTTTTAATGCTATGTTAAGAATACTCAGATGGGAAGTAGTTTTTCATTCCCTAAGAGAGTGGCCCAACACTCTGACCCCTCTCTTTTTAGCCTGACTCTGTCGCTGATGGAAAAGGAACAGAGACTCCTTGTTTTACAAGAAGCTGACTCTATTCGACAACAGGAGCTGAGCGCTCTGCGCCAGGACATGCAGGAGGCCCAGGGAGGACAGAGAGAGCTCAATGCCCAGGTACTTCCTACTCTGGTTATAACCCCTGCATCCCTGGCAGAAGCCTGATCCTGGACCAGTGGATTGATTGCTCTGAGTCCTCTCATGGAGATGGCCTATCTATTTTTCCTAATTATAGGATAGGCAGGTGCCTCAACAGCCCTGCAGGAGGGGGAAGCCAGGACTAGACAAGGTGGGGGCTTGGGAACCTGACCCAGAGGTGGGCATGGCTCCTGTGGGAAACCTGACAGCCCAGAGCAAAGTGCACACAGGGGTGGAACGCACGCAGGCCTGGTTCCAGCACAGCCACTTTCAAGTGTGCTGGATCTGGTTGGCAAGATGCAGCAGGGGGAATGAGCAACCAGTAACGCTCCAGATCAGGCAGGCAGGCAGGCAGGCAGCAGCAAGACTTCCAGGGACTCAATCTGCCCACATCAGGACCCCAGACCTTGTGCACAGAGGAGAGATGGAACTAGGAGGGGAGGAATGGGATGTAAGAGTTAGATGGTGGATTGCAGGGGTTAAGGGCACACAGGTTTGGCTGTTCAACAGTCTTAAGTTTGAATGCAAGCTGTACCGCTTTCTAGTTAATGTGAATGTCAGCTTCTTCATCCATAAAACAAGGGTGATAATTCTTGTTTTTAATTCCTGTAACCATTATAGAAATATAAAAATGTCAGGAACACAATAAGCATTCAATACATGGTAGCTATGTTATTGTGACTGCTCTTACTAGGTGCAGCATCAGGGTTTCAGGCCAGAGTTCCGATCATAGCAGGGAGCCAGCATATCAGCCCAAGAAGCCAGAGCTGAAGCCCATTAGCATAGCAGCCTGGGCCCATGTGTTCAGTAGTCGGCAGGTGTTAGATCTCTAAGGTAACACTCATTTCAGAGTCCCTCTACCTGCCTGAGAGCTGAGCTGAAATCCTCCCAGCCCTGATCAGAGTTTGTACGGGGATTGAGTGGGGTCTCACCTGGGAGAAACTGAGGAGAGGGTATCCACTTCCTGCTTAGAGTATGTACAATTCTTCCTTGGCAGATGGAATTACTGAGGCAAGAGGTGAAGGAAAAGGAGGCTGACTTTCTGGTCCAGGAAGCACAGCTGCTGGAGGAGCTGGAGGCGTCTCGTATCACAGAGCAGCAGCTACGAGCTTCCCTGTGGGCCCAGGAAGCCAAGGCAGCCCAACTACAGCTGCGACTGCGCAGCACAGAAAGCCAGCTGGAGGCACTGGCCGCAGAGCAGCAGCCTGGGAACCAGGCCCAGGCCCAGCTGGCCAGCCTCTACTCTGTCCTGCAGCAGGCCCTGGGGTCTGTTTGTGAGAGCAGGCCTGAGCTGAGTGGTGGGGGAGACTCTGCTCCCTCCCTCTGGGGCCTTGAGCCAGGTGAGACAGCCACCCCAGAAACTAGGTCCTTTGGGCCAAAGCCAGGCCATTCCCAGGAGAAAGGGAGGAATGCTATTCCTTAAGCCATATTGCTTTAGGTTTAAGACTGCATACTGGGGAATTCTGAGTTTGAACCCCAGCTCTACTGTTTGCTAGCCATGTGTCCTTGGGCAAGTCACCTATCCTCTCTGAGCTTGATTTTCCTTAACTACAAAATGTACTTAACTTATAATTTTACCAAGGATTTAGGAGATTGCAGATGTGAATAGCTCACACAGTTCCTGGCACTTACTAAGTGCGTAACAAGCTATAGCTGGCCTTACCTAGCACCCACCATAGTGCCTGTCCCATACTATGAGTGAACTGCTGAGAAGGGGTTCTTTTGCGGAGAGGAGGAACCAGTGGGAAGGCCAAGGCTGTGTCTGGGAAGGTCTGGCTGTTTCTTTTCATAGTGGCAGCCAGATGGGTTTTCCTCATTTTTTCAGACCAGAATGGAGCTAGAAGCCTCTTTAAGAGAGGTTCCCTGCTGACTGCCCTCTCCACTGAGGCAGTAGCATCTGCCCTCCATAAGCTTCATCAAGATCTGTGGAAGACTCAACAGACTCGGGTATGTTTCTCTGCTCCCCTTTCCTGAACTCTTTACCTCCCTCAAAGGGCACGAGGCAAAGATGCATGAAGCAGTTTGACCTGTTTTATTCCTGAGATCAAGTTGGCATGAGTTTCACCTCTATCACTTACCACCTGGCAACCACAAATAGAGCATTTGGAGTTCCTGGGCCTTGTTTTCCCTTGCATATTAGGGCAGACAGTGCCTGCTCTGAGTTGTGAGGATTAGATGAATGAGGATCTTGAATGAGCCTTGTAAACCATAAAACCCTGGGTAGGGCAAGCGCCGTGGCTCAGGCCTGTAATCCCAGCACTTTGGGAGGCCAAGACAAGCGGATAACCAGACATCAGGAATTCAAAACCAGCCTGGCCAATATAGTGAAACCTCATCTCTACTAAAAATACAAAAATTAGCTGGGCATGGTGGTGGGCACCTATAATCCCAGCTACTCAGGAGGCCAAGTCAGGAGAATCACTTGAACCCAGGAGGCAGAGGTTGCAGTGACCCGAGATCGCACCACTGCACTCCAGGCTGGGCAACAAAAATAAAACTCTGTCTCAAAAAAAAAAAAAAAAAAAAAAAAACCCTAGACAGATGTGTGGCATTGTTTTGCATCATTTTCTACTCAGCCATGAATTTATTCTTGGTACCCAGGCTTCCAAAAGAAATCCTAGAAATCAGTGACCACTATTTGAGGTTGGCATTTATAGGAACATTCTAGGCCTAAGAATGCTCTGAAATGAAGATGTCATAAATTCCACCTCACAGTGAACCTATCAGTACAAATTGAGTGCCACCCATATGTCAGCCACTCTGAGCTGAGGATGCAAAAAGGGGAAAGACCTGACCTCTGCCTAAAGAAGGTTTTGTGACATGGTGGAGGAACAAAACTGCATTCTACTAGAAAGCAGAACTGATAGAATTAATTGGATCAGTAACAAATGCAAGTGATGTACTGTTGGAATTAGAAGGAAGGGGCAGTTCATTCTGATTTGGGAAGGGTCAGAAGAAAAGAAGATATGGCCTTTGGGCTAAGCTTTGAAGTAAGAGTGTCGGGAGGGAAGAGGTGACCCCTGGGCTGTCTTTGAGCAGCTCTCTTTCAAAAGACATAGACAGGTCAGAAGGGGATTCTTGTTCCATCCAAGTGGAGCAGAGCCTGTCGTCACTTCACGGAGCTAAATGCACATGCATTCAGAGGAAGTAACCCAGCTCTCTGGGAGTAGATCCACAATGGTGGCCCACCACAGAGGCTGAGAATGAGGAGAGAGCTTGAGCCCTGCATTGCTTGTGGAAGATGAGGAACTCACATTTAGCCATGTCCTTCCTTTCCCAGGATGATCTGAGGGATCAGGTCCGGAAACTGGAAGAACGTCTAACTGATACTGAGGCTGAGAAGAGCCAGGTCCACACAGAGTTGCAGGATTTGCAAAGACAGCTTTCCCAGAATCAGGAAGGTGAGAAGCTCAAGACAGGTGGGGAGCCCAGAAGTGGCAGGAACAGGCCTAGCAGCCACCTATTTTTTTTATTTTGTTTTTGAGATGGAATCTTACACTGTCACCCAGGCAGGAGTGCAGTGTCACAATATTGGCTCGCTGCAACCTCCACCTTCCAAGTAGTTAGGATTACAGGTATGCACCACCACGCCTGGCTAATTTTTTTGTATTTTTAGTAAAGACAAGGTTTTGCCATGTTGACCAAGCTGCTCTTGAAGCCCTGGCCTCAAATGAACCACCTGCCTCAAGCTTCCAATGTGCTGGGATTACGGGCATGAGCCACCACGCCTAGTTGTACTCTGTTATTTACCCAGAACCGCGAGATGATATCTAGAGGCACTTCCAAAGGGGTAATGACCTCCTGGAACTATTTTTTCTGCTTTGCTTGGCTTTTGAGGCCCATCCTGGAAGAAAAGATTAGGAGGAACAGATTTGGTGAACTGAAAGAAGGAAATGGCTGGGCTTCCACTTTCTGTCTCTGCAGCAGATTTAAAAATTAAAAAAATATTGGAGACCCAGGGCCAGGACTGTAAGAACATAAAGCTGCATCTTTTATCGTCCACATTACTTATTTTTATCATCTTCAAGTATGTCCTCCAAGTTATCCTTTGGTAGCTGAGGGATTATGAGTTTATTTGGGAGAAAGCAAGGAGAGGAGCTCTGGGGAGGACATACCCATGCACCAGCCAAGAACTGGAAAGGGTCATGGCTCCTTCAAAGGACAGGAGAGGAAGGGTCTTGAAGCTCAGGTTTTTACTTAGAAGAGTTAGCCGGGCGTGGTGGTAGATGCCTGTAATCCCAACTACTCGGGAGGCTGAGGCAGGAGAATCACTTGAACCT
Source organism: Sapajus apella (assembly GCF_009761245.1). Taxonomy (NCBI): domain Eukaryota; kingdom Metazoa; phylum Chordata; class Mammalia; order Primates; family Cebidae; genus Sapajus; species Sapajus apella. Next base: position 7,838,805 of record NW_022436973.1, on the reverse strand, counting down.
GGGAGGTAGAGGTTGCAGTGAGCTGAGATTGTGCCACTGCATTCCAGGCTGGGCGACAGAGCGAGACTTCATCTCAAAAAAAAAGAAGAAAAAAGAGAAGAGGACAGCTTTGGCCTATTTTGAGGCCATTTGAGGGTTCCCTGAGAGCCATGAAAATAGAGGGGGATTCCAGCGCCTGCTGCAGAAATCGGGGGCAGCCAGCAGAGCCACCCATGTCTCTAGGAGCTCCTGCACAATTATAGGATTGGGGGCTAGAAGGGACCTCCAGTGTCATCTGTCTCAACCCTGTCTGGAATTGAGGGCTGAGGCTCTTGGTGATGAGGATGAAGACGTATTAAGATGATTACCAGGCAGTGCTGGGGCTGGCAGCAGCAGGGAGTGCTGCCGGGCAAATAAAAACAGCTGGCGGATGGTTGATGTCTCTAGGATACTGGATGTAATTCTCTCCTTCTTGGCCACCTTCCCCTTTGAATCTGTTCCCCATCCTCCATCTGCCTCTATATCCCTCTTTTCCCCCACCCCAACCATGGGTCTTACTCAACTACCTCTCCTCTCCTTAAAGAGAAATCCAAGTGGGAAGGAAAGCAGAACTCCCTAGAATCTGAGCTGATGGAACTGCATGAAACTATGGCATCCTTACAGAGTCGCCTGCGGAGAGCAGAGCTACAAAGAATGGAGGCCCAGGTAAACTGGCCCTGGTTTTGGTGGGGTGTGGGGAATGCCTCAGGAGTAGTCCCTTGGACCCACCTTGCCCTGTGGTCATGTGTCCCACTTCCTTCAGCAAGTCCGTCAGCTCCTCTGGCTGTCTCCATGTCCCCAGGGGCCATCATTAAGATCCCAGTGAATCCTCTTTCAATTGCTTTTTCTGAATTAAGGTTGATGTTTTTGCCCCTTGTCCTGAAGGACCTGGGCATAGCAGAGTCCTAGGAGGTGGCAGAGATGCTCTTTTACAGTATCAGCTTACGTGGAATATAACACCACTTTTTTGCCCAAGTCCTTGTCACTGCTATTACCACAAAATAAGAAAGAGAAGGGCCAGTGTTGGAGTGACAGTAGCAGGGAAGTGTAGTCTAAAGTGGTTTTTCATCTTGTCCTCCAGGGTGAGCGAGAGTTACTTCAGGCAGCCAAGGAGAACCTGACAGCCCAGGTGGAACATCTGCAAGCAGCTATTGCAGAAGCCAGGGCTCAGGCAAGTGCTGCTGGCGTCCTGGAAGAAGACCTGAGAACGGCTCGCTCAGCACTGAAGCTGAAAAATGAGGAGGTGGAGAGTGAGCGTGAGAGAGCCCAGGCTCTGCAAGAGCAGAGTGAGCTGAAGCTGGCCCAAGGAAAAGCTCTGCAAGAGAATTTGGCTCTCCTGACCCAGACCCTAGCTGAAAGAGAAGGGGAGGTAGAAACTCTGCGGGGACAAATCCACGAACTGGAGAAGCAACGGGAAATGCAGAAGGCTGCTTTGGAATTGCTGTCTCTGGACCTGAAGAAGAGGAACCAAGAGGTAGATCTGCAGCAAGAACAGATTCAGGAGCTGGAGAAGTGTAGGTCTGTTTTAGAGCATCTGCCCATGGCCGTCCAGGAGCGAGAGCAGAAGCTGACTGTGCAGAGGGAGCAGATCAGAGAGCTCGAGAAGGATCGGGAGACTCAGAGAAATGTCTTAGAGCATCAGCTTCTAGAACTTGAGAAGAAGGACGAAATGATTGAATCCCAGAGAGGACAGGTTCAGGATCTGAAAAAGCAGTTGGTTACTCTGGAATGCCTGGCCCTGGAACTGGAGGAAAACCATCACAAGATGGAGTGCCAACAAAAACTGATTGAGGAGCTGGAGGGCCAGAGGGAAACGCAGAGAGTGGCTTTGACCCACCTTACGCTGGACCTGGAAGAAAGGAGCCAGGAGCTGCAGGTACAAAGCAGCCAGATCCATGACCTGGAGAGCCACAGCACCCTTCTGGCAAGAGAGTTGCAGGAGAGGGACCAAGAGGTAAAGTCTCAGCAAGAACAGATCGAGGAGCTGCAGAGGCAGAAAAAGCATCTGACTCAGGATCTCGAGAGGAGAGACCAGGAGCTGATGCTGCAGAAGGAGAGAATTCAGGTGCTCGAGGATCAAAGGACACGGCAGACCAAGATCCTGGAGGAGGACCTGGAACAGATCAAGCTGTCCTTGAGAGAGCGAGGCCGAGAGCTGGCCTCTCAGAGGCAGGTGATGCAGGAACGGGCAGAGGAAGGGAAGGGCCCGAGTAAAGCACAACGCGGGAGCCTAGAGCACATGAAGCTAATCCTGCGTGATAAGGAGAAGGAAGTAGAGTGCCAGCAGGAGCATATCCATGAACTTCAGGAGCTCAAGGACCAGCTAGAGCAGCAGCTCCAGGGTTTGCACAGGAAGGTGGGTGAGACCAGCCTCCTCCTGTCCCAGCGAGAGCAGGAGATAGTGGTCCTGCAGCAGCACCTGCAGGAAGCCAGAGAACAAGGGGAGCTAAAGGAGCAGTCACTTCAGAGTCAACTGGATGAGGCCCAGAGAGCTGTAGCCCAGAGGGACCAGGAAGTGGAGGCTCTGCAGCAAGAACAGCAGCAGGCCCAGGGGCAGGAGGAGAGTGTGAAGGAAAAGGCAGACGCCCTTCAGGGAGCTCTGGAGCAGGCTCAGATGACACTGAAGGAGCGTCAGGAAGAGCTTCTGGACTACAAGGAACAGGCACAAAGGCTTGAGGAAGAGCTGGCAGTGGAGGGACGGCGGGTCCAGGCCCTGGAGGAGGTGCTAGGAGACCTAAGGGCTGAGTCTTGGGAGCAGGAGAAAGCTCTGTTGGCCCTCCAGCAGCAGTGTGCTGAGCAGGCACAGGAGCATGAGGTGGAGATCAGGGCCCTACAGGACAACTGGCTACAGGCCCAGGCAGTGATCAAGGAACGGGACCAGGAGCTGGAGGCTCTGCGGGCAGAAAGTCAGTCCTCCCGGCATCAGGAGGAGGCTGCCCGGGGTCGGGCTGAGGCTCTGCAGGAGGCTCTTGGCAAGGCTCACGCTGCCCTGCAGGGGAAAGAGCAGCATCTGCTTGAACAGGCAGAACTGAGCCGCAGTCTGGAGGCCAGCACTGCCACCCTGCAAGCTGCCCTGGACACCTGCCAGGCACATGCTCGGCAGCTGGAGGAGGCCTTGAGGACACGAGAAGGTGAGATCCAGGACCAGGATCTCCGATACCAGGAGGACGTGCAGCAGCTGCAGCAGGCACTTGCCCAGAGGGATGAAGAGTTAAGACATCAGCAGGAACAGGGGCAGCTGCTGGAGAAGTCTCTGGCCCAGAGGGTCCAAGAGAATATGATTCAAGAGAAGCAGAATCTGGGGCAGGAGAGAGAAGAGGAGGAGATAAGGGGCCTTCGTCAGAGTCTAAGGGAGCTACAGCTGACTCTAGCGCAAAAGGAACAGGAGATCCTGGAGCTGAGGGAGGCCCAGCAAAGGAACAACCTGGAAGCCTTACCCTACAGCCACAAAGCCTCCCTAGTGGAGGAACAACCTTCAAAATGTTATTCTTTAGAGCCCAGGCTGCAGCGGGAGCTGGAGCGGCTACAGGCAGCCCTGAGACAGACAGAAGCCAGGGAGATTGAGTGGAGGGAGAAGGCCCAGGACTTGGCACTGTCCCTAGTGCAGAGCAAGGCCAGCGTCGGCAGTCTGCAGGAGGTAGCCATGTTCCTACAAGCCTCTGTCCTGGAGCGAGATTCAGAACAGCAGAGGCTGCAGGTGAGTCACTCCAGGGGCAGTAAGGGCCAAGGGACACAGTCTGGTCTGGCTGAGCTCAGGGACTGCCCACCACTCTGGGCCTTGTGGTACGTCAGGGTTATGAGAAAGCTGAGATCATGAGTACTTCAACACAGTGGGATTCAGGCTACTGTTCTAGTCTGGGGAGATACAAAGAGGATAAGAGCCCACAGTCCCGTGGGGAAACCACAATAATGCAGTGTGGTTGATGCCTAATAGGAAAGTTTAGGATGCCCTAGGCATGCTGGAGGGATGCTCACCCTTTTCTGGGAGTGGATCCCAACAGGCTTTCTGATAAAAGCAGTGTTTAAGATTAGACCTGGGCCAGGCGCAGTGGCTCACACCTGTAATCTCAGCACTTTGGGAGGCCAAGACAGGCAAATCACCTGAGGTCAGGAGTTCAAGACCAGCCTGGCCAGCATGGTGAAACCCCATCTCTACTAAAAATGCAAAAATTAGCCAGGCATGCTGGCATGTGCCTGCAATCCCAGCTACTTGGGAGGCTGAGGCAGGAGAATTGCTTGAACCCACGAGGTGGAGGTTGCAGTGAGTTGAGATCATGCCACTGCAGTCCAGCCTGGGGGACAGAACAAGACTCCGCCTCAAAAAAAAAAAAAAGATTAGACCTGAAGGGACCAGTAAAGAACTAGCCAGGCACAGGTTGGGGAGGAGCATTCAGGGGAAAAGGAAAAGAGAGCGAGAACAAGTGTACTATCTGTGTAGACAGTTCAGATTGCATGAGACAGAGGGAAAGATTTGGTAAGAGATGAGAAGACAGTAGGGGCCACACGCATCAGGGCTTACAGTCATGCCAAGGACCTGTGTAACTAGTAGGAAGCAGGTGAAGCGTTTGCGTCAGAGGAATGATGTGATCAGACATACAGCTCAGAAAGATCACCCAGACTGCCATGTGGAGCAACAGCAGGCCTGGGGAGACCCACTGGGAGGCTGTACTGGAAGTCCAGGGGAGAGGTCGTACCCTAAGATGGAAAGTGTGAATGGAGATGTGGGTGGGTCTGAGAGGTAGGACTTCCGGAAGTTGATTGGCTAAGAGGCGGAAGGAATAAAGGGAGGGCAGAAAGAAGTCAAAGATGACACTCAGGTCTCTGCTCACCAAGATGATGAGAAGCAGGTGTGAGAAAGAGGAATGAAATGATGAGGTCAGTTTGGAAGTGGAGGGAGAAACCTGTGGGACAGGCAGGGGGAGGTGTCCAGTGGGCAGGTCAGTAAAGTGATCTGAAGTTTTGAGTTGAAGCCAGAGACACTTTGGAGTCATCAACGGTTAAAACAAATGGGTTTCTTGTAGGTAGTGTGTTGAGTGAGAGAGGAAGTGAGCTTAGGAGAGGACTTAAGGTTGTAATATTTAACCTCAAGGTCAAGCACCATGTCTTAGTCACCTTTGTACCCCCTGCACTGAGCACAAGACCTGCAGCAAGCAGGCCAACAGGAAAGCCAGACTGACTTGACAGTGAGAGGCATCATCTCTTTTGCCAAGAGAAGCCCAGTCCAGTTTTCCAGGGAAATCGATTCTACATCCTGGTCCCTTGACTGAGCCCCAGGGAACCCCAGACACACAGTCCCCCAGAGAATTCCTCCTGGGGACTCAAAAAGCTCTGCTCTTGGTGAAGGGCAATATGAGAAGGAGGTCAGTCTGTGAACTGTGGAGTCCAGTTCCAGGGTTTAAAATGCAGTAGCGTTGTGTGACCCTGGGTGAATGCCTTTACTCTGATCTTTAATTTCTCATCGGTAAAATAGGCAATGATGGTATGAAATGGGATGATACATATGAATTGCTTAGGAAGAAAGCACTTAGTAAGTGGAACTCCTTTCCTATGTTCAGGTGCATTCTTACAGACACAGCAAAAGTAAGGTATGTAATTGGGCAGGAGGGCACTTGCCACCCATACTCTTGGGTTACTAAGCAGTATTCACTCAATAACAACCCAGTCAGAGTCACTTCACCCACTGTCCCCTCCATACACACAGGAATATCTGTCAGATGCAGCCCTCCATTGTCGTGGGACCATTTCATTTTAAGTGTTTCACATGCTAGGCACTATAACTCTCACTTTCTTTTACAACTACCCTGAAAAATAGGAACTGTTACTATCCTCGTTTTATAGTTGAGGAATGGCAGTTCAGAGAGGTTAAGTCCTCTTTGGATTGGTTGAAAGTCATGGCCAGGCGCAGTGGTTCACGCCTATAATCCCAGCACTCTGGGAGGCTGAAGCAGGCAGATCACTTGAGCCCAGGAATTTGAGACCAGCCTGGGCAACATAGAAAAGCCCCATCCTTTCTAAAAATACGGAAATTAGCCAGGTGTGTGGTATGTACCTGTAATCCCAGCTACTCAGGAGGCTGAGGCAGAGAACCGCTTGAACCTGGGAGGTGGAAGTTGCAGTGAGCCAAGATGACACCAGTGTACTCCAGCCTGGGTAACAGAGTAAGACTCCATCTCAAGAAAACCCTCATAAATGGCTGGAATGAGATCTGAGCCATCTGCCTCTAGAGCCCAGACTGTATCACCAAGCTCTTCCTCTCTCCTAGGCAACCTGCACGCATCCACTTTTTTCTCTTGTTTGTGTCTCTTCTTGACCGATAACATTTATGAACCACAGGGCGCCTAGAAAGTATCTAGCATGAGGCTTCCCCACTTACCCAAAGGGACTTAACCCAAGGGCTTGATCTGTTTCATGGTACACATAGTCATTTTGTAAATGAGGAAATTGGGGTTTGGGGAGCACTTATACTTCAACCAGAGTCATATAGCCACTGAGTGGTGACAAGGCACCCAGCCCTGTGTGACTCCAGAGCCCATGCTCTTCCCACAGCACATCAGTGCTCTGAGTCATTGCTCAGCCTTCTAGGAGATGCGAAGTGAACCGTAGGCTCTGGTCCTAGCTCCCTTGCTAGCTCACCACATATCCTTGAGTAGAGTCAAGGCCCCTCTGCTCCTTTGTTTTACCCATCTGTGAATTGAAGGTTCTGTACTAGAATGACTCAGAGCCTCTAGGAAAAAATAAGACAAAAGCCTGAGGAGAACATTGAACCGCTGTTTCTGTGGAGGGTGGGTGGGTCTGGATATGAGGTTGGCAAAGGGTGATTTTGCTCCATGCCTTGGTACCCTAGGACGAGCTGGAGCTCACCAGACAGGCTCTGGAGAAGGAGCGGCTACACAGCCCAGGTGCAACTAGCAGAGCAAAACAGGAGTCCGGAGGGGAGCAGGGCATGCAGCTGGGAGAGGTGAGCTGGGAGCTTGGGGGAACAGATGGCCCAGCAGTTAGCTCCTGTCCCGGGGTTTGTCCCTTTCCCTTGAGACCTGGGTTCCTGAAGCTTAGACCTGCCAGATTGGTCTGTATGCCTTCTGTCTGTTCCCTAATTGTCTTAGGGGCTGCCCAGGTGAGATTCACAGGTCTTTCCCACAGGTCTCAGGAGTAGAGGCTGAGCCTAGTCCTGCTGGAATAGAGGAGAAGCAGCCATGGAAACAAAGGCTTGAACACCTGCGGCAAGTGGTGGCACGGCTGGAGATTGACAGGAGCAGGCTACAGCACCACAATGTCCAGCTGCGGAGCGCCTTGGAGCAGGTGACCCCTCTTCTGGTCTGGTGGACATGAATCTCCACTTCTCATGCAGCCCCTAGAGCATAAGCTCTGTAAACTACAGCTTGTGGGCCAAATCCAGCCTGCTGCCCATTTCTGAAAATCGAGTTTTATTGGAATACAGCCATGCATTGTCTGTGGCTGCATCGCTGCTATGGCCCACAAAGCCTAAGTACTTACTACAGGAAAAGTTTGCTGGCCTTTGCTCCAGAGGCCTGAGAGGCTGGCCCTGCCTCTTCTGTCCCAGGAGCACTTCTTTGCACTCAGGGCTGCCCTAGCTGTGCCCTCCTCAGCCAGGGGTTCTCTTCCCATGGTTACTGTCCCCTCATATACCCTTACAGGCACTGGCCACCTCTGAAGAAAGGCAGCTCTGCTTCAGTCACAGAGCCAAGCCAAGCCCTGATTTCTTATTTGCACCTTGGCAGGTGGAGCGAGAACGGAAGAAGCTGAAGAAGGAGGCCATGCGTGCGGCCCAGGCAGGGTCCATGGAGATCAGCAAGGCCACGGCTTCTCCACCCACACAGCAGGTTTACTCATTTTCCTCTACTGCAGCAATAGAGAGCCCAACCCCAGCCACCAGAAACAGCCCTCCTCATTGCATATCACAGGCTGACAGCACTTCACTGATCCAGAGAGCCCCTCCTGACTGCCCCATGAGAAGGAGGCCCAACATTGGAGTGGCATCAGGGCTAGTGACCCTGCTTTCTAAGGGACTTAGATCTGTACACTCCCAGACCAGTGCCACAGGCTGGCCCAGGAGCGGGACTCATGGGGCTTTGCTCAGGATCCCTGGTGTTTGGGGGTTGTATGGCGCTTGTCAGCTCCTGGTAAGCCTAGGAACTTGATCACAGCTTGATATCTTAGACCTTTCTACAGTGTTGAGTTTACAGGCTTAGGGGTCCATGGTCTTCCCTGGAGCCAGTGTCCCTTTTTTGGGTAAAGGGCTTGAGGAAGACTCCCCATACCAGCACTCTTTTAGGTGAGGTATCCCCACCTTGCAGCCTGGCAGGGAGGCACTGTTTATAGGTGGCTGAGCACTAGCTCTCTATCTCCTGTCCTTTAATGAAAGTTCTCAAGTGCAGGCACCGTGTCTTCCTCTCTGCATCCTTAGCTCACACCCCAGGGCTACCACAAAGCCGATACATGGTGTACTTCTGTTAAATGAAAACATGCCTCAAAGAAGCAAATGCGATCCAGGCCTTTTGGATGATTTGTGTCAGGTCTCCATGGGCATTGCCCCTTGTGCTGGTGTGGGGCCTCTCCTTGCCCCAGGGCCTGCTGCCCCGTAGAGGTCCAGTCTGAGTTCAGATGCTTCTGGCCCATAGCCTTTGCCCAGACCCCCAGGATTGTGAAGAGGTTCTGCAAGGAAACTTGCAGAAACCCCAGAGTGAGAAGGCCTATTCCAACAAAAGTGCTGTTTGTCTTCTTTAGGATGGAAGAAGAGGACAGAAGAACTCAGATGCCAAGTATGTGGCCGAACTGCAGAAAGAGGTATGTTCTGGGTTTTCTAAGCCCATATTCCCTCCCTTGTACTCAGGCCCTTTGTACACCTCCAGCAGGGAGAGGGGAAGTTCCTGCCTTCAGACAACCTCAGTCTCCATGGGAGGCAAGAAGAGTCCCAGTCCCAACCCTATCTCTCATATGCCTAAGGGTGGGAGTGGGGAAGAAAGCCTGATCTTCCAGATCCATACTTAGCAAGGGAAAGGAGAAGGAAGAGGGCTGAGGAGCAGGCAGAAGATTCTAGGAGGACAGGCGGGAGCAAGTGGAGCCATCCTGGCCTCCCTGCCCTCAGAGGTGCCCTCGCAGGCAAGACTGTTGCCAGAGCCCCACGCACAGGAGCCAGGCAGCAGCACAGGCTCCAGGCCACACAGCTCAGCTTGAGCTGCCACTTGCAGAGAAGTGACTTGAAGAGCCTTCCTGCCTCTTAGGCCTCACTTAAAAGTCCACTCTCCCTTTCAAGGCCCAGGAGTCATAAGAAGTGTTACCTTTTTATTTCTGAGCCTATTTCAGAAACCAGTAGTCGCTACTGGCAGGACCTGACTCTGTAGCTAGACCTAAACTATTACTTTGAATTCTATTAAACTCAGAATGCTTTTCTATTCTATTAAAAAGTCAGAGCTGGGGCACAGTAGCTCACACCTGAAATCCCAGCACTTTGGGAGGCCAAGGCAGGCGGTTTACCTGAGATCAGGAGTTTGAGACCAGCCTAGCCAACATGGTGAAACCCTGTCTCTACTGAAAATACAAAATTTAGCCAGGTGTGGTGGTTCACACCTGTAATCCTAGCTACTCAGGAGGCTGACACACAAGAATCGCTTGAACCTGGGGACAGAGGTTGCAGTGAGCCAAGATTGCACCACTGCACTCTAGCCTGGGTGACAGAGCAAGACTCCATCTCAAAAAAAAGAAAGAAAGAAAAAAGTTAGTTAGTGGTTATACATGGGTATATATTGTTATCAGCCTTATCAAAATGTACATTTAAAATCTGGGCATTTTTCACCACATGTAAATTATCTTTCAATGAAGTTGATGAATAGCTTTGTTATTGTCAAACTCCCTATTTGAGTCACATGTGCAGCCAGGATTGAGAATTACTGGATTCTATCATTCCTAAGGGCCCTTCCCCTAAGCTCTCTAAAGCCTGTTTCTGAGATCCGTGTATGTGGTAGAGTTGATTCAGATGCTCAGACAACAAGCGTCACGGGAACAGAGCAGGAAGAGCTGTAACAACTTGAGGGGCCTCAGCTGCTCTCCCTCTTGGTTTTCCTGCCCACCAGGTGGCCCTGCTGCGAGCTCGGCTGACTCTGGAGTGGAAGCAGAAGCAGGAATACATCGCCCGCTCAGTACAGACCAGCCGTGAGCTAGCAGGCCTGCACCACAGCCTCTCACACTCACTTCTCGCCGTGGCCCAGGCCCCTGAGGCCACAGTCCTGGAGGCAGAGACCCGCAGGCTGGATGAGTCCCTGACTCAAAGTCTTACATCTCCAGGGCCAGTCCTGCTACACCCCAGCCCCAGCACTACCCAAGCCACCTCCAGGTAGCAGCCGCAGCCAGGACCACACAGACAAAAGACTGTACCGTGGTTATGGCCCCTCTGCACACCTACACATTTGCCAAAGGAAAAGCTGGCTCTGTTAGGCACCTAGGAGCCCCAGGTCAGCTGGTGTTCCCAGAAAGAAGGAAACCTGCAACACTGTGAGGGTCCCACCTCACCTGGGAATGAGGCAAATTGCATTTGCTTGCTACGTACAGAATCACCCAGAGGAGTGCCTTGCCCTGGCTGAGGGACACCTACTGCCTCTCGTCTAGAATTTATTTTCCTAGCACTTCACCACCTCCTTCAACTTCCCCCTCAGTAATAAACCCTGGGGTCTTTGCATTCATTTTCTGCTGCTGTCTCCACTTGTGCAGCTGGGCATCAGCAGCACTTCAAGGGAGTTGATGAGGGAAGACCTTGCCAGAGATTCCTGTCGAGGTAGTATGTGTTTATTGTACACCATTCTCTGTTACAGGGGAGAGTTTCAGAAAACACACAAGACAAAGCCCCTGCCCACAGAGAGCCCACAGTCCAGTTGGTGAGAACAGACTAATACACATTTATGAGTCAGAGGCAATTCTTGTACTGACTAGAACTGTAGGAATTCCAGGGGCTGAAGAAGGGAGGCAGGAACTGGCCCTTGAAGGATGGAGTGGAGTCGGGGGTGTTGCCAAGCACACAGTGAGAAGACTGGTATGTCTGTGGCAGGGGGTTGGGGCTGAGCTTGGGTGGGTTGAGAGGGGAGATTATGGAGGGTTAAAAGAAGTTCTAGGGCCTCAAAAACAGCGTTGACCTTCAGCTAAAGTCAGAATCTCTGAGTTCGGAAGCTCCACATGGCCTCATTCCTCTTCTATTCTGGGTAGATGTCCTTGAGGTATCCCATCCTGGGCACACCGGCTGGAACTGACCTGGTCCCCTGTAGTCCAACCATGTATCAAGGCAATCAGGAGGTTGGACCATGGTGGAATTCCTCACTCATGAACTGGTCCTAGTGGAGGCTGCACGGAACTCGGCTCACAGGCCTAAGACCTATTGCTGGCACCCTCCTTAAAGCCTAAAGATTGTTTTATTTTTTAGAGACAGGGTTTTGTGCTGTCTTCCAAGCTGGAGTGCAGTGGCACAATCACATCTCATTACAGCCTGAAACTCCTGGGCTCAAATGATCCTCCCACCTCAGCCTCTCAGAGCACTGGAATTATAGGTGTGAGCCACCATGCCCAACCAGAACAGTTTTCTTTAAAGAAGCAGCCCATTACCTTCCTCTGGCACTCCCACCATAATCTGGAATTCCTCTTCACTAAGCCTGGGGATGGAACTGAGACCTAGCTAAGAATGTTGGGGGTATGAGAGCAATACCCACTCAACCAGACCTGATTAGGGGCTCAGCCCCATTAAGTCTCGTTACACCACACAAAGTGGAAATGGTGTTTACAGCGGCTAGACCTTTGTTCCAGAAACCCACACGTGCAGCTCAGCAACAGATGCATAGTGAAAACTTCCAAAACCCTAGAAATGGATCTGGGGACCCAGAAATGCTATCCTGGTTTCTATTTCCAGTCAGATACCCTGTAGCTTAAAATCCTTACCTGGCCTCTAGGCCACTTCTATACTTGGAGTTGTTGAGGACAAACAAGACTTCTCTTGGTTGTTCACTTGTCAGGTCCTCCAGCCCTGGTTCTCAGGCTCGGACTGACAGTGGGGCCCAGTTTTTTACCTTGGTGTTTCTTCTCAGCATCATTTTCTGTAGGTCACAAGCCAGGGCCTCAGGCCCAGCATACCTTCTGAGCGTCAGAGAGGTTCCAGCAAATGAAAGACATCTTAGAGGCTGCCAAGCAGGGCCTTTATTCAGGACTAGACTAACCTGCATTTGCTCTTCTTTCCATCCAACCCTCAGGGGCCCCCCAACTCCATTACAGACCTCAGCCTAGGGTTTCCCCTCCCAACCAGATATTCAGAGCAGGGTTTGCCTTCAAGTGTAGACTGTGCTCTTGCCCTTACACTCGTGCTTCTGGACGATCTTCCACTCTGGCTTTTTTTTTTTTTTTTTTTTCTTCTAGACAGTCGTTCTGTTGCCAGGCTGGAGTGCAGTGACGTGATCTTGGCTCACTGCAACTTCCGACTCCCAAGTTCAAGCGATTCTCTTGCCTCAGCCTCCCAAGTAGCTGGGACTACAGGCACACACCACCACACCCAGCCAAATTTTGTATTTTTAGTAGAGACGGGGTTTCACCATGTTGGCCAGGATGGTCTCAATCTTTTGACTTCATGATCCTCCCACCTTGGCCTCCCAATGTGATGGTATTACAGGCATGAGCCACCACGCCCCTCCACTCTGGCTTTCTAAGTACACTTTCCTTGTCCAGTAGCAGGATCACCTCTGGAGTGTCCCACCAGTAATGGTGATAACTGCTTTCTTTTTTGGGTGAGGGTAGGGGGATACAGAGTCTTATTCTGTCACCTGGGCTGGAGTGCAATGGCGCAATCTCGGTTCACTGCAACCTCTGCTCCTGGGTTCAAGCAATTCTCCTGCCTCAGCCTCCTAAGTAGCTGGGATTACAGGTGTGCACCACCACACCTGGCTAATTTTTCTATTTTTAGTTGAGACGGGGTTTCACCATGTTGGTCAGGCTGGTCTCAAACTCCTGACCTCAGGTGATCTGCCCATCTCAGCCTCCCAAAGTACTGGGGTTTCAGGTGTGAGCCGCCGCACCTAGCCGACAACTGCTGTTTTTATCAGCTCCAGATCCAAAGAAACCTGAAGTGGAGAACATGAAGGAAGGAATACGTGTCATCCAGGGGGAGACCCAACTTTGCCTAAGGGAATGAGACCAGAGCTTCCATTCCTGACCTTGTCACATTTAGCAGGGCATAACCAGAGTTGTGAGTCAAGCAAATGGGAGGATCTATGCCGGAAGTGAAGGTTAGAGCTCAGCCACAGAGGTTATCTTCTGCAGAAAACTTTCCTCCTTACTAATCTTATCTGCTTTGATAGAAGCTGGTACTGGCTGGAAGGGCCTGAAACCAGAAGGGGACAAGAGTTGTCAGAGGCTGGCAATGTTCTTGTTCCCAGGGAGTGCTGGGGTCTGGCAGGTGCTGCCCCTGTTCTCTCAAGGAGCCTGCATGCTTTGTATGTCAGAGTGGTGACCATCACCTCCCAACCCAATGACCTTTGCTCCTCTGCTTCCCACATGGGACTGCCAGCACCCTGAAGACAGAAAAGCCGCCTGATGTGAATGTACCCATTAAAGAAGGAGAAGCTGGTATATGTTGGGATAGGGAGGGTGGGGAGTGTACAGTTACAGGCTGCACAGGGAGGGCAAGATCAGTGTTGATACCAGAGTGCCAATGGCTGGCTGTGCCAGGCCTGGGGCCCCCACCAGTCATACCGCCTGACAAAACCATTGCAGTCCACACTAGGTGTTCAGGCTTCAATGACAGCCACAGCACATGGGTGTTCTCATGCAGGCCGTGAGTATTCCGGGTGCTTTAAGTGCAGGGAGGTTCCGTTGCTCACAATATTCTCAAAGCCCAGAACAGACCCTTGTTCATTCTACAGAGATAGGAAGGCACTGGGGCTCAGATTGGTGCTGCTCCCCACCCTTACCCTCCTGCCCCCACCTGAGCACAGTGTGGTTCTCAGTGATGGTTATCCTATATCCCAAATACACATGGCACAGGACTGGCAGAGTCAGATCTCGGGGTCTAGCTGTGGACTGGGGATCGATTAGGGTAGCTTCTTGACCAGCTGGAATTGGGGTAGGTGTCCTGGCATTGGTGCCTATGGAGAACACAGGCTGCTTATCACACCCCTAGTTCCAGTACCAAGGAAAGGCTGGACCCATTGCAGCTGGAGGCCCAACAGAGGAAGGGGTCAAGGAAAGGATGCAGCCCGAAGCCCAGGACTGAGCATCCACCAGCCTCTGGAGATAGGGTGGTCTCCAGTTGCATCAGGACTTCAGGGCCCATCCAAAGCGCTGATTAAAACAGGCAGACACACCCTGCTGGTGAAGGCAGGCCTTGCAGATGCAGGGCTGAATTGAGCAGCCACAGAACCTCTGGAGCTCTTGGGCTAGCAGCAGGACTTCTAGAAGTACCTCGGGAATGGGAAGCCCCAGCCACAAAAGCAGCAAGCTGACCTCAGGCCTGAGGCTTTGCCTGCAGGCCTCAGCCCATGGGACAGATCTCTGGTTGTCTTAGTTTGGCCTTGGGGCAGATGACACCTTCAGCTGTCCACCATGCAATACCTCACCTCCTGCCTTCTGACCCACTACCCTGCAGAGTGGGGGAATGGGGACAGGGGACAGGGGCAGGAAGGAGGAAGGAAGAAGCAAAGAGCTGCCAGTGTGCTCCAAACCAAGAGACCCCTCCACGTGATTCTGGGCACAACTGAGGAGGGGTGCAAGCTCAACTCTGCTCACCAAACTTAAGAAGCAGGCAAGGGAGGAGGAGGGGCAAAAACATGGGGTCCTGAGGCCTTTTTACCCCCTCTACCCTGCTGGAGATGAGTATGAGAGGTGAGGCTGCTTTGGACTGTGCTCCTGGCTAGCTGATCTCACGCAATTCATTTTATCAGTAGTCTGGTCACAGGATAGACACTCTGATCTCTTAGCCTTTCGTTACCAATGGTACCAGCTCTACATATGCCCTTACAGGGCCTGAACCTTGGCTCAGGTAGGCAGGTTTGGAGGTAAAGTATTGAATGGGTCAGGGGTCGGAGGAAAGATGCGTCTATGCCAAGGCTGTGTGATATGTCATCTGAGAGAGTGGGTACCCCCTATTCTCAGCACATGGCCATTTATTTAGAGGCAGGGAGGCGGATGAGAATTTGTATTCAAATGTGATTCTTTCTTAATTACTACTAGACGTTCAGATGAAGGAATCAGGGAAGGCTGTTATTCGGTGCCAGACTAATAATCCATACATTGCCCCTTCACCTCCTGTCTTAGTTTCCTAGCAAAACCTCCTCTGTCCGTGAACATTCCAGCCCTGCAGGTCAGATTGCTGGCCAAGAGTAGTCTCACACTGTAGCTGACTGATAACCTTGGCCTCTGCTGTTGCATGTGGTTTGATGATTTATGCTGGAGCCTCTGGCTGTAACACTCTTTCCTGTATAAGGGTCCTTCTCTGAAGTTTGTCTGCCCAACTCCAAATAAAGGAACCTGGTGAATGAGATAGGCTAGCTGCTGCTCCTGCCCCAGCTCTTCAGTCATTTGGGCAAATGCTGATTAAACAAAGCTCCACAAGGAGCTCTGAAAAGGAGCTCACCTCTAGGCACACAGAACCTGGACACAGATAAACGTTTGCAGAATGACCTGGATGTTCAGAAGAGACCCACTGGCTGCTCTCGATGAGGCCAGGGAAAGAGTCAAACAGAGCATATTGGACAAAAAGAGGGCTTCAGGGCTCTTTGAAGTGTTTGTCAAGCCAATTGGATGCACGGGATTTATAGAGTCGAGGGGTACATCCAGGAGCAATGGCAGGTGTATCAGTTCATTCAGGTTAGGCCTCCGAGCAAACAGCAGAAACATCAGCCACAGGCGAGCATAAGCTCAAACCCCCCCATTGAAGGCTACATTCTTGTCACACAGAGCAAAGCACATGGCAAGTGGCACACTAACTCAGACACCAGGCACTGGGAAAAGTGGGCAGTCACGGTCACATCCCCCTGCCCTGTTGGCCTCCATCCCCTCCTCAGCTGTCCACAGCATACCTCCTTCCAACGCTGTAGTTTTTGCTTCCCTCTGGACTTAGTCAGTCCTCAAGGGTGCCCTTCTAAAGGCTGGGCTGGAGGCTAAGGGCAGAGGTGCTGTTCAGTGTGTCCTGTGGCCTCCCTGGGGTTAATGAAGGGGTTGATGCCCAATAGAGTCCTTCACCTTGGCATTCAGCCCAGGGCCCAGCTGTCAAGGGAAGGCTTGGCAATCAAGGGTGATGGAGATAAGAATGAAAAGGGGCACCAACCTGTGCCAAGGCTGGCATGGTGTATATGAGAGGAGAGCTGCCTATTCATAGCATAGGGTTGTCAAGCTGGAGGCAGAGAGAAAAAAGGAAGAGCTTTTTGGTTCCTCTTGAGGGTAGAATCTATAGGAAAACTTTGTAATAGGGGTAAAAATAAATTTCCCATCTATCCAAACTTTATTTGGTAGACTTTCTTGTCATCTATTTAAAATGAAACAAGTGCATGCAAGTGGTTAAGAAATTTTAGCTAGGCATGGTGGTGCATGCCTGTAGTCCCAACTACCTGGGGGGCTGAGGCAGGAGGATCACTTGAACCTGGAAGTTCAAGGCTGCAGTGAGCTGAGATTGTACCACTGTATTCCAGCATGAGTGATAAAGTGAGACCCTGTCTCAAAAAAAAAAAAAATTAAAGAAATTAAATAGTGCCAGGCTTGGGGGCTCACACCTGTAATCCCAGCACTTTGGGAGGCCCAGGCAGGCAGATTGCTTGGGCCCCGGAGTTTAAGACCACCCTGAGCAAAAAAAATATAAAAATTAGCTCAATGTGATATTGTGCCTGTAGTCCCAGCTACTCAGGAGGCTGAGGTGGGAGGATCACCTGAGCCCAGGGAGGTCGAGGTTACAGTGAGCCACGATCATGCCACTGCACTCACTCCAGCCTAGGTGACAGAGCAAGACTCTGTCAAAAAATTAGAAAAAGGAAATTAAACCAAAAAAAAGACAGCAATTTCCCAACCCATTCTTCTCAAACCTCTCTTCAGAGGCAGCCAGTTTTTTTTTTTTTTTTTTTTTTTTTAACTATGTTTTTCTAGTGGCTCACTTTATTCCTCTAAAATAGTAACTTGTCTATGTGGTGCCGTAACGGTTCAGTATCTGGACACGATGCTGCACTACCTACACCTTTGGGAATTCTTGGATCCTGACTCAGCTACCTCATTCCTAGACACCTGGTGCACCATAGTGTGTCAGGGACATGGGTAAATGTGCTTTAGGTTTGTGTGGGATATTTTTGTGTGCATTTTGTTAGGTTGTGTGTGTAGTTGAGCACCCAAGGGGTAGAATGTGGTGGATCTTTGTTTTAGATACACCACAACTGGAAACTCGTTTACTGAGGCTATTCGGTTACCCTAAACTACTGTTTCTACCAAAAAGGCAGGATAAATGCTCCCCCAACACACACCTTTAATTACCAATTTTCAGGGTAAGGGGTTGAGGTAATAGGCACCTCCAGTTTTCCCTTTCTTTTTGAGTATTATTATGAGCTCAAAGCTTTTTATATATTCACTATGATTCAATCATGACAGTTGCTAATTTTGGTGCTCAAATTGCCCCAAATCTAATGTCCAAGTTTTCTTTGTACTTTTCTTATCTAGGCCTAGGATCTTTTAGTGAAAAAAAGTATTTAGAAGACAAAATCAGGCCAGGCGTGGTGGCTCACCCCTGTAATCCTAGCACTTTGGGAAGCTGAGGCAGGTGGACCGCCTGAGCTCAAGGCTTCAATACCAGCCTGGGCAACATGGTGAAACTGCACCTCTATTAAAACACAAAAAATTAGCCAGGCATGGTAGCGTGTGCATGTAGTCTCAGCTATTGGGAAGGCTGAGGCAGGAGAATTGCTTGAACCTGGGAGGGAGAGGTTGCAGTGAGCCGAGATTGTGCCACTGCACTCCAGCCTGGATGACAAAGCAAGATTCCATCTCCAAAAAAAAAAAAAGAAAACAAAATCTGGGTTACAGGATTGATCATTGCTAATGGGGTGTTATGGCTATTCAGATGACAGAGGTAAAAAATGTACTTTGTAAATTGTTGGTTCCACGAGGTTGTGATTGTACAGCAGTGTGAATCTACTTATTGCCACTGAACTTTATTGCCATTGATAACTTTTAAATGGTAAATTTTATGTATATTTTGTCACAATAAAAACATTGAAAATTTAGTTTATAATATTTCCACTTTGAATTTACTGTCACAGAGTCTTTACCTGTCCGATTTTGTATTTTGTTTCTTTTTTATTTTTTTGAGAAGAAGTCTCACTGTGTTGCTCAGGCTGGAGCGCAGTGGTATGATCTCAGCTCATTGCAACCTCCGCCTCCCAGACTCAAGTGCTTCTCCTACCTCAGCCTCCTGAGTGGCTGTGATTACAGGTGCCCACCACCATGCCTGGCTAATTTTTGTATTTTTAGTAGAATTTCACCATATTGGCCAAGCCGGTCTCAAACTCCTGACCTCAAGTGATCTGCCTGCCTAGACCTCCTGAAGTACTGGGATTACAGGCATGAGCCACCATGCCCGGCGTGTATTTAGTTTCTAATGTTAATATAGGTAGTTACTGATGGCCGGGCATGGTGGCACACACCTATAATCCCAGCACTTTGAGAGGCCAAGGCAGGCAGATCACAAAGTCAGGAGTTCAAGACCAGCCTGGCCAACATAGTAAAACCCCATCTCTACTAAACATGCAAAACTTAGCTGGGCATAGTGGCAGGTGCCTGTGGTCTCAGCTACTTGGGAGGCTGAGGCAGGAGAACCACTTGAACCCAGGAGGCAGAGGTTGCAGTGAGCCAAGATTGTGCCATCTAGCCTGGGTGACCGACCGAGACTCTGTCTCAAAAAAAAAAAACCAAACTGTAGTTATTGACTCCATTCAAGACCGGCCTGAGCAATATAGTGAGACCTCATCTCTACAAAAAATTTTAAAAATTAGCCAAGAGTGGTGACATGCGCCTATAGTCCCAGCCATTCAGGAGGCTGATGTCGGAGGATCGCTTGAGCCTGGGAGCCAGAGGTAGCACTGAGCTGTGATCATGCCACTGCCTTCTGTTGTGGGTGACAGAGTGATACCCTGTCTCTAAATAATAATAATAATAATACCAACACTATAATAAAAACACTGAGTGAAGTTTTAAATTTCTTTGTAGTTCTTTTTGTCCACAGAGACTATCCTACAAAGGATATACAATTAGTGTGTTGAGTTAAAGGAACTTGAAATAATTCTTTCTCTGCTGTTTATATTATCAATTAAATATACAGTTAGGTCAATTTGATGTGTTTTCAACTTCAGGGTTTGCTTTTTTCTCATTTTCATTTAATTTTACTTTTTGATAAGATACAGCATAAGAGAGTCACATGGTGATAAGACAGAATCAATAATAGGATGTAGCCCTTTAATGCCACCAGAAATCCAGAGAGAGAAATAAGCCAGGGTTTTATTCAGTACCAGAGTGATCTCCATCCAGGGTCTGCTTGAAGCCCCAGTCCCTCTCTGACACCATGAGATTCCCTTGGCTACCTGTCAGCCTCCTGGGGACTCCCGTGGAAACATCTCAGCTGTAGACAGCAATCTTCCTCTCGCACTGCAGCTTCAAGATGATCTGGTATTCCGCTGGGAAATTTTGCATGGTGTTCTCAAACCAGTATTTACCATCCCAGTAATGGGACCACCTTTTGCAATTGTCTGCCCCAAAACCAAACAAGGATACCTGGGAGATGGCATAAGACAAGAGATGGTGGTGGGGTAGCAGGCTGGATCCTGCTGTGTCCCCATGCACATGGATCATGCCTTCAGCACCACTCACTCAACCCCTAATGTGCCAGGCTTCCTCTTGGAGCTGGGAGGAGAGTGGAGTTCACCTTCTCCAGGGAAGACAGACTCTAAATACTCATAGTGACCCCAGAGCCCAGAAAAGAGAGCATCAACTAGTTGATGGGAAGAGAGGATTGCCCTGGGAGACAAGGGAAGGACATTCCAGGCAGAGGGAGCAGGGTGTGAGAAGGTTTGGGGCAACTGGTGTGTCTGGGGAACCCCAAGAAGCCCAGTGTGGGAGTCTGAGAGACAGGAGAGAGGTCAGATCATGCAGGGTGTTGGAAGCCAGACAGAAAATTTGAGATTTAATGGGAAGTCCCTGGGAAGACAGAAACGTTGAGTGGCAGAGGAGTGAATGTGAGTTGCAGGAGGTATCTTACCTGGTCACAGGTATGCAAGGCATAAAACAGAGCCACAAGCCCCAAGAACAGATACTGACCGTAGTTCTCCATCCAACTTTCCTGGATATACCTGAGGAAGCAGAGGCTGATCACCAGCACCTAGGAAGATAGAGAAGCAGGCTGACCTGAAGCCTGTCCCGTGGCTACTCACTGTCATGGTGTCCTGCCACTTTCCCCTTTCCTTCCTGGGGCCCTCACCTTACCTTTGCTGTGTTTGGTTCCACCAGGAACCTGGACCATCTGAAATCCAAAAAGAAATCGAGGTTTGGGAGTATTTCAGAGTCATCTGACAAACAGCATTCAAGCTTAAGTAAGCCTTGGGGGTGCCCCAGTATCCAGCCAGGGTCTCTTTGGAGTCGCCTCTGTCACTCCCTACGGTAACCTCCCTCCTGACATACCCAGGGTTTCTTTGCTTCCACATGCTTGTCTGTTTATGCAGTATACTTATGAACCACTCCAGACCAGATGAAGTCAATGGAACCAGCAGCAGTTGTGTACCAGGGTCCTGAGGGCTGGCAGTCCCAGGGTACATAATACGCATGGTGGTCCTGTTCCCCACATCTGCCTCAAAGCATTGGACAGGGGCCTGGTTCATCCTGAAAAGGAAGGAAGGATGGTCATTTAGAGGAGGAAGAGGCTTCAGCTTGGCCTTAGTCTCCACCCCCCACCCTGCACCCACCTGAGGACCATGTCATGTTGGTTAATCCTGAAGCCGAGGCCAGAGCCCCGTAGAGACCTTGAATTTCCCACCACTGCACAGATCCAGCAGTTGGACACCACATGGCCCAGTAGACATGGGGGAGGTACTTTAATGAGCTGCTGCTGCTTATTCTCAGCCTCCTTCTCTGACTTGACTCCCTCAAGTCCTTAGAAGCATAGGACGGAGGAATTTAGAGGCCTAACCCTGGGGCCATGATGGAGAGATGGCTAGGACCTAGGGTTGGGGCAGAGACTGGACAAAGACCAACTTTGTGCACTGGCCAGCCACAGTATCAAAGCATCATTGGACACGGGATCTTGTGGCCTCTGTAGGAGTTCAACAGTGCTGTCGAAGCATCTGTCAAACCAGTCAGACTCGCCAGGCATATGGAGGCAGGCAGAGCACATCTGGACCTCAGATGAGTAGTTGCATTTTCTGGAAAAGTTGCTGGGACAGTGGCAGATTCCCGGGTGTATTTTGGCCATATTACAGAGGTTGTTCTGGCTGGAGTGCTGGTGTAGGAAGGAGGTGATCAGCCACAATGAAAACACATAGTGTGCTCACTTCAGCAGCACATATACTAAAATTGGAACGATACAGAGAAGATTAGCATGCTCAAGTGGGAGATGATGATGATGGGAGAGAGAGAAGGACAGCATTACCCAGAAGGCCATGGAGGACCAGAGTGCCACGGCCAGGACTCCCGAGTTGGCTGGGGAGGCTACAGCTCCGACAAGAGGATGAGCGAGGGCCAGGGGCTGCCTCGTCCCCCAGATGTGACTCGGGGGACCATGGCCAAAGAGAGGAGGAAGGGGCAGGGCAGGGTATGGCTGACGGGGCCATGATGGACAGGGATCAAAAGAGGTGGCAAGGTGGTGAGAGAAGTATGTCCGGTCACTCCAGGTCTGGCCACGTGATGAAACAGGGAGGAATGTTTCATTCTGGGGTGTGCTGTGTCCGGCGCTGCACGAGGGTTCAAAGACCTAAGAGGGAATGGCAGGGGATAAAGAAAGACATACAGACAAACATATATAAAGCTGGGCCAGGCGATCCGAAAAGCTGATGGTGTCAGTCTCTTTGGCCCTCACCTGCCTCAGAGCACTTTATTTTTATATGTTTACAAAGTACATAGCAGAGGGAGGGTGTAGTTACTTAGAACAGTCTGTGGTTATAATTCTCATATTTTAATTAACATACTTCAGTTAACAACTACCTTGCAGTACGGTTAGTGAGAGCTGGTTATCTTTTTCTAGGCCTCTCTGCTCTTCTCCGAGACACACACATTCCCCTATTATGGTTTCGCTTCTCTGGAGTTCACCCAAAGTTCACAGCAGCCTTGCCGCTGATTCCCCCAGAGCGGGTGGGCTACTCTGGCTCTCTACACCTCCCCCTTAACTGTAAATACAAACATAACAAAAATTGGCACAGCATAAATCATTACTGTTATTAATATGTAAGGTGTAGTACATTGAACAGACTACACAGGAATTTTAAGTTTAAGTTGTATTTAATAGCAGGCATCACCTTCACAGTGAAGGCAAGTTAGATTTATAGTATTGTTGGTAGCGTTCAGAGCCTCAGGAGGGATTGCTGGCTGGGCACATCCCTGATGTTTGTTGGCCTTGCTGTGACTGTGTTTGTCTTAGGTCATTCCTCTGAGGATCTTACCCGTCATTGACTATTCAATTATTTATTTAGGTCCGGTATTACAATCAACATCATTTTTAGAGGCTTAATGGTTTTGTAAATAATATTAGACCACAAGTCACTGAAGAGTATATGTACCCACATTCCTTATTTCAGCTTCAGTCTGTAACTTTTGTTAGGACTGATATTCTGTGTGTCTTTGTTTTGTACAAACACCTTTAATTTTAATACCTATTTTACTGTCTGTAATTTTAAATAATGCAGTTTAGCTTGTAAGTTTTTACTGTTTAGATTTCTGCAAATATGGACTGTTGCATATAACAAAAACAGAATAATTACACAGATAACAAGTATCATAAACAGCCAGAAGGCGTGTCTCAGAATTTCAAAAGGATTAAGTCCCTGTAATTGACCCAATATCTTTTTTTGCTATTTTTGTAGGGTCCTTTATATCAAAGTGTGCTTGTTGTATTTTATCAATTTTCTGATGTAATTTTTTTTTAAAGTTGGGGTTTCACCATGTTGGTCAGGCTGGTCTTGAACCCCAGACCTCAGGTGATCCACCTGCCTTGGCCTCCAAAGTGCTTGGATTACAGGCGTGAGCCACCACGCCCAGCCTTCTGATGTAATTTAATTCACTAGTTAAATTATAACGACCTTGAGCTCCACTAAGTTGTTTTTTAACTGTTTTTCAATTCTATTTTGTATAATTTCAAATTACAGGGGTCACACAGATAGCAATATAATTTCTGTGACACCTAAGTCTTTGTCTTAATCTTATCGTCTCTAGTTTATTTTTTATAAATACAGTGGCTGCCTCAAGAGCTGCCAGTCTGGCCTCTAACCTCCGATCAATATTCTCCTGAATGGCCATAAATTGAGAAACATTTGATGTTAATTGATTTACATAATGAGCTGTTTGAGTAGTTTGAGACAGTGAAATAGCAGTATCTGTAGAACTGGCAATAATTTGTATCAATGTTACAATACCAAAAATCAATAATCTCAGTGCTCTTTTACTTGGCGACAACATTTTTTTCATGTGTTGCAACACTGCCAAACCCCTATTCTCATACCACTCTTTTGTTAAATTGACAGGAATCATCACATATACAGGCTGCTTTAACAGTAGCAGACTTTGTTCCTTATTATAAGTAGATACACAAGAAATAAGATTACGGTTTATAAAAGACACATAAAATTTCCCCCCATATTGGGTTACATTGACCTCCCCTGTTACAATTACATAAGGGAACACAAGCTTTTAGTCCATACATGTCATTTGTAAATATGCTGGAAAAATCGACATAGTCATGGCAGCGACCAGATGCCACAGTTCCTTTTGCAAAGTCCCATGGTTTGTTGTTAGAACATTACTGAGGAACGCTCTGAATGACATGTCTTCTGGGTACCCAGCACGATTAACTGTATTGTGAGACCGCTCACACATTGTCCAGTTTTTAGAAAGATTATGCCTTACAGGGAGCACACTAGCACAGAAAGTAGCACACCACTAAGCACACACCAGCACACACTAGCACACCACTCCAGAAAGCCTTTAAATTTTATCCCAGTCTTACGGTGGCGATATTTCATGGGGGGTGTATACCTGAAATGTCACGTGTGTTGTTTGGAAACCCCCATTTACTAATCTTGGACTGGTAAAGAAAAAGGTTCCAAGGTCCTGAAAGATTGGCTATCCTAATAGTGGCTGCTGTCGTTTTATCTTTTTGTTTAGTCTTTATACGACCTGTTTGCTCCATCATGGAGACACATAAAGGAGGGTCAGTGGTCCATCCAGTGTAATTATAATTTTCATAATAGGAGGAGTGCTCTGGAGCTCCAGCTGTTCCTCCAAGTATCTGTGTGTCATTTACTAACACGGGAACTGATTTACTTGCCCAGGTCACCGGCTGTAAAACTAAGGGCTCTGGGACAAATGCCCAGTACACCTCTGCTCCCTCATAGCACACCTGGCATGCTATAATTGTCATCATAGCCACGAACATAATTTCAGGAGTCATCTGGGGGCCTCAGCCGGTGATTATTGCTGCAGCTCGCTGAGTCAGTTGTTTGATCTGTCCCCAGATTGTTGGCGAGACTCTCATCGTTTTGTGGGTTTTTTTCCTCGGTCCTCCCTTTTTCTCTTTTAGTTTTAGCCTCCTTGAGGGTATCACCAATTCCTGCTGGTCCATGGCTGTGCCGAACGCAGTAGACACAACTGGACAACTGGCTCCTTCTGGAAAAACACAAACATAACATCATGGTAGGATCTGGTCCTTTCCAACGTCCTGTTTGGAGGTCCTTCCATCGGACCCAAGCCTTAGGTATTTCCCTGGTGGCAAAGTGCCTATCTGCGGGAGAATGCCCAGATTCATCACAGTTTAAAAAATTAAGGGTCTACAGTGCAAGAGAAGCTCGGGTAGCCGGAGTTCCTCTATAATTTTCTCTCTCTTCTTTTTCAGTTTGAGTTTTGAGAGTGCAGAGAGTGCGCTCAACAATAGCTTGACCTGTGGGATTATATGGAATGCCTGTACTATGTACAGTAGTAAAAGTTGCACAAAATTGAGTGAAAGTAGCAGAAGTATAGGCAGGACCATTATCTGTTTTAAGACAAAGAGGCAGACCAAGGGTAGCAAAGGCGGCAAGGCAAAAATTAATTACATGTTTGGCCGCTTCCCCTGAGAGCAGTTGGGTGAAAATGAAACCAGAGTAAGTATCCACCAGCACATGTAAATATTGCAAACGGCCAAAAGGGGGCAAATGAGTAACATCCATTTGTCACAAGGCGTTCGGCTGAAGACCTCTGGGATTTACAGCTGAGTTTTGAACTGGGAGGAAAGTTTGGCAGGCAGAGCAAGTTTCAACAAGCTCTCTGGTAAGTGAAAACCGTTTGTACAGAGCACTAGCGTTTTGATGAAATGTTGTATGGGAGTCTTGTGTCTGGGAAATAAGTGAGCCCACTAGACGGGGGCAGACAAGACTGTCCACAGTTGCATTGCCTTCTGTCAGAGGACCTGGGAGATCCGAGTGTGATCTGATACGTCCAATAAATAGAGGATACTTTCGCTGGTGGAGCATGCGCCGTAGAATTGTAAACATTTGAAAAATCTCTTTTGAGGCAGACGCAGTGAGAGTCGTTGCTAAATGTTGAATGGCTCCCATCACGTACTTGCTGTCTGAGTAGATATTAACTGCCTGTGAGTGATCTCTGAGAACCATATAAACAGTATAAAGCTCTACTCGCGGAGCAGAAGTAAATGGGATGGCCTCCACCTGAGAGCTGCTTGCCGTAAGCGGCTTTTTTTGAACAGCTGTCCTCAGTAAACACTAATTGAGCTAAAGGAACCGGCTGTGTTTGGATGATTTTAGGAAAAATGAATGGATGTTGTTGTGTAAATGAAAGTATTTTAGATGAAGGATAATGACATCTGTCATTATCTATCTGTCCTGTAAAATTTGCAAGGACTAGTCCCCAGTCTCCAGCAAATTGTCACAGCCAGGATTGTTGAGTGGTGTTGTATGGCACAATGACTGTATTGGGGTCTCGACCAAAGATCTGATAGCATCGCTGTCTACCCTTAGCTATTAGAGAAGAAACTGCTGAATAGTAAGGTGTTAAAGACTTAGGTGGGTATTAGCCAAATATAACCACGCCTCAGGGGAGTCTTTTTGCCACAGCACTGTAGTGGGTGTATGAGCAGTCTGTAAGATAAATAGATCTAAGGGAAGTTGTGGGTTAATGCGAGTTAACTGAGCCTAAGCTGTGGCTTCTTTCACCTGTTTAAGAACTAATGTTGCTAGTTCAGTTAAAGTTCTAGAGGAGGTGGGGTCAGGATCACCTGGCAAAATTGTAAAAAGTGGTGGTAATTGGCCAGCAGTCAATTTTAGCATAGGTCAAAGCCAACTAATGCCTCCAAGGAGTTTTTGAAAATCATTTAAAGTATGTAAACAGTGCCAGTGAATTTGCAGCCTCTGAGGACGAATAGTGTGACCAGAAATGATTGTTCCTAGATACTTAACAGGAGCCAATTTTTACACTTTTTTTGGTACCACCATCAGACCAGACTAAGGGCCAAGTCCAAGTCCCCAAAAATTTGTCTTAAAGTTTTTTCAGATGAATGTGCCACAAGAATATCATCTATATAATGAATGATATATGCTGATTTATATTTTTGTCTAGTAGATTTTAAAGTAACTGTTACAAAGGACTGACAGAGTTGGGCTGTAGCCATTTCTTGAGGAAGGGCTTGTCAACAATATTGTTTAACAGGTGCTTGAAAATTTGGGGAAGGTACCAAGAATGCAAAATATTCCTGGTCGTCTGGATATAAGGGGATGGTAAAAAAGGCATCTTTAAGATCCAGAACCAAAAGATGATAATCTAATGGAATAGCAGTTGGAGTGGGTAAACCTGGTGGCAGAGCACCCATAGGCTGCATTGTGGCATTAATGGATCGCAAATCTTGCAATAATCTCCATTTGTCTGGACTAAAATTTCACCTGTGTAATTAGTATTTATAACTCCAGGTAGTACTAAAAAATCTTTTGAAGTAAGACCACTATGCCCAACAACCAGCCCCCACAGTTTCGGGGGCAGTGGCCTCTATCACTGCCCTGCGCTCCCAGGTAAAATGTCCCTTTTTGCCACACTGGAAACAAGTTCTAGATTTATTTTTAGGACATTGTCCTGGAGGTTTACCCTGAAGAGTGGAGGCTAAAGTCAATTTTTGGACATATGCCAAACCAACATCTGCACAAAGGCGAATGAAGTCATTTAGAGTAGCCTTAGTCTTGTAAGGTTGCAAAATGGCTTGGCATGTTTTGTTGGCATTTTTAAAAGCCATTTGCTTTCCTAACACATTGTTGGTTTTTGGGTCAGCTATAAGCCATCCTACTGCCTGAAGCAGGTGGGCAATGAAGTCTGCATATGGTTCCTCTGGTTCCTGGACAATTTTACTAAATTTTTGGGACTTTTCACCTTTGGTTGGAAGAGACCTCCAAGTCTGTGCAGTACAAATATTTATTTGTCAATAAGCCTTTAAAGGATAGCCAAACTGATTTTGTAAGGGCTCAAAGTTTTTATTACTCACTAAATATCCATAGATATATTCACATCATGAGCTGTATTGTGCTCAGCCTGCTGACTACATCTATCATGGTAATCATATTCCCATCTTAGATAATCTCTTGGATCCAAGCATGCTTTTGCAAGGTTATACCAATCCTTAGGGGCCAAGGCATCATGGGCCAAGGCGTCCAAGAGAGTTATCACAAATGAGGAAGTAGGTCCATAAGAGGCTGAAGCTGTTTTTAAATCTCTGTGTAATTTAAAAGACAAAGGATCATGCTGTCTCAGCATCTGTCCTGGATTATTAGGGTCTGGACATACTAGCATGGGGCAAACCTGAAACCCCTCCACATCCTCTCCTCGTGCCATCGCCCCACTTAAGCAGCCTGCAGGGGGGAGATCTTAAAACGAGTTATATTATGTTCCTTGCATTTTTCTGGTATGAGCTCCCTGGGCTTTGGGTCAGTAAAATTAAGAGCTGCAAACCTTTGAGGCCAACGGTCCTGCTTCTCTCTAGTTATTTCATCCTCTAATTTTTGTTGATATTTTGGGGGCGGAGGCTCTTCTGAGCTGTCTCCATCACCCTCCTCCTCAAAAGAGGAGGCAGTTTCAAGTAAGACTTGGGGTGGCAGAGGGAAGTCCATACGTGGGGCAGAAGGCTCGGCGGCCTGGGCATCTTCACTTGTCTCCTGGCCTTTAGGAGATGCCAAGATAGCCTGAACTCCCCTCAGTGTGTTAGAAAGAGCAGTAATACAATTCTGTTGGTCTGAATATCCTGAGGTTAAATGATAATAAAATATTGTACCAGGCGTGGTGGCTCACACCTGTAATCCAAGCACTTTGGAGGCCAAAGTGGGCGGATCACCTGAGGTCGGGAGTTCAAGACCAGCCTGACCAACATGGTGAAACCCCGTCTTAAAAAAAAAAAAAAAAGCCAGGCGCGGTGGTTCACACCTGTAATCCCAGCACTTTGGGAGGCCGAGGCGGGTGGATCACGAGGTCAAGAGATCGAGACCATCCTGGTCAACACGGTAAAACCCCGTCTCTACTAAAAATACAAAAAATTAGCTGGGCATGGTGGCGTGTGCCTGTAATCCCAGCTACTCAGGAGGCTGAGGCAGGAGAATTGCCTGAACCCAAGAGGCGGAGGTTGCAGTGAACCAAGATCGCGCCATTGTACTCCAGCCTGGGTAACGAGCGAATCTCCGTCTAAAAAAAAAAAAAAAAAATCTGCTGCACAAAGTGTAGAAAATTTTCTAGCTGCTCTTTATGTACACAACGTCTTTTACCCTTAAGGAGTGCAAGCAGCACTTTCACATACAAAGAACTATCACTAGACAAAGAATTGCCCATGCTTAACGCAATTATTACATGCAAATTAAGGGGTGAATTACGCAGGAATTTCCCAGGCACAACAATCCTCCTGCCTCAGCCTGGCAACATGCT
Organism: Sapajus apella; assembly: GCF_009761245.1. Classification (NCBI taxonomy): domain Eukaryota; kingdom Metazoa; phylum Chordata; class Mammalia; order Primates; family Cebidae; genus Sapajus; species Sapajus apella. The sequence goes on along the minus strand of NW_022436973.1, from coordinate 7,809,633 downwards.
GGGATTACAGGTGTGAGCCACCATGCCCTGTCAAGAGTCCGATATTTTTATTCTTTGTTAATTACAGCAGTTGAATTCTTGGTCTTGATCAACAGATTGGTAAACTTCAGAGGAAAACAATTCACTGGCTAAATATTTAGTAGTTTACAGGATGATGCAAAAACTGGAGAACGAGGCTCAGTCCATCATCATGAGAGGCAAAACATGGCCAAAGATTACTCCAGGAATGGCCCGCCTGGAATGCCACCACTGCTACCAACACAACTGGGCCCTTGACCAGATTCTTTTCAGCTCTTTCCATTAGGAAGAGCAGTTAATTTCTGCACTTCTTGGATCTTGGGTCACTTTACGACTTGATCTGAAGTATGCTTCAGATCAATGCTGTAGAAGTAACACTGTAACGGCTAGGCACAGTGACTCACACCTGTAATCCCAGCACTTTGGGAGGCCAAGGCAGGAGAATTGCTTAAGCCAAGGAGTTTAAGACCAGCCTGGCTAACATAGCAAGATCCCCTCTCTACAGAAAAAAAATTAAAATTAACTGGGTGTGGTGACATGCATTTGTAGTCCCAACTACTCAGGAGACTGAGGTGGGAGGATCCCTTGAGCCCAGGACGTTGAGGCTGCAATAAGCCATGATTGTGCCCCTGCATTCCAGCCTGGGCAACAGAGCAAGCTCCTGTCTCAAACAAACAAACAAAAGGCTGGGTGCAGCCCAGGATCACACCAGGATTACAGGATCACACCTGTAATCCCAGCACTTTGGGAGGCCACGGCAGGTGGGTCACGAGATCAGGAGATTGAGACCAGCTCAGGCAACATGGTAAAACCCCATCTCTACTAAAAATACAAAAATTATCCAAATGTCTACTAAAAATACAAAAATGGTGCGCTCCTGTTGTTCCCGGCTACTTGGAGGCTGAAGCAGAAGAATCACTTGAACCTAGGAGGCAGAGGTTGCAGTGAGCCAAGATTGTGCCACTGCACACCAGCCTGGGTGACAGAGCAAGACTCAGTCTAAAAAAAAAAAAAAAAATTGGAATTGGAATTGGAACTGAGACACCTAAAAAAAACTGGGAACCTCAAATGCTAAACCTTCTGTGAAAAGCTGGGGTAGCAAAAAAAAAAAAAAAAAAAAAAAGAAAAAACCTCACCCTCCAGTGTGGGTGAACAAGGAGGTTTACTTACTTCTTTTATCGGAGTGGAAAAAGGGCCTCCCCCAACAACTCAAAGTCTGGGTTTGCACTTGGCATGAAATTGAATCTAAACTTACACATCCCACATGATCTAGGGGACCAGGCAAAGAAATTAATTCAAGTATTGCCCCTGAGATCTGGAAGGCACGTCTGGCCCATCCCTCCCAGACACTGTGCTTGCAGGTAAGACAATCAGGCCAGGATTTTATTTAGTACCATGCTGATCTCCATACAATTTCCTCTTGCCCTTTACCCCCCAGAAATAGGACTTGTGTGGACTGAGCCAAGCAGCACAGGTGGACAGTGAGCTTGTCCACCTGCTAGCTGATGGATGACTTCGATTTCTGCTTCTGCACTGGACGTGGGCAGTATTTCCTTGGTCTGATTATCCTTCTCCCGGTGATAGAAACACTTTCCTTGCTATTCTGAGTCAAATCCAAAGAGGGTGACCTGGTGGATGAGAGAGGGACATGTGCATCAGCAGGTAGACTCCTGTCCTTACCGCTGCCTCCCTTCACGCAGCACCTAGGATGACAGGTTGCCCCTTGGAGCTGGGAGGAGACTGGAGCTCACCTCTTCCAGGAAATAGACTCTGGATATGGTGAGATAAACACACTCCTACAGTCACCTAGGAGCCCCAAAAAGAGAATGTCAACTAGTTTCTCTTCATGACAGTGGAGGAAGAGAGGGGAACACCTGAGGACATACGAGAAGGGCGTACGGAATGGAGCATGAGAAGGCATGGGGCAGCTCGTGTGTTTAGGGAATTCTAAGAGCCCATACGAAAGCCTGGGAGACAGGAGGCGAGGGGAGGGGTCAGAACATGTAGAGTCTTTTTTTTTTTTTTTTTTGAGATGATGTTTCACTCTTGCTGCCCAGGCTGGAGCAGTGGTGCAGTCTCAGCTCACTGCAACCTCCGCCTCCCAGGTTCAAGCGATTCTCCTGTCTCAATCTTCCAAGTAGCTGGGATTACAGGCACCCACCACCACGCCCGGCTAATGTTTATATTTGTAGCAGAGACAGGGTTTCACCGTGTTGGCCAGGCTTGTCTCCAACTCCTGACCTCAGGTGATTCACTTGCCTTGGCCTTGCAAAGTGCTGGGATTACAGGCGTGAGCCACCATGCCCGGCCTAAATGTAGAGTCTTGAAAGCCAGGCAGAAAACTTTAGACTCCATGCTGAAGGCATTGAGGACAGGAATTTTAAGAGAAGTTACAAGAATCTTTCTTTCCTGGGCACAGTTGTGCAAGACACGGAACAGAGCCCTGGGCCCCAGGGATGACCCTCACCCTGGGAATGCAGCCAGTTTCCCTGGTTGCCCCTGGGGAGGAAGCAGGAGGGGACTGACCTGGGGCCCTTTCCCAGCAACCCACAGCCACATCCTACCCCTTCTCCTATCCCCCCTCACCATGTCTTTGCTATCTTCCGCTCCACTAGGGAACTGGACCATCTTCCAAAATCTGAGAAAGAATTGGAGTGTGTTAACCTGCCCTGTGTTAGCCTAATCAACTCATTCTTAATTAAAGGAGCTGGACAGACTCCATCTTAGCTTCTTCACTTAGAGTTATTTTCCTTCCATTAAGTATGTAGCTGTAGTGTGTAGCTGGGGCAAGATGACACCAGGCACACACAGGAATGCATTTACCGATAAGACACCAAGTCAAGCGGTACCAGCAGCCCCTGGGAATGCAGATGTTGCTAAGTACCCAGAGCCCCCATATCTATAAGTTGTATGTCTTTTGTGACAGCTTAAGCCCCTGCACCTGGAACTGTTTACTTCTTATGTCCTAGTTTATCTTTTTTTTTTTTTTTTTTTTGAGACGGAGTTTCACTCTCGTTACCCAGGCTGGAGTGCAATGGCGCGATCTCGGCTCACCACAACCTCCGCCTCCTGGGTTCAGGCAATTCTCCTGCCTCAGCCTCCTGAGTAGCTGGGATTACAGGCACACGCCACCATGCCCAGCTGATTTTTTGTAGTTTTAGTAGAGACGGGGTTTCACCGTGTTGACCAGGATGGTCTCGATCTCTTGACCTCGTGATCCACCCGCCTCGGCCTCCCAAAGTGCTGGGATTACAGGCGTGAGCCACCGCGCCCGGCCTTAGTTTATCTTTTAACTTGCTTGCTCTGCTTTTGTGAAAAATTGCTTAAGTTAGGTCCCCCATCCCCTTTGAAACTAGCATATAAGAAAACCACCCAGCTCTTTCTCCGGGGCTGAGAGAATTTTGGGCATTAGCCGTCTCTTGGTCACCGGCAATAAAGGACTCTTTATTGAGTCTCAGAGTGTGGCGCATTTCTTTACTCACTCAGGTACAACAGGAGTTGGGGGAGTCTGGGCCCCAAGACCTGGGAAAGTCTTGCAAGTATCCCCAGTAAGCCAATAAAGGGGCTTCCCAGAGCCCCTGCTGCTATTCCCTGTGGTGACCTCCCCTCACCCCCACACAGGGAATGTTTGGGGACCCCTCTTCCATCACCTCATCACTCAGAGCACCTGAAGTCCACACCAGCTCAGAGAGCTTCCGCAGCAACATCTTCAGCTGCATCCAGGAACCCTGGTCACTGGCATTCCTGGGATAGATGAAGCATTATGTGTGGTTTGGTTCCCCAGTCCATCTCAAAGCCCTGGACTGGGGACCACTTCATCTTGGGAAGGGGAGCAGAAACTGACAGAACTGTGGGGCAGGCCTGGCTGGCCCTCCTGCTCCCACCCTCTCCCCAGCACCCACCTGAAAACCACGGGGTATTGGTTGATGTCATTGCCAAGGCTGGAGCCCTGCAGGATCTGTGGGTGCCCCAACAGCACACAAGTCCCACAGTAAAAATCAAAATCGTTCACCGAGAGCCTGGGAATCACTTTAAGCAGCTTCTTCCATAATTTCCCAAGCTTGCTCCCCGAGTTCATGCCCTGCAAACAGCAGGAGGGAGGAGACTGAGGGCTGGGCCCAGGGGAAGGAAAACACAGCTGGGTGGAAAGATCTCCATCCAGGGGCTGTGAAGACAGAGCTGAGGCCAGGGGGTTGGGCTGGAAAGTGGGAGACGGGTGAGGCCTGGGAAGCACAGGGATGGGACGGGCCCAGTGTTGACCACTGACCAACCACCAGAGCACAGTGTCAGAGGTCATAGACTCCCTGGTCCTCATCAGGTACCCCATGGTCTTCCTGGAGCACACATCAAGCCAGTTCCATTCTGCGGCTGGGTGGGGGCAGGAGGAGCAGTTGAGGGTCTCAGAAGGGCAGCGAAATGTCCCGAAACCGAACCGGGGGCAGTTGTAACGCCGTGGAACCAAGTACATTCGTTTCCCCTGGGGTGCTGATTCAGGTGTCAGATCCAGATAGGGGGCCATCAGCCAGAGGATGAGCACCCAAAAGATCCACAGGACAAAAATCTGCCAGCGCTTCATGTCTGTCCCAGGCAGTGGTTCCGTGGCGGGCCGCAGACTGGCTTCTCTACCTGGAAGGATGAGGGGCTGGGGCCACATACAACACCAGCTTCCCTCTGTCCTGTCGGCCTCCACGCTCCCCATCCCAACACCCCTCATCTCCTTCAACCCCTCCCTCCTCTCCTGCCTCACTATCCATTTGCTCACCCCCAAAAAGGACTACAACTGTGCATGGGGTAGAAGAGGCCAGGGCAGAGAGACAGCATGTGGTGAGTCCTGCGGGGGGCAGGAATACCTCTCAGTAGGGTCCTTGGTGTCCCCAGCTATAGGACAGATCTCATCACAAAGTACCCATTGTGACCTCCCTTCTTTAGCCTGCCTGGAAAAAGCCACCACCCTACCCTTTCTGACATCCGAACATCCTCCGCTGGATGTAAGATGACCTAGTCTCTCTTCTTCACCTCTGCAGCCCTAGGACTTAGAATCATTAAAAAAAAAAAAAGAAAGAAAAAAGACTTAGAGGCCGGGCGCGGTGGCTCAAGCCTGTAATCCCAGCACTTTGGGAGGCCGAGGCGGGTGGATCACGAGGTCAAGAGATCGAGACCATCCTGGTAAACATGGTGAAACCCCGTCTCTACTAAAAATACAAAAAAATTAGCTGGGCATGGTGGTGCGTGCCTGTAATCCCAGCTACTCAGGAGGCTGAGGCAGGAGAATTGCCTGAACCCAGGAGGCGGAGGTTGCGGTGAGCCGAGATCGTGCCATTGCACTCCAGCCTGGGTAACAAGAGCGAAACTCCGTCTCAAAAAAAAAAAAAAAAAGAAAAAAGACTTAGAATCATTTAATAAATATTTATGGGATAAATAAACAGGCGTTGAAAGGGAACTTTTTTTTTTTTTTTTTTGAGATGGAGTTTTTGCTCGGTCATCCAGGCTGGAGTGCAGTGGCGTGATCTTGGCTCACTGCAACTTCCGCTTCCTGAGTTCAAGTGATTCTCATGCTTCATCCTCCCAAGTAGCTGGGATTACAGGAAGACGCTTGTAATCCCTGGGTCTGCTTGGAGTCAGCTTAACCCAGCTACGTGCTCAGAGTCAGGGAAGAGAAGGAGGAGCAAGTAAAGAAGCTAACATGGAGTCTGTCCGGCTCAAGAAGCTAACGTAGAGTCTGAACAGCTCTTTGCTGAGAAAGAGAGAGTCAGTTAGGCTAACAAAAGGTAGGTAATCACACTTGTAGCTCTCCAGAACTGAAGGCCCTGAGCAGAGATTCATCCACATATTTGCTCTTTGACAGGTGATCCTTATTAACACACAGGTGTTCTACATATACACATAACTCAAGAATATACCAAGTAGGCAGCTGTCACCTGCCTACCACTAATTACAAGCTAAAAGGTCCCTCCATAAAGGAGCCATGGGGGGCAGGGTAAACTTAATGTTTCTCAGCCTCTTCCCCCTTCTTTGTTTCACAAAGCTAGGTAAGCAAGCACAGCTCTATCTTGGTGAACCATTTCTTGGAGGCTTTTGGATCTACACCTGCAGACTACACAAAGAGAAACAGAACAGATTAATAACACAATCATAACAGTAATCATAGATCCTCCAAGTGTTTTCATCCAAATTTTAGGGCTGCCAATCCATCAACAGCTTCCTCAAGCACCTCGGAACCTGACTGACTACCTACTCTTACATTTTTTTCTTAAGGAGTTGGGACCCAGAAATCTTTTGGAAAATAGGGCAAAGTCGTTCTCCTGTAGCTAATTCCTTCTAAAAAGGGGCGTTGAGGGCCCTCTGGGTCCCTCCACCTTGCTTGCTGTCTAAAGTCCTTTCCAGGTGTTGATTTATTCTCTCCTGATTATGTTCAGTCTCATCATACTTTTTAGAGTTCCTAAAGTTAACCTGTAACTCTGCTACCACCAAAAGATATAGGGGGTTTAGCATAGCTCTGAATCTAAAGAACTTTTTAAAATTTCTTGTAAACTTCCAATGAATGAGAACTAGGGCCTGATTTTCTATTTTCCTTCCTGGACTTTTACTGGTTTTAGGGCCATAGGTATTTTTCAAAGTTTTTATCCAGCTCTTATCATTGGCCATATTAGTTTTGGTTGTGGCTCTATTAATTCCCCATTTGTCCAGACAATTGAGTTGTTGATCTCAGTATGTATAAATTCTAAGTAATTGCAGTTCTTTATCTGCCATCTGAATTCCATATCACTCTAAGAGGACTGACTGGTGCAATCATTGCTAAGTATCCCCCAGGGGACCAATAATCAATAATAGTTCCATAGGAATTGCTGTGCAGCACCTCAGCCTCTATCACAACACAATCTCTCCAGGTTCATGTTTTTAACTTAGGGGACCATTCTTCATTTGCATTCAGGTTTTGATGGCCAAAACATTGTTACTTTATTTCCTAAATTATTACAGAAAATACTGTGATATTGTGCCAGAATTGCTAGCCTTTGCTTACCGGTAAGAACTAAAATAAGCAGCCCAGGATAACTAAGATCTGTGTGTAAACAAATGCTTATCTTGACTTCTGTAAACCACTGAAGTAACAAACAGAATGACAAAAGTCCCCTGGCCCTTGGAATGTCCGGAGACCCCCAAGATCCTCCTCATCTCCGCCCAGGAGGTGAATTACAGAATCCCCTGGACCTTGGAATGTCTGAAGCCTTTTCATCCCCATCCCCGCTCCTCACCCCCACTCCCAAGGTGGTTTTTCGGGTATAAAAAGTCTTGGCAGCCTCCTTTTGACGCCACAGGTTGGAGAGACGTGAGTCCTCTGTGATCACCGGCATAATAAATGACCCTGCAATCTGGCATACTTTTGTCTTGGTGCTAACTTTCTACGCTCGATCCAGTACAACAATACTAAGGAAGGAAAGATGCCCAATGTGTGAAACTTTCTTTTACTTCTTTTTCTTTCTTTTTTTTTTTTTTTTTTTTTTTAAGAGAAGGGGTCTCGCTCTGTTGCCCAGGCTGGAGTGCAGTGGCTATTCACAGGCTCGAATCCCACTGATCAGCATGGGAGTTTTGACCTGCTCTGTTTCCGACCTGGGCCGGTTCATCCCTCCTTAGGCAACCTGGTGGTCCCCCGCTCGCGGGAGGTGGCCGAACTTAGTGCGGACACCCGATCGGCATAGCGCGCTACAGCCCAGAACTCCTGGACTCAAGAGCTCCTCCAGCCTCAGCCTCCCAAACAGCTGGGACTACAGGCCCGCGCCACCGTTCCCGGCACTTTCTTTTACTTCTATCCCAACTCCAGAAATGCTCACTTTAATCACGATATCCGTCACCGTGATTAGCATAATAGGCTTTCCTGCTTTCTTCAGGTTTTCCTCCGCTATTTGTGAAAGCTTCTTTCATCTGACCCCAAGTCGCTGGTGCTATTTGGCGTGTTCCCGCCGTGGAAGCACTACTCCACCTCCATGTTAGTCTCGTCATCTCTGTGACTGCGGGGTTCCTCTGCAAGTCTCTTTTTTGGTATTTGGCTTATAGTATGGCTTTAAATGTCTGGAAGGTACCCACACAGGTTGTTGATTTGGACCTGCAGAAATACAAGCAAATCCTCTCCCCCATCTTATTACATTGCCTCTTTCCAATTCTTTGTGAGTGGGTCTCACCACCAGATTAACTGCCTTAGAGTTTCTTCCTTGGTTTGTTCAGGTGTTGTTCAGTAACTAAATTTTCTAAAGCCTCCAGTTTTTCTTTTTTTTTAACTTTTTTTTTCCTTGGAGAACGGGTCCTTGCTATATTGCCCAGCCAGGTCTTGAACTCCTGGGCTCAAGCTGTCCTCCTGCCTCTGCCTCCCTAAGAGCTGGGATTACAGGCATGAGCCACGGCGCCCAGCCATGTCTCCAGTTTTTCTTTTGTTTGTGATATTGTGCCAGAATTGCTAGCCTTTGCTTACCAGTAATAACTAAAATAAGCAGGCCAGGCTAATTCCATCCTGGCTCCTGTGACTTGTAATAAGTAACTAAGATCTAGGCCGGGCGCGGTGGCTCACGCTTGTAATCCCAGCACTTTGGGAGGCCGAGACGGGTGGATCACGAGGTCAAGAGATCAAGACCATCCTGGTCAACATGGTGAAACCCCGTCTCTACTAAAAATACAAAAATTAGCTGGGCATGGTGGCGCATGCCTGTAGTCCCAGCTACTCGGGAGGCTGAGGCAGGAGAATTGCCTGAACCCAGGAGGCGGAGGTTGTGGTGAGCCGAGATCGCGCCATTGCACTCCAGCCTGGGTAAC
>NW_022436973.1:7776560-7800713 GCF_009761245.1 Sapajus apella | reverse complement strand
CGTGAGTCCTCTGTGGTCGCTGGCATAATAAATGACCCTGCAATCTGGCATACTTTTGTCTTGGTGCTGACTTTCTACACTCGGTCCAATACAACAGTTAGCGGCCATTTCTTTATACGTATAGGTTTGTTTGTTATCCATGTCAAAGCGATAGGCTCTGGAGGCTTAACAATGGCTGCCATCAAAATATATCCTAAGTCCTGGCGAGAATTTTGTCCTTTAATTTCTAAACATTCCCTCAGGCTCTGCAAATTTTCTTCAAACCCCATCTTAGGCACAGAACTCTTGTCCTGCATCATTTGATGGTCTGGTGGGGCTACATGATTGTTCAGGTATTAAAACCTGAGCTCCCCATTTTGTACCCAAAGCAAGTTTAAAACAGAAGTGCCACACTCGAGTTTGCTGAGAGTCTGTTTAATGCCTGCTTCCAAGAGTCAGCTCTTGCTCAAACCTCTCAGCCCAGATCAAAAGGCAGTCAACATTTTTATACCTTTTCAGGGTTGGGGGGCGGAAAGCAAAATTGTTACAGAAGCAGAAAGAGCAGGTTAGGTGAGGGAGGGCCTAACAACAAAGATTCTATTTAAAGTTGTTTGTCGCTGGGCGTGGTGGCTCACGCCTGTAATCCCAGCACTTTGGGAGGCCGAGGCGGGTGGATCACAAGGTCAAGAGATCGAGACCATCCTGGTCAACGTGGTGAAACCCCGTCTCTACTAAAAATACAAAAACTCAACTGGGCGTGGTGGCACGTGCCTGTAGTCCCAGCTACTCAGGAGGCTGAGGCAGGAGAATTGCCTGAGCCCAGGAGGCGGAGGTTGCGGTGAGCCGAGATCGCGCCATTGCACTCCAGCCTGGGTAACGAGAGCGAAACTCCGTCTCAAAAAAATAAATAAATAAATAAAGTTGTTTGTCCACCGCATGTTCTCACTCATAGGCGGGTGTTGAACAATGAGAACACATGGACACAGGGAGGGGAGCACTACACACTGGGGTCAGTTGGGGGGAAATAGGGGAGGGACAGTGGGGGGTGGGGAGTTGGGGAGCGATAGCAAGGGGAGAGATGCCAGATTTAGGTGATGGGGAGGAAGGCAGCAATTCACACTGCCACGTGTGTACCTATGCAACAATCTTGCATGTTCTTCACATATACCCCAAAACCTAAAATGCAATAAAATAAATAAATGGAAATAAATAAATAAATAAATAAAGTTGTTTGTCAAGCAGGATGTGGGGTAGGCAGTTACATAGCTACAGATACAGGATGTATGGGCCAGTGAGCCCTGTTTCTCAGAAAAACAGGTTACGAAATCCCAGGTGTCTCAGGCTACAAAGTTTCAGGAACAAAGTGCTCTGTAGCTCAGGGTGGTTAAAATGGAGTTAACAGGGTTGCTTAAAATGGAGTCACCATAGCTAAGCTAGATTATCTCACCCATTGCTCCAACAAGTCTCTTCCCCACAAGTTAATGGAGATTTGCATCACAATAGGCTGAGTGGCTCCAAGCTGTCCCTCAGGCTCTTCACAGGTTAAAATGTGACTACTTTGATATGAGTCCTGCCCTACTCCAAGCACATGGAACTGAGCATTTTCCACCAGCCAAGACAGTGGCCAATGTTGGAAAGAGGTACTAGAAATATCTGCTCCAGTATCCACCAATCCTTTAAATTTCTTTCCTTGAATCGCAATCTCACATGTAGGATGTTTACCAGTAATTTGATTTACCCAATGTGCTACTGTGTCTTATTTGTTTGTACCTCCAAATCCTCTTGTTCTTTTTCATATGGTATAACTGAAAACTGTGCAATGCATTCCCCAGGCTCAGCACTCCAGGGAATGGAAGAAGACATTACAATTTGAATTTCCCCTATAAAGTCCACATCAGTAATTCCTGTATGAATTCTAACTCCTTCAACAATAAAGACTAGATCTTCCTAGAAGTAAACCCACAGTTCCGGGGGCAAAGGGCCACAAACTCCTGTAGATATTTTTTGCGGTGGCTCTCCCGGTAAAATGCTTACCCTTTGAGAGCTGCGCAGATGCACTGCTGCACTCCCAGCTGCGGTGGGGAGCAAGCATTGCACAGGGAATCGGGAATAGCTTGCGCTGGATAGGCCCTGGTTTGGATCCAGGCCCGAGGTGGGCCTCTCAACCTGTTGTACTGGATCAAGCATAGAAAGTCAGCACCAAGACAAAAGTATGCCAGATTGCAGGGTCATTTATTATGCCGGCGACCACAGAGGACTCACGTCTCTCCAACTTGTGGCGTCGAAAGGAGGCTGCCAAGACTTTTTATACCCGAAAAACCACCTTGGGAGTGGGGGTGAGGAGCGGGGATGGGGATGAAAAGGTTTCAGACATTCCAAGATCCAGGGGATTCTGTAATTCACCTCCTGGGCGGAGATGATGGCGGGGGTCTCCGGACATTCCAAGGGCCAGGGGACTTTTGTCATTCTGTTTGTTACTTCAGTGGTTTACAGAAGTCAAGATAAGCATTTGTTTACACACAGATCTTAGTTATCCTGGGCTGCTTATTTTAGTTCTTACCGGTAAGCAAAGGCTAGCAATTCTGGCACAATATCACATTCCCCCCGTTCTTTTAACATGTATTAAATCTTTAATAGGTTTCCTCTTTTTGACACAAGGGCCCATATTTGGATCTCAGAACCATCAATTTGGCCGAGTCTATTCCTTCCTGGATAAATTTGAGGAGCATGTTTTTTTTTTTTTTTTTTTTTTTTTTTTTTTTTGAGACGGAGTTTCACTCTCGTTACCCAGGCTGGAGTGCAATGGCGCGATCTCGGCTCACCGCAACCTCCGCCTCCTGGGTTCAGGCAATTCTCCTGCCTCAGCCTCCTGAGTAGCTGGGATTACAGGCACGTGCCACCATGCCCAGCTAATGTTTTTTGTATTTTTAGTAGAGACGGGGTTTCACCATGTTGACCAGGATGGCCTCGATCTCTTGACCTCGTGATCCACCCGCCTCGGCCTCCCAAAGTGCTGGGATTACAGGCTTGAGCCACCGCGCCCGGCCGAGGAGCATGTTTAAAAGGCATGGTCCAAATGTTAACCCTAGGACCATTAGCACCAAGGGTCCTGCTAATCCAGTGAGCAGGAATGTTAGCCAGGGGTTTGGGGGAGGGTCTCGGGTGAAAGAAATGAAAGAGTCTTTGTTTGCAGTATATCCTGTTATAGTGGAGATAGTTTCACAACCCCAATGGGGGCAAAAGAATTCATTTAAGTCTCCACAGTTCCATTTTTTTTTTTGTGGGGTGGATCCTGGGCACAGACAAAAGAAGCTCACCTGGAATTTCTACCTAGCTCAGGAGGAATGAAGTTAGACAAAGAACTTTACATTTGAAACCCCTCTGATCCCCGGATGGGGACATGGATGGAGGTATGGTGCTGGGAAATTCCTGTCTTTGAAACACAGGCAATTTTCCTTAACACAGTCCCACAGTCCCCACTTTGAACAGGAAAGTCCAACTGCTATTGGCACACGGGCGTTGCTCACTCTTCAACTACTTCCCGCTGAATTGGGGCGTAGAAGGGGCGCTGCAGTTGAGGTTTCCTCCAGAGGGGAGTCTTCCAGGGGTGCAGGTTGATCTAGAGGTTCAAGATGGAACTTATGAGCCAAGGACATCCAGGTTCCATTTGCAGGATTTGTGGCCTTATGGCTTTAACCCTTGAAGAAACGAATTTGATAAGAAGGTTAAAGATGAGAGACCTGAAGGCCAGCAATAATAGAATGGTTATAAATGGGCCTAGGAGAGGATAGAGCCAGGACAGCCAGTTGTTGAGCAAGCTCCACCATACTGTTTATTGGGAGTCTTTAGCCCTGTGTTTGATTCGGTCCCTGAGTTCTTTAAGACAATACCTGATTGGTTTATAAAGTAGCTGCATTCTTTTCCTAGAAAGACAGGTTCCGGCCGGGCATGGTGGCTCATGCCTATAATCCCAGAACTTTGGGAGGCCGAGGTGGGTGGATCACGAGGTCAGGAGATCAAGACCATCCTGGCCAACATGGTGAAACTCCATCTCTTAAAAAGACATGTTCCTTCTCTCTCTGCTGTTAGCAGATTTAGGGCTCTTCTATTTTGAAGAGCTATGGCAGATAAAGAGTTAAGTTGCTTCTGCAGAGTGGGCTGCCTCTGCAGAGAGAATTACCAACCTTTTCCATGTTATTCTTTAACTCCTGAGACAGCTTATGGTAAAACTCAGTGGAGGTAGTAACTTTTCCAATGCCAATACTAAGTTCTCCTATTATTCCCTCCCCTGCTCCCACTATGAAAGGATTAATTGGAGCTTGAGAGTCTGGTTGCAAATAGAAAAGTTAAGAGTGATAGTCCTGGCCGGGCGCGGTGGCTCACGCCTATAATCCCAGCACTTTGGGAGGCCGAGGCGGGTGGATCACGAGGTCAAGAGATCGAGACCATCCTGGTCAACATGGTGAAACCCCGTCTCTACTAAAACTACAAAAAATTAGCTGGGCATGGTGGTGCATGCCTGTAATCCCAGCTACTCAGGAGGCTGAGGCAGGAGAATTGCCTGAACCCAGGAGGCGGAGGTTGCGGTGAGCCGAGATCGCGCCATTGCACTCCAGCCTGGGTAACAAGACCGAAACTCTGTCTCAAAAAAAAAAGAAAAAAAAAAAAAAAAAAGAGTGATAGTCCTCTTAATGCCAGGATGTAAATTAAGACTCATGAGTAGTTACTTTCCTGGGGATCTCGTTGGAAGAGCAAACGTAGAACCTCTGATGGCTCGCAGGTGTACAAAGGGTCACCTCCTGGAACTTCAGGCTGCGGAGTGGAGGGCCTATGATTTTCTTCAGGTGTCCAAGGCTTCAGCCAAGTGCGATGAACCCACGAATCAACTCCCACCACCTTAACTGCCACTGGGGTAGACAGAATAACCAAAAATGGTTCTTCCCAAGATGGGCCTAGAGAGGGGGGGAGTCTGAGGAGACAGACTTAGCAAGCACTAAGTCTCCGGGGCAGGACAACTCTTTCCCTTTTTCCCTAGGGTGTCCTTCAGGTAAGGTCTTGAGAGCCTGTTGGTACTAGGACTCCCCGGACAGTTACATACTTGGAGGACAACCATCCAGAACAGGAAATTAAAATTGAGAAGGCCATGCCAGTGTCCAGAAGATTGACCTCCTGGCCCTCTATGTCTAGCTTTACCCGGGGCTCGGTGAGGGTGATGGCTTGTGCTGGCACTTGCTCCGGGCACCCTCAGTCCTGCTGTTGGGTCATCTGGTTAGCCACCTCAGGCCCTGGGAACATTCATTCCCTGGGACAGTGTGTCTTCCAATGATCCCCTTGGCACAGTGGGCTAGGACAAGGAGGTGGTCCATTCCTCTGGGGACAGTCTCTCCTGAAGTGTCCCGTTAGGCGGCAGTGATAACAAGCTCTGCCAGACTGCAAGCCTTTCCCTCTTTTGAGCCCCTTACCTTTGCTTCCCTGAAGGCCATGACTAGGGCTGCAGCTTTTCTCTGGTCTCGTCTGTTCCTTTCAGCCTGTCCTCCTGGTCTTTATTATAGAACACCGAGGTTGCTGGATTTAGTAATGATTTTAGGCTCTGTTCTGGCCCCAGGGCCAGCTCGGTCAGAAGACCCTCACCCAGGTGGGCCGAAGGTATTGAGAGGCAGTCACCCAGATAGCCCAACAGTGGATAGCTCTCCAGGACTGAAGGCCCCGAGCAGAGATTCATCCACGTATTTATTTGCTCTTTGACAGGTGATTCATACTAACATGCAAGTGTTCTACATACACACATAACTCAAGAATATTCCAAGTAGGCAGCTGTTATCCACCCACCACTAATTAGAAGCTAAAAGGTATCCTTCACAAAGGCGCCATGGGGGCAGGGTAAACTTTAATGTTTCTCAACAGAATTGTCCTACAAATCTGGGGGCCATCATTTCAAAGGATGGCTAGTTCCCATCAGAGAAATTTCCACCACCTTCCCTCGATATATTTTCCAGATTCTTGGGCAAACCAAGGCCTTCTCATTTGGAGAGTCAATTGGGACCTCTGGGAGGGAGGCTCTGGGAGGAGGGGCATGGTCAGGGCTTTTTCCTAGGATGCAGAGTAATCATAGCTGCCTGTTCTGTTTTCCTGTCTGCCTTTTGGTTTTCTTTGGTCTCCAGTGTTCCTTACCTTTGGTGCCCGCTGCAATATATAACAGCCACCTTATTTTGGGCCCATACAGCATCTAGGAGCTGTAGAATTTCCTCCTTGTACTTTATTTCTTTTCCCCCAGCAGTTATGAGATGAACCAAACTAACTCCATCTTAGATGTGAGCCTGATTGACCCCATCTTGGCTTCTCCCCCCACCATTTCTCCCTCAGGTGCACAACTAGGTCATGCTGTGCACAACCTGGTCACGCTGGACCCAGAATCTTGCAACCGTTGTTACCACTTCCTGCTTGGCAAGCCCCCCTGACTGTTGTGATCAACCCCCTTGGTAACCAACAATCATGAGAACCTCTACCTCCCCTGGCTACCAGTTTCCTCCCCTAACTTGCTTATTCTGCTTCTGTAAAATTCCGCTTTGCCCCCTTACCCTGAGCAACATGTAAAAGGAAATCAAACCCCTTCCTAGGGCCAAGAGATTTGAGCAAGAGCTGACTCTTGGTCGCCGGCAATAAAGGAACTGTGATTCAAACTCAGAGTATGGCATTCTGCATACAACTCAAACGGTTATAACAGTTAAGAGTCCTCTTTCCTTGTATATGGCTCCATGGACATGTAACGTGGCAAAGGCATATTTGGAGTCAGCATATTTGCAGTCAACTGTTCAACTCTTCATTCAATGCGAGCTTTGAATGAAGAGACCCCCCCAAACAGACTTTGTGTGAGCAACATGGCTGTTTATTCACCTGGGTGCAGGTGGGCTGAGGCCGAAAAGGGTGTCAGCGAAGGGCAGTGGGATAGGAGTTGGTTTTATAGGTTTGGGGTGGGCCGTGGAAAGTTACAGAGTAAGATCAGTTACAGTGGTGGGGGTAGGGGCGAGGACTATACGTTACTATAAGTTCACTTATAATGGCAGATGGAGTAAGGTGTAAGAGTGTTAAGATGGTAGGGTGGGGCGGAGGGATATTCACAGAGCAAGAACAGTTAAGATGGCAGGGTGGGGTGAGGAGTATTCACAATATCATAGTAACAGTTAAGATGGGAGACGCTTAACGTCCAGGGGAAGCTGCGCTGGGCTGGGTGATCAGGGATAATGGCGAACGCAGCAGGTGGAAGGTGGGGGGTGGAGGGGCTGTCGACTCTGGGGAGGATGTGTTCCCGGGGTGCAGAGAATGGGAGTGGAGCCGTTGAATTGATATGTGGAAATGCAGTTGGTGAGGCCAAAGGTGCAGGCTAACCAAGTGGTAGCTGGGGCCCGACAGTAGAGGTTTGTACCATTAAAGTCACACTGTGGGAGACGTTACAATAGTGCCCATAGGGAGAACCTGCAAGGTTGTAATTTGGGGAGTGGTAGCAGTGCCCAGACTCTTCTATGTCTTGTGGGTTTAAATGGAGTGTGGATTGGGAGCATGAAGAAATGGACAGGTTGGCAGGTAATTGGGAAGCTAACCCGGCATAAAATAGTGGTTGAGGGTTTAGACAGAGCCAACAGTTTTCCCCAAATCTGGGTTAGATTTGTTGAGGAAGTGGTGAGCCGAGGACAACAAGGTTAGCAGGGTTGTGTCCTCTTTGAGCAGAGTTGGGGTTGTAGGGGAAGGTCATTGAGGGGGAGTATTGTTTGTCTGGATGAGGGGGCTTTGTATCTTTAGGGGGGCTTCTTGTTGTTGTATGACCTGAGTAATGGGTCCTATAGGGTGTTTGGGTTGGGGCGGGGTTATACGCTGAATGGTAAAGATGTTTCCCATGTCCCACCCACTCATATATACCCTGAGACCCCAGGTCCGTCCCGTGTTCCATTTACTATCAGGGGTTTTTACAGTTACTCGAAGTGGGTTGCAAGACCCGGCGGAACATGGGGATGGAGGAGACACTCGCTGAAGGGAAATGAAAGAGTCTGTGTTTTGGTTGTATCCTGATATGGTGGAGATAGTTTCACAACCCCAATAGGGGCAAAAGAACTCACTTAAGTCTCCACAGTTCCATCTTTTTTGGGGGGTGGATCCTGGGCACAGATATAATCCCATGGTCTGGAGTTGTTGCTCTGCCCCTGAACTGCCGCACCCAGCTATACTTCCACTTGTTCTGAAATTTAGGTTTGGGCCCAGGAGGGCACAGAGGTCTAGGGAGAAGGTAATGGGGTTGTTTGGAATGTACTCCAGGGTTAAGTTGACTAGGGTGGATCCCTCCCCGGTTAAGGAACTAACATATTCTCCAGTAGAGCCCTCGGTGAGGACCCATTGATAGTAGGTGGGTTCTAAGGGGGGTTTGCTATAGGGATTTACAGCATGGATTAGGGTGGCAAAGGTGGTAACCGCGAAGAGCACACAAGTCTTAGCTTTAGTGAATCGGGGGATGAGTGGTTGATGCTCCATTGTTCTTCTGGTGGGGCAGCCTTGACGTGTGTGATGAATCCAGGCAGTTAGTCCATCCACCTTGAGTGTGATGGGCGTGGTCAGGATAACCGTGTAGGGTCCCTTCCAATGGAGGGTGAGGCCGGAGGTGGCAAATCTTTCAACAAGAACAGAGTCTCCAGGCTGGAAGGGGGTGTGTTGGCTGGTCTACAAGGTCCAATTGGGTGGGACGGGTGTCCTTGATGAGCTGATGTACCTGGGATTGAACAGACGGAAGTGCCTGTAAGGACTTAAGGAGTGTATAGTTATGGACTTCAGCATGCACGGTATCTGCGGGTCTGGGGAGTAAGGAAGGGGGCCTGCCTAACATGATTTCAAAAGGGTAGAAGCCTTTCTGATAGGGTGTGCATTGGACACAGAGGACAAAAGGAAGCAGGCTGACCCAGCTTTCACCAGTCTCTAGGATAAACTTTGTCAGGGTTTCTTTTAGGGTCCAGATCATTCGTTCGACTTGTCCTGAACTCTGGGGATGATAGGTGCAGTGTAATTTCCAGGATACACCCAGCGCCTTGGCTAGGCCCTGAGAAATTTGTGCAGTAAAGGCAGGCCCATTGTCTGATCCCAGCGTTAGAGGGAGGCTGAACCAAAGAACAAGGTCTTGTAATAGTTTTTTTGTGACCACTAAAGCAGTCTTGGACTTACTGGGGAAGGCCTTGACCCATCCAGAGAACATATCTATAAACACAAGGAGGCATTTATAGCCATTTACTGGGGGTTTTATTTCAGTGAAATCTACTTCCCAGTGCTCCCCAGGGCTAGTCCCTCTGAGTCTCACTCCTACCTGGCTAGACCTCTTTCCTCCCAGATTTATTCGGGCACATACACCACACCGAGTAGTGATTTCCTTGATAAGTTCATGTAAATGGGGAATGTAGTACTTGGTTTTTAGTAGTTCAGTTAGTTTGGTCTGTCCTAAGTGAGTGGCCTGCTGTGTGTCCTTAACTAGGGCCCGTCCTAGAGCCTCAGGGACCACAGTCCTTTGGTCTGGCAGAATTCACCATCCTGTGGAGCTCTGTGTGGCATCCTGTTCGTTTGCAAAGTTCTTCTCACCTGAGGAGTACGTGGGAGTAGGGGGCAGAACTGGGGCAGGCAGGGTCACAAGGAGGGTCAGTGGTTTCACTGGCCCATGGCTGCCTGCCTGGCCTGTAAGTCAGCAGCCCTGTTTCCCATTGCCTCTGGTGAATTCCCCCTTTTGGTGTCCCTTGCAATGGAATAGTGCCACAGTCTTGGGCCTCCATTTAGCCTCCAGCAGGGCTAGAATTTCCTCCTTATTTTTAATGGCTTTTCCTTCCGAGGTAAGTAGTCCTCTTTCTTTATATATTGCTCCATGTGCATGAGCTGTAGCGAAGGCGTAACGCTATTGGTATAAATAATGACAGTCTTTCCTTCTGCCCAGTTTAAGGCTTTTATCAGGACTATAAGTTCAGCCTTGCCGGGCGCAGTGGCTCAAGCCTGTAATCCCAGCACTTTGGGAGGCCGAGGCGGGTGGATCACAAGGTCAAGAGATCGAGACCATCCTGGTCAACATGGTGAAACCCCGTCTCTACTACAAATACAAAAATTCAGCTGGGCATGGTGGCACGTGCCTGTAATCCCAGCTACTCAGGAGGCTGAGGCAGGAGAATTGCCTGAACCCAGGAGGCGGAGGTTGCGGTGAGCCGAGATCGCGCCATTGCACTCCAGCCTGGGTAACAAGAGCGAAACTCCGTCTCAAAAAAAAAAAACAAAAATAAGTTCAGCCTTTTGGGCTGAAGTCCCATGAGGAAGGGCCTGGGCCCAGATAACCTGCTCTAGGGTGACTACGGCTGCCCCCGCATACCTGACTCTGTTGACCATAAAACTGCTGCCATCCGTATACAGTACCTCTTCTGGGTTCCATAAGGGGACGTTGGTGAGGTCCGGTCAAGCAGTTTGGATGACATCTGTTATTTGTTGACAGTCATGTATGGATTCTCCTGGCTTACTGTTAGGCAGCAGTGTGGCCAGATTCAGGACTGTGGTCTTCAGGAACTTGATGTGGGGCTGGTCCAAGAGTACAGCCTGATACCGTACTATGTGGGCATTAGACATCCACCTTCCTGGAGCCCCGCGGAGTAGTGATTCTACTGCATGGGGTGCCACTAGGTTTAATTCCTGCCCCAGAGTCAGTTTGTCCTCCTCCTTTACCAACAGGGCTGTTGCTGCCACGGGCCGAAGGCAGGCTGGAAGGAAGGAAGTCTTTTTGATAGGTAGGCAACTGGCCTGGACAATGGTCCTAATGTCTGGGTGAGCACCCCCTTCATGGTTCCTTGTTTTTCATGTACAAACAACCAGAAGGGTTTAGAAATATCTGGCAAGGCCAGGGCTGGGGCCGAGGTTAGAGTGGCTTTAAGTTTATCAAAAGCCTGTTGTTCTACCACTATCCAAATGAGGGGTTGATTCGCTCCTGTGCAGGCATACAGAGGCTTGGCTATTTTGACAAAACCAAAAATCCATAGCCTGCAGTACCCTATCGCCCCAAGGAAGTCCCAAACTTGGCGTTTTGTGGTAGGGCGGGTGTCTGTAGTACCGCTTAGACTCGGCTGGGCACCAGCACCTGGTTGCCCTTTTCTACAACATAGCCCAGGTAGTAACCTTTTATTGGCAGAGTTGGGCCTTTTTGGCTGAGCCCCGATATTCCAGAGTTTGTAGGGTTAACAGTAACAACTGGGTGGTTTCCTTGCAGGCCTCTTGGGTTCTGGAGGCCAGAAGTAAGTCATCTACATATTGGAGTAGAGTGCACTCAGGGAACTCGGCCCAGAAGGTGGCAAGATCCTGGCTAAGTGCCTCATCAAATAGGGTGGGAGAGTTCTTGAATCCCTGAGGCAGCCGGGTCCACATGAGTTGCCCCAAGTCCCCAGTGTCCAGGTCCGTCCATCCGTCCACTCAAAGGCGGATATGGGTCTGCTGACTGGGGCCAGTGGGATGCAGAAGAATGCATCCTTGAGGTCCAGGATGGTATAGTAATGGTGGTTCGGGTTCAGGAGGCTTAGGAGTGTATATGGATTTGGGACCATGGGGTGGACAATTTTCATTCTGTTATTCACTTCCCTTAAGTCCTCTCCTGGCTGGTAATCCTTTGTGCCAGGTTTTAAAATAGGGAGCAGAGGGGTGTTCCAGGGTGACTTACAGGTGGTCAGAATTCCTCCTTTCAGGAGTCTTGTTATGTACGGAGCAATTCCCCGCCTTGCTTCCTGACTCATTGGGTGTTGCCTTACCTGGACCGGAGCTGTTGTCGCTAACAGTTGGACCACAACTAGGGTATGGTGTTCTGCCAGACCTGGGGGATTGCTCTCAGCCCACACTCTGGGCACACTCTCCTGGATTGGTGGAGGAGGTCTGTCGTTGATACCTGATTTGTTTCCAGTGATAAAGCTTCCTGCAAGAGATACTCATCTGACAGAGCACAAGTGATGAGGATTTGCTGAGGTGCTTTTGATATGGAGGGCAAAGCAGGGATAGAGAGGCAGGCCTGATTTTCGCAGAAGATGGTTGCTTGAAGTTTGTGAAGTAGGTCCCACCCTAATAGCGGGTAAGGGCATTCTGGAAGAACTAAGAAGGAATGGGTAACGGTGCCATTTCCTAACTCATTTTGAGTGAATGTCAGCCAAGCGGTCGCCCGTTCATCACAGGGCCGGAACTCTGGGGCCCTGGAATGTCTCGGGGGTACCTCCCCTAAAGATCCCTGAGGCAGGAGCAGCCATTGGGCGAGGCTCTAAGGGCTTTTGTCTGAGCGATGATGTAAAAGATGAAAGAAATGGAATATCTCGCTGGGGACTCCAAATGTTGTAACCTAGCGAGTGCAAAATCACCACTGAGACAAAGACTAGGCCAAATTACAGGGTCTTCATTGCCGGCGGCCATGGAGGACTCATGTCTCCCTAACCCATGGCCCCAAAAGGAGGGTGTCAAGACCTTTTATGCCCGTAAGCCACCTCCTGGGTGGCGGTGAGGGCAAGGGGCTTTGGACAATCCGATTGTTACTTAAGGGGTTCACAGAAGTCAAGATAAGCATTAGTTTACACATTGTCTAGGTAGAGTGGAAAATTACAGACCTTAGTTACTTATTACAAGTCTTAGTTTTTCTTAAAATGGTGCAGGGGCCAAAATGGCATTGGTTTGGACTGCTTGCCTGTCACATTAGGGCTACAGAGAACAGTTTCATTGGAAAGCCGAGGTATGGTCGAGGTATGCAGTTTATGGGGCAATTTCCATGTCACACTTCCAGTTTAGAAGGTCGGTAGTCGTTAAAGGCTGGTGGATGAAGGCTCATTGCCCTCCTTGAATTTGACCATTCTCATCATCATAGAGGGGTCCCCGAGTTTCCGGGAGGAATGTCTGCAAAGCTGCAAAGACCCGAGGCAGCTTGCCTGATCACCCTGATCTTCTTCCCTGTTCTCCTGGGACAGTGGTTCTGATTTCTCCTTTTGGGGTGAAACCTGGGGCTCGCTATCCTCGGAACTTGACTTCTTGGGGGTCAGCTGGGCCAGCTTTGGTAAAGGGGGGTAGATTGAGGTGTAAGGAGGAGGCATTTCTATCTCCTCTGGTGGTTCCTGCAAAACCTGTTTTTCCTGTTTCCCCTCTGGCTTTTCCTTTGTCTCTGAAGCTCCCGGCAAAGCTGACCCTTCCCTTATTTCAGGCTCGGCTCCGGTCACGAGTGTTTGGTAATAAGCTGCTAGGCTGGGCTGTAACCAAGCAGGTTGGGTTTGGACTATATTCAGCCATAAGTCAATATAAGGAAGCTGGTCTGGATGCCCTGGCTGTCCTTCGACCCCAATCACCACTTGACAGACGCGGCAAATCTTTTCCCTATCCAATGTCCCTTGGCCAGCCATCTGGCATTAAAATAAGGCCATTCTATTTCACAAAGGGTTCTTTTTTTTTTTTTTTTTGAGACGGAGTTTCGCTCTTGTTACCCAGGCTGGACTGCAATGGCGCGATCTCGGCTCACCACAACCTCCACCTCCTGGGTTCAGGCAATTCTCCTGCCTCAGCCTCCTGAGTAGCTGGGATTACAGGCACGCGCCACCATGCCCAGCTAATTTTTTGTAGTTTTAGTAGAGACGGGGTTTCACCGTGTTGACCAGGATGGTCTCGATCTCTTGACCTCGTGATCCACCCGCCTCGGCCTCCCAAAGTGCTGGGATTACAGGCGTGAGCCACCGCGCCCGGCCCTCACAAAGGGTTCTTAACCTCCGGGGGGTTAACTTGATTCTACAGTCCCACCTATAACCACTCGTAAAGTTCTCTAACACATTCCAGTGGGGTGGGTTTCGATGAATTCCCTCCCATTTCCTCCCAGTTCATGGTGCCACGCACACTCTCTTACTTTTGCTTCAGACCGAACACTCCACTGCCCTCATTCACACACTTCCCCGCTCCCAGGTCCTCTTGTCACTGTAGGGTGTAGGTTTGGTCTGACTTTGTGAGCCACTCCCGCGTCCTGGGTCGGATTACCCGGTACCCCTGCCACCCTGGAGTTGATCAGGCTCCCCTTCTGTCCTTATGGGACAGGTCCTGCCTGAGTCCCCAAATCTTACCTCAGTCCTGCAGCGGGCTGTCCCCGGAATTGTCCTGTAGCCCCTTCGGTTCCGTTGCGCTGTTGGGGAGGGGTATCAGGTCACGGGAGAGTCTCTCCCACCTCGGGTACAAGTTGGCGAGATGGCACCCCTGAGGTCACAGGATTCCCCCGACTCGGGGCCCAAAACCCGGCGGCAAAGGAGACAGTAAACCTGTCGTCTCCTTTCCCAGCCAATGCACCAGAAATGTTGCCAAAACTGAGGGACAGGAGACACCAATGAATGGAACAGGAGGATTTTATTAAGGTGGCCGCCGGCTCAGCGGACTAGCATCCCAAGGCTGAGGCCCAACAAAGACAGAGCCCAACTTTTATGTATGCGACCGTAGGGGGTCGGCCATCCAGTGGCGCGAAATTTGCAAGAAGGGAAGTGAGCTCACAGAGGCAGGACAAAGCAGTTTATCAAGCAGTGACAGCTGTTGCAGCTTGTCCAGGCTTGTGACCTGGGAAAACAGGAACTCACAGGACTTTGACAACTTTTGCAAAAACGCAGTTACTCGGCAGAACAAAGAACAGGCCTGGGAAATAAAGGGTACTTGTTAAACTTGCTCTTGTTAAAACACGTGCTCTGAGTGAAGAGTCCCCTAAACGGGCTTTGTGTGAGCCACATGGCTGTTTATTCACCCCGGTTCGGGTGGGGTGAGGCCGAAAATGGAGTGAGTGGAGGGCAGAGAGAAGTTGGTTTTACCCCATTGTTTGGGGTAAATCTTCCAACTATTTCATGTTTTCTAATTCTAGAAGACCCCCCCAGAGGTGTATGTGCAGTCATGGGGGTCCCCATGCCGTCCGCACCAGGGTCAGACCTTACAGTTCTTATCTCTGTTCCGAGATGAGAGGGGGACCCTGGAGCCTGTACTTGAAGGCTCTGGCTGTAGAGAGGCTGTCAGAGCTATGCCTATCTCTAGGCCTTGGGGTGAGCCAGCCTGGGAAACTTCTTTTTCTTTTTATTTCTACTTCATTGTCAACCAGGCAGGAGTGCAATGACATGATCTCGGCTCACTGCAGCCTCTACCTTCAGGGTTCAAGTAATCCTTTCACCTCAGCCTGTCAAGATGCTGGGACTACAGAAGCATGCCACCATGCCAGGCTTATTTATTTATTTATTTGTTTGTTTGTTTATTTTATTTAGTTTTGAGACAGAGTCTCACTCTGTCGCCCAGGCTGGAGTGCAATGGCACAGTCGTCTGCCTACCAGGTTCAAGTGATTCTCATGCCTCAGATTCCCAGGTAGCTGGGACTACAGGCACACACCACCCCACCTGGCTCACTTTTGTATTTTTGGGAAAAGATGAGGTTTCACTGTGTCGGCTAGGCTGGTCTTCATCTGTAATAGCCTAACTTGTGCTAGCCTAAGTCCATCTTAGCTGCAAGCTTTAGCTTCGCTTCTTTCTCCCTGCCACAGCTCCCACAGGTGCATTACTAAGTCACGCTGCACTTAGAGCCTTAAACCGTTAAGGTTTGGGTTACGCTGTTCTCAGTACCTGTGAGGAAGGAGATCCAGGCATCTGGGATCAACTTCACCTTTGATTATCACACAGCATTTCCATAGAAGAAAAGGCTGACCGACTGACGCCGCCTGTTTCACCTTCCTGTAGGTGGCAGACTTGGTCTTGGGGAAAACTCTCCAGAAGACACTGTTTTTACTTAAAACAAGATCAAACCCAGGAACCTTTTAACGTGATTCCTGAAGCTGTAAACCCAGAAACCCTTTCATATGTGATTCCTAAAACTGTAAACCGAAATCCTTTCATATGTGATTTCTAAGGCTGTAAACCTAAGATTCTTCTGTAACATAGCTAGCCTAAAGTTAGAACCTGAGCAATGCCATTTTATACAAGACAAAGCTGTTTTCCAAAGTTAAGTTGTAATGGCTGCCCCATTCTCCTCACAATAACTGCTGGCCTTGGCTTCTGTAAATAAAACTGCTAGTTTGCTCTGCGAAATAACTACTATGTAAAGCTGCTTAAACTTTGCTTATCAATAACTGCTCTCCGTGGCCCTAATGTGACAGGCAAGCAGTCCTAACCCACGCCATCTTGGCTCCCGCGACTTGTAATAAGTAACTAAGGTCTGTGATTTCCATCTTACCCAGATAATGTGTAAACAAATGTTTATCTTAACTTCTGCAAACCACTTAAGTAACAAACGGAATGACAAAAGTCACCTGGCCCTTGGAATATCCGGAGCCCTCGTCTCCACCCAGGAGGTGATTTACAGAATCCATTAGCCCTAGGAATGTCTGAAGCCTTTTGATCCCCATCCCCGCTCCTCACCCCCACTCCCAAGGTGGTTTTTCGGGTATAAAAAGTCTTGACACCCTCCTTTCAACACCACAGGTTGGAGAGACGTGAGTCCTCTGTGGTCGCCGGCATAATAAAGACCCTGCAATTTGGCATACTTTTGTCTTGGTGTTAATTTTCTATGCTCGGTCCAGTATAACACTTCCACCTGTAATATCTGAAGTATAACCCTATATAAAGGTAGAACCTTCCTTTGTTAAACGAGCTGGGTAATTTGGAACCATCACTCAGCTCCTGGCCGTAATATTAATAATATTAATAATGATAATAATAATAAAACCTTTCCTTCCCCATTTGGTGTTTGGGAGCTCTGTTTCTCGTGGCCACTCCTGCAACACCAGTAACCAAGGTAACTGTGTCCTGCTTGGCAAGTTTACCTGCTGTTGTAAATACTCCTCTTGTAATTAATTGTATCAAAAGTCCCCCCTGCTACCCCCTTTAATAATTGTTTGAAAGTACCTTTACTAACCAGCAACTGTGGGAACCTTCTGCCTCCTGGTTACCAGCCTCCTCCTACTAACTTGTTTGTTCTGCTTCTGTAAAATTCTACTTCAGCTAGGCTCCCCCTCCCCTTCTCTAAGCAAGGTATATAAAAAAAAATGCAGCCCCTTCCTCAGGGCCAAAAAATTTGAAGCATAAGCTAACTCACGGTCGCTGGCATTAAAAAAGTCGCTGGCATTAAAAAACTTGTAATTTAAACTCAAAGTGTGGCATTTTCCATACAACTCGCTGGAGTATAACACATCTCCTGGCCTCAAGCCATTCACCCACCTCGACCTCCCAAAGTGCTGGAATTACAGGTGTCAGCTACCATGGCTGGCCTTTTTTTTTTTTTTTTTTTTTTTTGGTAGAGACAGAATTTACTGTGTTGGCCCGATCTGTCTCCAACACCTGAGCTTTAGTGATTTGCCCTCCTTGGCCTCTCAAAGTGCTGGGATTACAGGAATGAATCACTGTGCCCGGACTTTTTTAATTAAAAAATTCATTTATTGAATTTAGTGAATTTTCTATTCATTAAATTAATGAAATAAAATTAATGAATTTTTTAATTCATTTGTTTCTGTTTCTTTTTTTTTTTTTTTTAAAGATGGGGTTTCACCATGATGGTCAGGCTGGTCTTGAACTCCTGACCTCAGGTGATCCACCCACCTCGGCCTCCCAAAGTGCTAGGATTATAGGTGTGAGCCACCACACCCTCTCATTTGTTTCTATTTCTAATCCATCTTCTTCATCTCCACTCCCACCCCTTAAATTCAATTGTAGTCTCAGAAAGATAGTAAAAAAATTAAAAAATAGAGTTGTTTTTAAGGTTTAGGCTCATGCCTGTAATCCCAGCACTTTGGGAGGCCGAGGTGGGCGGATCACCTGAGGTCAGGAGTTCAAGACCAGCCTGGCCAACATGGTGAAACCCTGTCTCTATTATAAAAAAGAAAATAAATAAATAAATAAATAAATAAACAGAACATTTTTGTTTCTTTTTTTTTTTAAATTAGAACATTTTCCTTAATGAAATAAGAACAATAAAATTGTTCACTTTTTTGGGGGGACATAGTTTTCACTGTCACCTAGGCTGGAGTGCGGTGGCGCGATCTCAGCTCACTGCAACTTCTGCCCCTAGGTTCAAGCAATTCTCCTGCCTCAGCCTCCCAAGGAGCTGGGATTATAGGTGCCCACCACCACACCCGGCTAATTTCTGTGTTTTTAGTGGAGACAGGGTTTCACCATGTTGGCCAGGCTGATCTTGAACTCCTAACCTCAAGTAATCTGCCCACCTTGGCCTCCCAAAGTGGTAGGATTACAGGCGTGAGCCATCGCGCCCAACCTAAAATTGTTCATCTTTTTTTTTTCCTTTTTTTTTTGAGACGGAGTCCTTGCTCTTTTACCTAGGCTGGAGTGCAGAGGCGCAATCTCAGCTCATTGCAACCTTTGCCTCCCGGGTTCAAGCAATTCTCTACCTCAGCCTCCCGAGTAGCTGGGATTACAGGCACCCACCACCACGTCCGGCTAATTTTTTGTATTTTTAGTAGAGACGGGGTTTCACCATCTTAGCCAGACTGGTCTTGAACTCCTGAACTTGTGATCCAGCTGCCTCGGCCTTCCAAAGTGCTGGGATTACAGGTGTGAGCCACCTCGCCCGGCCAATTGTTCATCTTAGCTAGTGGAAAGCTACACTCGATATTTTATAGCTTTTAAATAAATTCACCCAAAAATCTGAGTAAGGTCTGTAGGCTAATTATACCAATGTCAAGTTCCAGGTTTTGAAAAAGTACTATACGTACTATGTGGTAAGACGCTACCATTAAGAGAAAATGAAGGCCAGGCACAGTGGCTCATGCCTGTAATGCCAGCATTTTGAGAGGCCAAGGTAGGAGGATTGCGTGAAGCCAGGAGTTTGAGACCAGCCTGGGCAACACAGCAAGACTCCTTCTCTACACACACACACACACACGAAATTAGCCAGACGTGGTGGTGTGCCCCTTTATTCCCACCTACTTGGGAGGTTCGGGTGGGAGGATCACTAGAGTCCAGGAGTTAAAGGCTGTAATGAGTTATGATAGTATCACTGCACTCCAGCCTGGGTGACGGAGCAAGACTCTGTCTCTAAAAAAAATGAAATAAAGTAAAAATAAAGAATAAAATGAGAAAATGGATGATGGGTGCATGGGACTTCTCTGTACTATTTTTATAGTTTGTTATGTGTCTATGGTTATTTCAAAATAAAAAGATTTTTAAAATTGTCTAGGCCGGGTGCAGTGGCTCATGCCTGTAATCCCAACACTTTGGGAGGCTGAGGCAGATGGATCAGGAGGTCAGGAGTTTGAGACCAGCCTGGCCAACATGGTGAAACCCTGTCTCTACTAAAAACATAAAAAATTAGCCGGGCATGGTGGCGGGCGCCTATAATCTCAGCTACTGGGGAGGCTGAGGCAGACAATCACTTGAACTAGGAAGGCAGAGGTTGCAGTGAGCCAAGACTGTGCCATTGCACCTCAGCTTGGGCAACAAGAGCAAAACTCTGTCTCAAAAGAAAAAAAAAACATGGCCGGGCGCAGTGGCTCACGCCTGTAATCCCAGCACTGTGGGAGGCCGAGGCGGGTGGATCACGAGGTCAAGAGATCGAGACCATTCTGGTCAACATGGTGAAACCCCGTCTCTACTAAAAATACAAAAAATTAGCTGGACATGGTGGCGCGTGCCTGTAATCCCAGCTACTCAGGAGGCTGGGGCAGGAGAATTGCCTGAACCAGGGAGGCGGAGGTTGCGGTGAGCCGAGATCGCCATTGCACTCCAGCCTGGGTAACAAGAGCGAAACTCCGTCTCAAAAAAAAAAAGAAAAAAAAAACATTATCTACCAGCCTGGGCTACGTAGGGAGACTCTATCTCTACAAACAATATAAAAATTGACCATTGTAGAAAAAAAAAGAAAAACAAACAAACAAACAAAAAAATTGGCCATTGTGATACCAGCTACTCAGGAAGCTGAGGTAGGGAATCACTTGAGCCCAGGAGGTCGAGGCTTTGGTGATCTGTGATTGCTCCGCTGCACTCCAGCCTGGGTGACAGAGTAGTGAGACCTTGTCTTAAAAAACAAAAAATCATCTAGGAAAAGATGCATAGCAAGTTTCATTGCTGTTTCATTTACAACAGCTGGTATAATTTTTTTAAGTTTTGCAAACTCATACAATTTACGATTTTAATCATTTTATTTATTTATTTATTTTGAGACGGAGTTTTGCTCTTGTTGCCCAGGCTGGAGTGCAATGGTGAGATCTTGGCTCACTGCAACCTCCACCTTCTGGGTTCAAGTGATTCTCCTGCCTCCACTTCCCAAGTAGCTGGGATTACAGGCATGCACCACTATGTCTAGCTAATTTTGTGTTTTTAGTAGAGATGGGGGTTTTACCATCTTAGCCAGGCTGGTCTTGAACTCCTGACCTTGTGATCCACCCACCTCGGCCTCCCAAAGTGCTGGGATTACAGATGTGAACCACCGCTCCCAGGCCATTTTAACCATTTTAAAAAACATTTTGGCTGGGTGCGGTGGTTCATGCCTGTACTCCTAGCACTTTGGGAGGCTAAGGCAGACGGATTGCCTGAGCTCAGGAGTTTGAGACCAGCCTGGGCAACACGGTGAAACCTCATCTCTACTAAAACATAAAAAATTAGCCAGGTGTGGCAGCGTGTGCCTGTAATCCCAGCTACACGGCAGGCTGAGGCAGGAGAATTGCTTGAACCCAGGAGGCAGAGGTTACAGTGAGCCGAGATCGTGCCACTGCACTCCAGCCTAGGCAGTAGAGCAAGACTCCATTTCAAAAAAAAAATATATATATATATATTTATATATTTTTATATTTTTTATTTTTGTTTTTATTTTATATTTTTTTAAATTTAATTTTATTTTTTGAGACAGAGTTTCACTCTTACTGCCCAGACCGGAGGGCAATGGTGCGATCTTGGCTCACTGCAACATCCACCTCCCCAGTTCAAGCAATACTCCTGCCTCAGTCTCCCAAGTAGCTGGGCTTACAAGCACAGGCCACCATACTCCGATAATTTTGTATTTTCAGTAGAGACGGGGTTTTTCCATGTTGGTCAGGCTGGTCTCGAACTCCCAACCTCAGGTGATCCGCCCACCTCAGCCTCCCAAAGTACTGGGATTACAGGCATAAGCCACCACTCCCAGCCAAAATTTATTTTATTTTAAGTTCTGGGATACATGTGCAGGATGTACAGGTTTGTTACATAGGTAAACAAATGCCATGGTGGTTTGCTGCACCTATCAACCCATCACGTAGGCATTCAGCCCTGCCTGCATTAGCTATCCTGATGCTCTTCCTCCCATTGGGCCTCCTTGCCGGGCAGGCCCCAGTGTGTGTTGTTCCCCTCCCTGTGTGCATGTGTTATCATTGCATTTTAACCAAATTTTTTTACGTGCAACCATCATCACTATCTAGTCTCAGAACACATTCATCACTCCAAGCATACTGTAGTGACTAATACATTGAATAAGAATAGAATGAATAATACAGTGACATTCATATACCCACTACCCATTTTTTCCAGATCTTAACATTGCTTTGTTTTTGCTGTTCTGGTGTTCAGGTATGAATATATGTCTATTTATTCTGTTAAAGTATATTCAGTCTTCCTAAATATGAGAACTCTTGTCTTTCATCAATTCTGGGTAATTCTCAGCCATTTCTTTCAAATACCGCCTCTCCCTTATTCTCAGTATTTGCTCATACTAGGAAATTCGTGTTAGGCAAATGTTGGATTCTTTTTCTTTCTAGCCTTCAAGTATCTGAATCTCTCTTTTACATCTACGATCGTATTTCTATTACATTCTGGGTAATTTTTTTCAGCTCCTTCTGTTCAATATTTCTCTCTCTCTTTTTTTTTTTTTTTTTTTTTGACAGAGTTCTCACTCTGTCACCCAGGCTGGAGTACAGTGGCCCGATCTTGGCTCACTGCAACCTCCACCTTCCGAGTTCAAGCAGTTCTCCTGCCTCAGCCTCCCAAGTAGCTGGAAATACAGACATGCACCACCATGCCCAGCTAATTTTTGTATTTTTAGTAGAGACGGGGGTTTCACCATATTGGCCAGGCTAGTCTCAAACTCCTGACCTCAGGTGATCCACCCGCCTCAGCCTCCCAAAGTGCTGGGATGTGAGCCACCGCACCCGGCCAATATTTCTCTCTTTAACTGTGCCTAATTGGTTGTTTAGCCCTTCTACTGGTTTTAAAATTCGAATGACTATTTTTCATTTCTAGAAATTCTTTGAAATTTACTTTCAAGTCTTCTTGGTCTGAGAGGATCTTTACATTTTTATTTTTTCTTAAATGTCTTTAATTCTAAACATATTTATAGTGTTTATCTGATAGTGTCATTATCTCAAATTCATGAGGGTCTAGGCTTGCTGCTGATGATGTCTACTGATTCCTGTTCATGACGGACGGTTTCTTCATGTGTTTTGTAACATTAGACCAGGTGCATCTTTCACAGGATTGTGTTTTTCTGTTTTTGTTTGTTTGTTTGTTTTTTGAGATGGAGTCTTGCTCTGTCACCCAGGCTGGAGTGCAGTGGTGTGATCTCGCTTTACTGAGACCTCCTCCCAGGTTCAAGCAATTCTCCTGCCTTAGCCTCCCAAGTGGCTGAGACTACAGGCATATGCCACCATGCCCGGCTAATTTTTTGTATTTTTAGTAGAGACAGGGTTTCACGGTGTTAGCCCGGATGATCTCCATCTCTGGACCTCGTGATCTGCCTGCCTGGCCTCCCAAAGTGCTTGGATTACAGGTGTGAGCCACCGTACCCGGCCTGTTTTTCTTTTTTTTGAAACAGAATTTTGCTCTTGTTGCCCAGGCTGGAGTGCAATGGCATGATCTCAGCTCGCCGCAACCTCTGCCTCCTTGGTTCAAGTGATTTTCCCGCCTCAGCCTCCCAAGTAGCTGGGACTACAGGCATGTGCCATTATATCTGGCTAATTTTGTATTTTTAGTAGAGATGGGGTTTCTCCATGTTGGTCAGGCTGGTCTCGAACTCCTGACCTCAGGTGATCCACCTGCCTTGGCCTCCCAAAGTTCTTTTTTTTTTTTTTTAGAGACAGAGTCTCGGTCTGTTGCCTAGTCTGGAGTGCAGTGGCACTATCACAGCTCACTGCAGCCTCAACTTCCCCAGGCTCAGACAATCCTTCCACCTCAGCCTCCTGATAGCTGCAACCACAGGCACATGGCACCACACCCAGTTAATTTTTGTATTTTTTGGAGAGCCAGAGCTTCACCATATTGCCCAGGATGGTCTCGAACTTCTGAGTTCAGGTAATCCTCCCACCTTGGCTTCCCAAAGTACTGGGATTATAGGTGTGAGCCACCATGCCTGGCCAGAAGGCTTTAATCAGGCAGTGTAGCTGAGGAGATGGGAGGTCAGTCTCAATCTCAAATCCAACTCCCTGGGTTTGAGAGGTTTAGGTAGCAGGAAAGAAATGTAACAACATGTAAGAAAACAGGAACTAGGGAGGAGTAAGGAAGCAAATCATGATAAATGAAGGGTCCCACAGCTCTCATTGTCTAGATGTGGCTGGTAATCCATTGTGTTTCAGTCCTTTGATTTTTTTTTTTTTTTTTTTTTTGAGACAGGGTCTCACTCTGGCACCCAGGCTGTAGTGCATTGGTGCCATCTCAGCACACTATTGCAACCTCTGCCTCTGGGACTCAAGCAATCCTTTTGCCTCAGCCTCCAGAGTAGCTGGGACTATAGGCACGTGCCACCATGCCTGACTAATTTTTGTATTGTATGTAGAGATGGGGTCTATGCTATGTTACCCAGGTTGATCTCAAACTCCTGAGCTCAAGCGATTCACCAACTTTGACCTTCCAAGGTGCTGGGATTACAGGCGTGAGCTAACAAGTGCAGCCCCTTTAAAAGCAGGGTTGAGGCCGGGCGCGGTGGCTCAAGCCTGTAATCCCAGCACTTTGGGAGGCCAAGGCGGGTGGATCACGAGGTCAAGAGATCGAGACCATCCTGGTCAACATGGTGAAACCCTGTCTCTACTAAAAATACAAAAAATTAGCTGGGCATGGTGGTGCATGCCTGTAATCCCAGCTACTCAGGAGGCTGAGGCAGGAGAATTGCCTGAACCCAGGAGGCGGAGGTTGCGATGAGCCGAGATCACGCCATTGCACTCCAGCCTGGGTAACATGAGTGAAACTCCGTCTCAA
>NW_022436973.1:7771707-7776460 GCF_009761245.1 Sapajus apella | reverse complement strand
AAAAAAAAAAAAAAAAAAAAAAAAAAAAAAAAAAAAAAAAGCAGGGTTGTTTTTTTTTTTTGAGGTCTCAGGGTATCACCTCCTTTTGCATGTTTATTGCTCCCCTGCTTACTGCCCCTGTTCCTTTAAAAGATTAAAGGACTTATCACTACTATGGTTCACGAGAAAACTTCAGCACAAGAATGTTGTACCCGAGTAGGTCAAGGAATGTGCCACACTCTGAGATTAAATTATGAGTCCTTTATTGTGCCGGTGACTGAGAGGTGGCTAACGCCCAAAATTCTCTGGGCCCCTAAGAAAAAGTTAGGTGGTCTTTTATACCCTAGTTTTAAAAGGGAGGGGGAACCTAGCTGAAGCTAATTTTTCACAAAAGCAGAGTAAGCAAAAAGTTAAAAGATAAACTAGTACATGAGAGAACGGTGCCAGGTGCGAGGGGTAAAGCTGTCATGAAAGACAACCAACTTATAGATAATGGGGGCTCTGGGCTCTCACTGCACCTGCATTCCCAGGCTTTGCTGGCACTTAACTCAGCCTCCTACCAACAAATGCATTCCTGGAGGTGCCCAGTGTCAGCCTGCCCCAGCTACATACTACAGTTACATACTTAATGGTGGGAAAATAACTAAAACGAAGAAGCTAAGATGGAGTCTGTCCGGCTCAAGAAGGTAACATGAAGCCTGAACAGCTCTCAGTCTGAGAAGGAGAGAGTCAGTTTTCGCTGGCAAAAAGCAGGTTATCACAGCATATGACATGAATCACTATCAATCAATCTCACAGAATGACCAGGATAGGAAGGAAGAAAATGAGAGCCCGCACTAATAAATGAGTAAAGTTCTCAAAGAGTGGAAATGAAGGAAGAGACTCCTTTCTCCTGTCTAGAGAAAAGGAGGAAGTAAAAAGTTAAAAATCAGCCGGCATAACGTCAATGGAAAGACCGGCTGGCACCACTGACCAGGTCTGGAGGTTACAGATTAAACCCCACACCCCTAACCACACTTCTATCTATAAATCACAGGCATGGTATGGAGAAACATTCCCCAGAAGGCATTGTTCTTGCTCAGCTGCTTAGATCCCTGCCTGGTCATGTGCCCTTGCTTCATTGATCACGACCCTCTCACATGTATACTGCATAGATTGCAAGCCTTTAAAAGGGCCAGGATTTTCTTTACTGGGGAGCTCGGTTCTTAAGACATATGTCTGCTGCAGCTCCCTGCCAAAGAAAAAGCCACTTCCTTCTTAAATTTGGTGTTCGAGAGGTTTCGTCTGCGGCTTGTCCTGCTACATTTTCCCTTTATGGGCACCAATATTCAATATCCAAACAAGACCCTTCTATATTTTGACAGTGATCGTAAGGCAAGTACATTATATTCATGGGGCAGTGCAAGGAGAAATACTTGAACCCAGTAGGCGGAAGTTGCAGTGAGCAGAGATTGCGCCACTGCACTCCAGCCTGGGCAACAGAGCGATACTCCATCTGAAAAAAAAAAGAAAAAAATCTGTAGATTACTGACACATAAGCTCCATTAGCCACCATTCCCTGCCCTATTCCCAGAGCCACAAATTCCACTTACAAATAATGTGCTGTTTTCAACTCCTTCACTTTTAGTGCCAGGATATTTTTCTCACTGAGTCAACTCTACTTTTTTTTTTTTGAGACAGGGTCTTGCTTTGTCACCCAGGCAGGAGTGCACTGGTGTGATCATATTTCACTGTAACCTTGAATTCCTGGGATCAAGTGATCTTTCCAGCTCAGCCTCTTGAATAGCTGGGACTACAACTACATGCCACTGCACCCAGCTAATTGTTATTATTATTATTGTTTTTTGTAGAGACAGGATCTTGCTATGTTGCTCAGGCTGGTCTTGAACTCCTGGCCTGAAGAAATTCTCCCATCTTGGCTTTCTGCTGGGGTTACAGGTGTAAGCGCCTGCACCTGACCTACTTTACTTATTTATGTATTTTTGATTGCCTCATCCTACTACAGTGGAAATTCCTTGAAGACAGGCACGTCCCATGCCTGTTATTCACGTGGTACTCCCACAACCCAGAGACCTGGGAACTGGGAGATGATTAGTAATTGAATGCTGAAGTACTGAAAGAGTGAGTCGTTTAGCCTGGAGCCCCACTAAGGAGGAAAGGTGTGGGAGCCAAACACGGATGGGCACAGAATGAGCACAGGCCAGAGAGCAGAGGGCAACAAGTCTCACTCTGTCACCCAGGCTGGAGTGCAGTGAAGCGATCCTGGTTCACTGCAACCTCTGCCTTCCAGGTTCAAATGATTCTTGAGCCTCAGACTCACGAGTAGCTGGGATTACAGGCGTGTGCCACAATGCCTGGCTAATTTTTGTGTTTTTAGTAGAGATGGGGTTTCAGGATGTTGTGTAAGCTGGTCTCACACTCCTGGGGTCAAGCGATCCACCTGCCTCGGCCTCCCAAAATGCTGGGATTACAGGCATGAGCACCACACCCGGCCAAGGGCAAACATTTCTGTTAAAGTCCCTGGTCCTTCATCCAAGAATAGACATGCCACTTGGTGGCAGCAAATGCATGAAGTGACCCAGGCTCAGGGGCCAGAGAAAACTGGCCTTGAATGCCAGCTCTACCCCATTAATTACCCCTGCAATCTTGGGAAAGTCAATTTACCTCTTGGCTTCCTCATCTGTAAAATGAGATTTGAAGTAGCACCTAGGCCACTTGAGGTGGCTCACGCCTGTAATCCCAGCACTTTGGGAGGCTGAGGCCAGGAGTTAGAAACCAGCCTGGCCAACATGGTGAAAACTCATCTCTACCAAAAAATACTTGTAATCCCACTACTCAGGAGGCTGTCATGAGAATCGCTTAAACCCAGGAGGCGGCGGTTGCAGTGAGCTGAGATCACGCCACTGCACTCCAGCCTGGAGGACAGAGTGGGACTCCGTCTCAAAAAAAAAGAATTTACCACCATACCTGCCACATAGTAGGGGCTTAATAAATGCCAACTATTTTTAAAAATTATTATTATTGCCAGGTGCGATGGCTCGAGCCTGTAATCCCAGCACTTTGGGA
Source organism: Sapajus apella (assembly GCF_009761245.1). NCBI lineage: Eukaryota > Metazoa > Chordata > Mammalia > Primates > Cebidae > Sapajus > Sapajus apella. The sequence continues at coordinate 7,773,415 of NW_022436973.1, read as the reverse complement.
GGTCGATGTGGATGGATCACCTGAGGTCGGGAGTTCCAGACTAGCCTGACCAACACGGAGAAACCCCGTCTCTACTAAAAATACAAAAGTAGCTGGGTGTGGTGGCGCCTGCCTGTAATCCCAGCTACTCAGGAGGCTGAGGCAGGATAATCGCTTGAACCGGGGAGGCAGAGGTTTCAGAGAGCCAAGATCATGCCATTGCACTCCAGTCTGGGCAACAACAGCAAAAACTCCATCTCAAAAAAAAAAAAAAAGTACTATTATTAGCTTTTTAAATTTTTTTATTATTTTATTTTATTTTATCTTTTTTTAAAGACAGGGTTTCACCATGTTGGTCAGGCTGGTCTTGAACTCCCGACCTCAGGTGACCCGCCTGCCTTGGCCTCCAAAGTGCTTGGATTACAGGCATGAGCCACCACGCCCGGCCAAAAGTTTTTATTATTTTATTAAGAGATATGTTAATATCCATTATTAGGATTGTAACTTTTTTTTTTTTTTTTTTTTTTTTTTAGAGTTGGAGTCTCACTCTGACGCCCAGGCTGGAGTGCAGTGGTGCAGTCTTTGGCTCACTGCAACCTCCACCTCCCGGGTTCAAGCAATTCTCCTGCCTCAGCCTCCCGAGTAGCTGGGATTACAGGCACCTGCCACCACACCCAGCTAATTTTTGTATTTTTAGTAGAGATGGGTTTCACCATATTGACCAGGCTGGTCTTGAACCCCTAACCTTGGGTACTCTGGCCGCTTCAGCCTCCCGCAGAGTTGGGATTACAGACGTGAGCCACCACACCTGGCCTTTTTGTAAATTATTTTTGAGACAGGATCTCACTCTGTTACCCAGCCTGGAGTGCAGCAGCATGATCTTAGCTCACGGCAACATCTGCCCTCCAGGTTCAAGCAATTCTCCCACCTCAGCCTCCCAAGTAACCGGGATTACAGTCACCTGCCACCACGCCCAGCTAAATTTCTGTATTTTTTCGTAGAGATGGAGTTTTGCTATGTTGGCCAGCTGGTCTCAAACTGCTGACCTCAAGTGTTCCACCTGCCTCGGCCTCCCAAAATGCTGGGATTACAGACATGAGCCACCATGCCTGGCCTTAGTGCAATATTTGAGCCACTTAGATTGTTTTTGTTCCTGTGCTGCTAGTTTTGGTCCTATGTGGGCAATAAAGCAAGGAACCTTTCAGGAAAGTACTTCTCACACGTTAATGTGCATGCTAATTATCTGGGAGTCTTGTTAGAATGCAGATTCTGATTCTGCACGTTTGGGGTGGGGCCTGGGATTCTGCATTTCTAACAGGCTCCCAGATAAGGCCAATGTTTCTAGTCCAAGGATGACACTTAGGGTAGCGGAACTTTAGACTTAATTACATCAGCAGATTCCTTATTAACTATTTCTGATAGAATTCTTGGTCCTCTCGGGAATCTGAAACCACTCAGATAATAGAAAGGGAATCCCAGGTGTCCTCTGCTACCTTGTTAGCTTAGGGAGACCCAAAAACTTTGGTTTCCGTGAAAAATCTTCCTTCAGTTCTCCCCAAATCTTTTCCCATGATTATATAAATACATATTCCCTCATATAAAATTGATTGTTTTATATATATGCTATATACAACAATTTATATATATATATATATACACACACACACACAGGAGTTCGAGATACACACACACACACACACACACACACACACACACACACACACACACA
>NW_022436973.1:7718303-7771697 GCF_009761245.1 Sapajus apella | reverse complement strand
ACACACACACACACACACACACACACACACACACACACACACACACACAGAAGGTCTCGCTCTGTCGCCCAGGCTGGAGTGCAATGGTGTGATCATAACTCACTATGAGGCAGGACAATAGGAAATCAGAGTAACCGGGGGTTAAGACATTAGCAAATGAACAGGTGCAGCCAGTTCTAGGCAGCATACAGGCCACATCTTCCCTCCTGTGACAGCAAGACAGAAGTTTCCACTTCAGCCACCGATTGCCCGTGGTGGTGGGGAAAAAAAATCTCCATTTCAGCCTCTGATTGGCTGTGGACCGAGTCTCCACTTCAGCCTCTGATTGGTCACAAGCCAATCCTTCATAGGGTGTAGCCAATTGGAGGTCTCTAAAGGGCACCTAGGCACGTTGCCGGATTCCTTTAGCTTAATACGAACCCTCAGTGAGGAGGCTTCTTGAGCTGCTTGCTCTAGCCAGCTGCCGCTCTAAATTGTCTTCAATAAATGTGTGCTTTTGTTATTCCGGTTTTTTGTTTGTTTCCCTTCTGTTACTTTACGCGTTTTGTTCGACACGTCAAGAACCTGGACAACTCTATCTGGTAACAACTGCAGTCTCAAACTCCTGGGCTCAAGCCATCCTTCTGCGTAGCCTCCCAGGTAGCTGAGACTATAGACGTACGCCACCACACCTGGCTTATTAATTAATTTATTTATTCAGAGATAGAGTCTTACTCTGCCGCCCAGGTTGGAATGTAGTGGCACGATCTCGGCTCACTGCAACCTTCGCCTCCTAGCTTCAAGCCCGAGGTCCTGCCTCGGCCTCCCTAGTAGCTGGGTTTAAAGGAGTGTGCCACCACGACAGGCTAATTTTGCATTTTTAGTAGACACGGGGTTTCACCATACTGGCCACACTGGTCTCGAACTCCGGAAATCAAGTGCTCTGCTTGGCTTGGCCTCCCAAAGTGCTAGGACTACAGGCGTGATTTTTTTTTTTTTTTTTTTTTTTTTTTTTTTTTTGAGATGGAGTCCCCAGGCTGGAGTGCAGTGACACTACCTCGGCTCACTGCAACCTCCATTTCTCAGGTTCAAGCGATTCTCCTGCCTCAGCCTCCTGAGTAGCTGGGATTACAGGTGTGCCCACCACACCCAGCTAATTTTTGTATTTTTAGTAGAGACGGGGTTTCACCATGTTGGCCAGGCTGGTCTCAAACTCCTGACCTAAGTGATCCGCCCACCTCGGCCTCCCAAAGTGCTGGGATTACAGGCGTGAGCCACCAAGCCTGGCCTTACAGGCATAATTTTTAAAGTTTTTGTAGAGATGGGGTCTTGCTGTGTTTTCCAGACTGGTCTCATATCCTGGCCTCATGTGATCCTCCCTCCTTGAACTCCCACAGTGCTGTGAGTACAGGTGTGAGCCATTGTGCCCAGCCAATTCTTAATTTAAAAAATTGAATGATAGAATACACATTAATTGGCATCTTTTCCCCCTTAAAAATAACATTCTTAGTATACCTAAAGGAGTAATTTACGTTATTCTTTTGAAAAATGGCCTAATATTCCATAGAATGGGTGTACCGTGATTTATTCAATTTATTTAATATATCATTGGGCATTCTGGCTGGCTCCAGATTTTTGCCATTGAACAGTCTTATGCATCTTTATGACCTGGTGCACTTAAAAAATATTTAAGGGATAGATTCGGCTGGGAGCAGTGGCTCACGCCTGTAGTCCCAACACTTTGGGAGGCCGAGGTGGGGGGGATTATGAAGTCAGGAGTTTGAGACCAGCCTGGCCAACATAGTGAAACCCTATCTCTACTAAAAATGCAAAAATTAGCCGGGCATGGTGGTGCACAACTGTAGTCCCAGCTGCTCGGGAGGCTCAGGCAGGAGAACTGCTTGAACCCGAGAGGCTGAGGTCGTCGCAACAGAGCAACGTCCAGCCTGGGCAACAGAGCAAGGCTCCGTCTCAAACAACAAAAGAGGTAGATTCAATATCTTAAGGTGTAACAACCACCCAGATGTCATGGCACTTTTGTCCATATTTTTATTTTATTTTCTATTAACCTTGGATAGCTGCTTACATATTTTTTCTTTCATTTTTTATTTTTCTATTAATCTTGACATGGTGCTTTTACTTCCTAAAGTGGAATTCCTGTATGAAAGCCTATGAGCTTTTATATCTTAATTATTGCAGCTCCATTACCGTGGGAGCTGTCCCTCCAGAGACTGGAGCTGCAATGGGAAGTGTCAGGGAGGCTTAAGCTCCACATTACTTGAGTCTAAACCTGGAGGGGTAGAGCCTGTCCGGGAAGATCCCAGGGCCTGGAAAGCAATTTAGGGTAATAGCCAGAAAGCAGCGCTCAGGAGAAGCACTGGGACGCTGTTGGGGTAAAATCAACCCAAAGACCCTGGTTCCCAGAGTACTTTGAGGTCCAGAGAACCGAGTTGGAAGCAGGTCCTGCTATTAATTGGCTGTGATCTCGGGCAAGTTATTTAATTTTTCCAGGTCAGTTGGCTCTTTTTTTTTTTTTTTTTTTTTTTTTTTTTGAGACGGAGTTTCACTCATGTTACCCAGGCTGGAGTGCAATGGCGTGATCTCGGCTCACCGCACCCTCCGCCTACTGGGTTCAGGCAATTCTCCTGCCTCAGCCTCCTGAGTAGCTGGGATTACAGGCACGCACCACCATGCCCAGCTAATTTTTTTTTTTTTTTTTGTATTTTTAGTAGAGACGGGGTTTCACCATGTTGACCAGGATGGTCTCGATCTCTTGACCTCGTGATCCACCCGCCTCGGCCTCCCAAAGTGCTGGGATTACAGGCTTGAGCCACCGCGCCCGGCCAGTTTGCTCTTTCGAAAACGGAGATAAGTGACACCTGCTTTCAGGGCGGACACCCTCACTTTACATCAGAATCACCCAGGTGCCGTTCCTAGCGTTTCGGCTGCAGTAGGTGGGAATCAGTCATTCGCATTTCTTTTTTTTTTTCCCTCCTCCTGATAGTAAATTATTTGCATTTCTAATAGGTTGATAATTATGCTGCCAGTCCGATACACTCGAAAAACCACTGTTCCAAGATATTCCAGGATGTTCCAAGAGTCTTAAACACTTGGCGCAGTTCCTGGCATAAGGCACAAGAACGGTGTTATTAGCGTTTCTAACCCGCGGAGATCTCGCAAACGACCCTCCCCAGACCGCAGCGGTCAGGGCAGTAGCTCCCGGAACCAAATACCCGCGCAAGGGGGCGTGGCAGCATCGGTGGGTGGGGCCGCCTGTAAGAGAAGCGACTAAAGATGGCGGGCGGGGTGGGGCGGGCGCTGCCAAGGGCTGCCACGCGTGTGTTTTGCTGCGCCTGCGTGAGGAAAACGGGGCGTGGCTCCAGGCCGGAAGGGGGAGTCTGTAGGGGCGGGCCGGCTGGCGTCCCCTTTCCGGCCGGTCCCCATGGAGGCGTTGGGGAAGCTGAAGCAGTTCGATGCCTACCCCAAGACTCTGGAGGACTTCCGGGTCAAGACCTGCGGGGGCGCCACGGGTAGGCAGCTGCGGGGCCGGGGTCGCAGGGATGGGGTGGTCCTAGAGCTTGGCTCGGGCTCCTGGACTCTGACTGGCCTGCCAGTGTTTGCGGGAGCGGCTTCGAGGCCATTCTGACCCTTGCCCCCTGTCCTGCAGTGACCATTGTCAGTGGACTTCTCATGCTGCTACTGTTTCTGTCGGAGCTGCAGTATTACCTCACCACGGAGGTAAGGGGCGGGACTTGGTGCTTGGGCGGGGCTTGGCATTCTAGGAGTAGGACCTTTAGGGGTGGGAGTGGGGAGGGAGAGGCTTGGGGTCAAGTCTTACTATGGTAGCGCTGCCCCAGGTGCATCCTGAGCTCTACGTGGACAAGTCGCGGGGAGATAAACTGAAGATCAACATCGATGTACTTTTTCCGCACATGCCTTGTGCCTGTGAGTACCTTACCACGGGTGGGAGTTGAGAGACCCAGGGCTCTGATGTGGGCTGCCAGATTCACACCTCCAGTCCTAGGTTTTGGATTGGACCCCAGGACAACCTCCTTCTCCTAATCCCGTTCTGCCCCAAGACAGGCCCAGTATCCCCTTCCCCTCCAAAATCCATATCCCTTGTCCCTACAGTCCCAGTACCTTAGCCTGACTTTCCCGCTTCCAGATCTGAGCATTGATGCCATGGATGTGGCTGGGGAACAGCAGCTGGATGTGGAACACAACCTGTTTAAGCAACGACTAGACAAGGATGGCATCCCCGTGAGCTCAGAGGCTGAGCGGCATGGTAACTAGGGGAGGGGGGCCGGGTCTCAGATCCCAAAGCTGGATGTGTCCAAGACTACCCACCTGGTGGCAAGTGGATTGTGGCAGGCACAGTAATACATTAATCTGCTAATACCTAGAGAAGTCAAGTGACTTGCCGAGGGGTCCCCCAGCCAGTAAAAGTCAGAGTGGGCTAAAATCCTCTATACATATTGAGTCAGGTAATCTACCTGACTGTTATTCTCAGAGGTCCTCCATACCTGCAGATTAGTTTGCATAACATAGGTTTGGGCCGGGCGCAGTGGCTCAAGCCTGTAATCCCGGCACTTTGGGAGCCAAGGCGGGCGGATCACGAGGTCAGGAGATCGAGACCATCCTAGCCAATATGGTGAAACCCCGTCTTAATATATTAAAAATATAAAAAAACAACAAAACAAAAAAAACCGATAGGTTTGAAGTTGTTGAAGTTTGTCTTATGTGCTCTTGCCTTGGTAGAACTCTCAATATGGGTCCAGGCTTCTCTGAGGGTTTGCTTCCCCAGCCCATCGGCTGAATTCAGCCCTTAATGCTCTTCCCCCTTTGGAATGCAGGTGGTTTAAGATTAGAATTTAGGTTCTCAAGTCAGATTGCCTGGTTATCAGATCTAGCCAGTTATCAGATCTGGCTTTGTCTCCTGCAGTCTGTGAGCTTCAGCTAGAAAGCGGTAATAAGACAGTCGTACCAACCACATGGGATTATAGGATCAAATGAAGTAGTATGTATAAAATCCCAGCTACAGAGTGGGTACGCGCTTTTAGCTTCCTTTTCTTTATCTCAGTGGCTTCCCAATGCCTCCGTTAACTCAGTTTACCACCACAGCAAAACCGCCCCCAAAGCTGGGATTTCTAACACCTCAGAGATTACTCTGGTGGGGAGTTTTAGCATTCGTTGCTTCAGCAGGTACATGTGGAGCACCAGTGGAACCAACATAATTTGCTGTAGGATTGGATGTGGAGTGTAAGAGAGCAAAGTCACGGTTTTGATTCCAATGCTTCTAGCCTGAGCAAATGAATGACTTGAAGTGGAGATGGCTGGAGAAGGTTTTTTTGGAGGGAGGGTGGAGTAGCTATTAGATATCCACTACTGTGTAAATAAATGTACAACAAACATTTATTTTTTCAGTTTCCTTGGGTCAGGAATTTAGGAGTGACTTGTTTGGGTGATTTGGGCTTAGGGTATCTCTTGAGGTTGCAGTCAGGATTGACGGGGACTGCAGGATTTACTTTTATTTACTTATTTGTTTTTGAGATGGAGTCTTGCTTTGTCACCCGGGCTGGAGTGCAATGGCATGGTCTCAGCTTACTGCAACCTCCGCCTCCCAGGTTCCAGCAATTTTCCTGCCTCAGCCTCCCGAATAGCTGGGATTACCTGCCACCACATGCAGCTAATTTTTGTATTTTTAGTAGAGATGGAGTTTCACCATGTTGGCCAGGCTGGTCTTGATCTCCTGACCTTGTGATCCTTCCTCAGCCTCCCAAAGTGCTTGGATTACAGATGTGCACCACTGCGCTTGGCCTACTTATTTTTTTTAATTTACCTTTTTTCTGTCAAGCTGTCTTTATTTCAAGGAAGAGGGCAGGGCAGGGGGCTCAGTCTTTCTTGGCAGCAGCTTTTCTCATGATGGCCTGGATGTTGCTTAGCAACTGCTGCTTCCTATTGGTGTGGATTTGTGTCTCCACTCTTTTGTTGATAAACTTGAGGGCCTGTGTGTCCTTGGAGACCTTCAGTAACTCCATGGCGTGCTGCTTGTGCGGGGCGAAACTAGACACCTCTCAGATGGCGTCCTACTTGAATTTGGTGTGTTTGGTCAGGCACCTGAGGTGGTGGCTGTGCGTGGGCTTGCTCATGTTCTTGGTTACCTTGTGGCCCTTGCTGAGGCCCACGGCTTACAGGGTTGCACAGAGATGTGGCTGCTGCTCTCCAATGGTGGCTGTGGCAGAAGGGCTGGCGCCGCACAGGGATTTTTTTTTTTTTTTAATGAGACAGAGTTTCGCTCTGCCGCCCAGGAGGGAGTGCAGTGGCTTGGTCTCGGCTCACTGCAACCTCTGCCTCCTGGGTTCAAGTGATTCTCCTGCTTTAGCCTCCCGAGTAGCTGTGATTACAGGCGCCCACCCCCACACCTGGCTAATTTTTGTATTTTTAGTAGAGATGGAGTTTCGCCATGTTGGCTGGGCTGGTCTCGAACTCCTGATCTCAGTTAATTCATCCACTCGGCCTCCCAGAGTGCTGGGATTACAGGCATGAGCCACTGTGCCTCGCTGGGGATCTACTTTTGAAGGGCTCACTCATATGGCTGTTGGCAGGATGCCTTGGTGCCTCACCACATGGACCTCTAAATAGGGCTGCTGTTTGTCCTTACATTATGGCAACTGGCTTCCCCCACTTCGATCTTGCAAATGAGCTGAGAGAGAGCAAAGTAGAAACTGTAAATCTTTGGCTGGGCACGGTGGCTCATGCCTGTAATCCCAGCACTTTTGGAGGCCAAGGCAGGTGGGTCACCTACATTGAGGAGTTTAAGACCAGCCTGACCAACATGGTTAAACCCTTTCTCTACTAAAAATACAAAAAATAAAAATAAAAAATTAACCAGGCATGGTGGCACATGCCTGTAATCCCAGCTACTCAGGAGGCTGAGGCAGGAGATCACTTGAACCCAGGAGGCAGAGATGGCAGTGAGCCAAGATCACGCCACTGCACTCCAGCCTGGGCAACAAGAGCAAAACTATCTCAACAACAACAACAAAACTAACTTTTTTTATGACCCAGCCTCAGAAGAAGTTGTACAACATCATTGATTTCTTTTTTTGTTGTTGAGATGGAGTCTTACACTGTCGCCCAGGCTGGAGTGCAATGACGTGATCTCAGCTCACGGCAACCTCTGCCTCCTAGGTTCAAGCAATTCTTGCCTCAGTCTCCCAAGTAGCTGGTATTACAGGTGCCCACCACCACCCCCAGCTAATTTTTTTGTATGTTTGGTAGAGATGGGGTTTCACTATGTTGGCCAGGCTGGTCTTGAACTCCTGACCTCGTGATCCACCCGCATCGGCCTCCCAAAGTGCTGGGATTACAGTGTGAGCCACTGCGCCTGGCTGTACAATATCATTTCTGCAGTATACTAGTGGTTACACAGTTCAGCCTTATTTGTTGTAGGAGAGGACTGTATAAGGGTGTGACTATTAGGAAGTGGGGATCGTTGAGGACATCTTGGAAGCTGGCTGCCCCAGAGTAAGGTCAGGATTTGGGGGAAAGAGGAATTTCAGGTTTGGGGTATGTTAAATTTGGGGTTCCTATTTTATACTCTGGTGATATTAAGAGGCACTTAGATTACCAGTCTAGAATTTAGAGGAGTAGGACTGGAGAAGTAAATTGAGGAGTTATCAGCAGGTAGTTAAAGCAATTGAACTAAGTGAGGAAACCTTGAGAATAAATGTAGGTAGAGAAGAGGTCTAGGGCCTGTACCCTGGGCATCTCCAATATTTAGAAGTCAGGACAGGAAGGAAGATTTAGATGGATTAGCCATTGAAATAGAAAAGAACCAAGAGGTGTCCCAAAAGCCAAGTGGAGGGAGTTTCAAGAAGAGAGTGAGCAGTTGTGTTAGGAGCTACTGATAGTTCAGTAAAATGAGGAGTGAGAATTGACCATTGAAATTGGCAACACAAGAGATTCCTGGAGACTTTGAAAGGAACAGTTTTGATACTGTTGAGGATAAAAATCTGATTAAAGAACATAAAGGAAGCAGACATACTACCTATAGATGACTATTGGAGTTTTGCCGTAAGGGAAAGCTGAGAAATGGGGTGGGGGCTGAAGGAGAAAGTGGTGAGATGGTAGGTTTGGTGGTGAGAGCAAGTGAAATTCTGTTGCTTCTCTTTTCTTAGTGGAAATGGAAATGAAGGACAATTAGCTACTTGAAGAAAGAGAAGGGGTTTTAGAAGCCTAAGGAGAGAGAGAAGGTCTAAGTCACCTTAGAATGGGAGAGTGGGCCAGGCGCTATGGCTCATGCCTGTAATCCCAACACTTTGGGAGGCTGAGATGAGTGGATCACCTGAGGTCAGGAGTCCAAGACCACCCTGGCCAACATAGTGAAACCCCGTCTCTACCAAAAATACAAAAATTAGCCGGGCATGGTGGTGGGCACCTGTAATCCCAGCTACTTGGGAGGCTGAGGCAGGAGAATCGCTTAAACTCAGGAGGTGGAGGTTGCAGTGAGCTGAGATCATGCCACTGCACTCCAGCCTGGATGACAAGAGTGAAACTCTGTCTCAAAAAAAAAAAAAAAAAAAGAGTGAACTGGTTAGAGAAATGAGGTGGAATAGCTAGGCTAGGCAGTTCTAAGGGAGGTTCAGGCAAGAGGCAGGCACAGAGAGTTGAATGTAACCAGGGTTTTGGGTTTTGCTGGATTTATAAAACGAAGGACAAGAACAGTGAGTTTTGGGTATGTGCAAGAGAATAATTACAGTGGTCCATGGGATTTAAGGAGGGAAGTAATGACATGATAGCGTCAAAGAATTGGTAGATTTCGGGTACTAAATAGTGAACTGGGAAAATAATGGTAAGTAGTTGAAGGCTCAGACATTTGAAGTTGAATTTTGGAAGGTTTGCAGTTATTGGCAATGACAGGATCTTGATATGAGCATGGAAATGGGTAGCTGAGGTGAGATGGCAAAATCAAAAGATTATTCTGAGTCTGGAGGTCAGCATTCAATATGGAAATCACCAGTTAGGATGGGGCGACTAGAGAGGCAGGGAGCTGATACAGAGGGAGAGGTCTGAGAAGCAGCAGCATAGCAAAGAGGTTAATGGTGTTAATGAAATCTGCTGTTTACTAGGTTGCATTGGTCAAAGTCACTTGTCATCAGTGAGCCTCAGCATCTTCTCAATAAAACAGGGATAATTACCTCCACTCTCATAGAGTCATTGTGGGGATGAAATGAGACAACAGATGTGAAGTACAGTGATCTGTACCCAGCTAATGTTCTGTATTTATTGTTACTGTTTTCTTACTGTTTCTTTTATTAAAAGAATTGATATGTGTGTAGAAGTGCTTAATGCCTGACCTGTAGCATGTCCTATATGAATATTAGTTACTGTAACTTTTATTATTCCCAGGCTGCTGGCCAAAGGGCTCCGGCAGCAACTGGCACTACCAATTTCACTGTGTCTGCCCCCAGCTGATGCCTCTGCTTCTACTCTCCCCTTAGAGCTTGGGAAAGTCGAGGTGACGGTGTTTGACCCTGACTCCCTGGACCCTGACCGCTGTGAGAGCTGCTATGGTGCTGAGTCAGAAGATATCAAGTGAGCTGGGGGTAGCGGGAGCAGGGTTCCCATCAGGCACCATCTGTCAGCCAGCCTCAGCCTCAGTCAGACTATGGCAGGTGGTCAGACCAAGAATCTAGAATAGGTGGGGCGTGTGCCTCTGTCATTGATCCTGGTGCAGGTGACTGAGGCTTTGTGACCAGCCTGGGAGCTGCAGACCTAGAAAGGAAGCTGAAGTGGTCTCTGCCCTTCAGCCTACAGAAATGGTTTAGAGGTGGTTTCTGGAGTCCCAACTGCCAGGGTTCTTGTTTCCTTGGACCAAGCCATGTAACCTCTCTATGTGAAGGGGGATGATAATAATGTCTTCTCGTAAGAGTCACATATGGATTAGATGTATATGATACGTAAAGCACTGAAGATTATTAGACCCTCAGTATCTGATAACTGCTGTTGTGTTTCCCAGGCCTCGACTTCTACAAGACTGATTTAGCAGGTCTAGGGCGGGGCCTGGGAATATATACTTAATTATTTACTTATTTATTTATTTTTTGAGACACAGAGTCTCACTCTGTCGCCCAGGCTGGAGTGGTGACGCGATCTTGGCTCACTGCAACCTCTGCCTCCCTGCAACCTCTGCCTCCCAGGTTCAAGTGAATCTGCTGCCTCAGCCTCCTGAGTAGCTGGGATTACAGGCGCCCACCACGATGCCTGGCTAATTTTTGTATTTTTAGTAGAGACGGGATTTCACCATATTGGCCAGGCAGGTCTCGAACTCCTGACCTTGTGATTCGCCCACCTGGGCCTCCCAAAGTGCTAGAATTACAGGCATGAGCCACCATGCCCCACTTTTTTTTTTTTTTTACTGTGGAGAAATAATATATGTGACATAAAAGTTACCATTTTAACAATTTTTTTTTTTGTAAAATAACATTTACCATTTTAATTTTTTTTTTTTTTTTTTTTGAGACAGTTTTGTTCTTGTTGCCCAGGCTGGAATGCAATGGTGTGCTCTCAGCTCACTGCAACCTCCGCCTCCTGATTCAAGTGATTGTCCTACCTCAGCCTCCTGAGTAGCTGGGATTACAGGCATGCGCCACCAAAAAATTAGCCTGGCTAATTTTTTGTATTTTAGTAGAGACAGGGTTTCTCCATGTTGGTCAGGCTGGTCTCAAACTCCCGGCCTCAGGTGATCGCACACCTTAGCCTTCCAAAGTGTTGGTATTACAGACGTGAGCCACCGTACCTGGCCCATATTTTAATAGGTGTGCTGAGCTCAGTGGCAGTAAGTACCTTTACAGTGTCATGCAGTCACCACTCTGTGTCCCCAAAACTTGTCATCACCCCAAACACAATGGGAATATATATTTTTCACAGTCCTAGACTGGGCACAATGGCTCACACCTGTAATCCCTAGCACATTGGGAGGCCGAGGTAGGTGAATCACTTGAGCTCAGGAGTTTGAGACCAGCCTGGGCAACATAGCAAGACCCTATCTCTACAAAATATTTGAAAAATTAAAAAACAGAAAACAGTCCTTCTGCCACTGAGGAAACACATTTGAAAAATGTTTGGTGGTCAGGGATGAGGCTAGCAGAGCCTTCATTAGCAGGCAGAGCTGCTCAGGCTCTATATCCTAAGATGCCAGCATTGGACTTGTGCCTCTTTGACATACTCACTGTCACTCCCTGCCCCACAGGTGCTGTAACACCTGTGAAGATGTGCGGGAGGCATATCGCCGGAGAGGCTGGGCCTTCAAGAACCCTGATACTATTGAGCAGTGCCGGCGAGAGGGCTTCAGCCAGAAGATGCAAGAGCAGAAGAATGAAGGCTGCCAGGTGTATGGCTTCTTGGAAGTCAATAAGGTATCGGGAGAAATCAAGGCAAGATAGGGCCAGTTGGGCTGGGTGAGTTCCGCTGGAAATTGAGGGCCCACTGAGGCCCTCAGTAGGCAAAAGGAGGACACAGCTGGAAAATGAGAGAGAATGTTCCTTACAGGTGGCCGGAAACTTCCACTTTGCCCCTGGGAAGAGCTTCCAGCAGTCCCATGTGCATGGTGAGTAATCCTGCACCAGCTGGGGAGGTCTAGATGCTGGCCACCTTGGTGAGTTTGAGTGGTTCTCCCTTGCCTGTTGCTCATTTGTGTTTGGCAACCGTTTTGCCACAGTAGGCCTTCATCTCAGGGCAGCAGTTTGGCACAGTGGCTAAGAGCACAGGCCGAGGACCCAGAGTGCCTGTGTTCAGATACCAGTTTCAGACCTTACGGGCTGTGTGACTTTGAGAAGGTTTCTTAATCTTTTTGACTTCTGTTTCCTGCTTTATAAAATGGTAATGAGGGCACTTATCTCACAGAGTATTTGTGCAGGTTAAAGATGATAGCACGGAGCCTGGCTTCTGGTAGGTGCTTGTTGAAATGGTCACCCCCAGTGTCTGACAGTGGCCCGTGCATGAGGCTTTGGGAGAAGCAGAGCTAGGCTGGAGCACAGGTTCTGCCACTCCTGAGCTATATCATATTATGGGAAATATTGAGCCCTACTGAGTTGTTACTTCTGTAAAATGGGGATGATGATACTAGAACCCACTCACAGGGTTGTTGGGGTGAACAAATGAGATTTATTCTCATTCGTTTTTTCTTTTTTTATTTTTTACTAATTTTTTTCTTTTTTTTTTTTAACTTCCTCTAACATGGATCATAGGAAACAACTCATTTTTTCATTCATGCATTCATGAGATATTTAGTAATTGCCTACTAGTCTAGTTGCTAAGGGTACAGGAGTGAAGAAAGGCTGTGCCCTCAGAACATTCTTGTAAAGAAATAGACAATAAATAAGTATATAAAAAATAAATGGTCCCCAATTAACAATGGTTCAGCTTGCAATTTTTTTTTTTTTTTTTCTGAAAACTCCAAAAACCAGATTAAAAAAAATTTTTTTTTTGAGACAGTCTCGCCCTGTCGCCCAGGCTGGAATGCAATGGCATGATCTCGGCTCACTGCAACCTCCGCCTCCTGGGTTCAAACAATCCTCCTGCCTGAGATTCCCGAGTAGCTGGGATTACAGGCACCTGCTACCATGCCCAGCTAATTTTTGTATTTTTAGTAGATGGGGTTTCACCTTGTTGGCCAGGCTGGTCTCAAACTCCTGACCTTTGATTCACCTGCCTTGGCCTCCCAAAGTGCTGGGATTACAGGCGTGAGCCACCACACCTAGCAAACTTAATGATATTTTCAACTTGCAATGAGTTGATTGGGATGTAACCCCAGTGTAGGTTAGGGAGCATCTGCATATGGTATATCAGATGCCGTTAAGTCATATGGACCAAAACAAGCCAGGATATAGATGGTAGTGGTGAGGGGCTAGGGTATGGCAGTGAGGGTCCTATTTTAAATAGGGAGGTCAGGGAAAGACTCTTTGAGGTAATAATTGAGCAAAGACCTGAAGAAAGTGAGGGAGCCAGCGTGTGGATGTCTGGGGGGATGTGTTACGAGCAGAGAGAACATTAAGTGCAAATTCCTGAAGCCAGAATGTGCTTAGCAAGTTCAGGATACTGTAAGAAGGTTAGCATGACTGGAACAGAGGAGCATGGTTAGAAATGAAGTGAGAGAGGCCTGGGGCAGTGCCCACGCCTGTAATCCCAGCACTTTGGGAGGCCGAGACAGGTGGATCACCTGACGTCAGGAGTTCAAGACCAGCCTGGCCAAGATGGTGAAACCCCATCTCTACTAAAAATATAAAAACTAGCTGAGCGTGGTGGCGCATTCCTGTAATCCCAGCTACTTGGGAGGCTGAGGCCCGAGAATGTCTTGAACCTGGAAGGTGGATTGTACAGTGAGCTGAGATGGTGTCATTGCACTCCAGCCTGGGTGACAGTGAGACTTCGTCTCCAAAAAAGTGAAGTGAGGTCACAGGGCCATGTCATGCAGGACTTACAGGGGCATTGTAGGGACTTGGGCTTTTACTCTGCATTAGATGAGAGGCCATTGTAGGGCTTTGAAGAAGTGGGGCCTGATTCGACTTACTTAGAAGGGTCTCCAACTAACTCCTCTGTGGACAAGACTGGGCGGGGGAAAGGACAGAATCAGAGAGGCTCATTAGAAGGCTCTTGCAATGATCAATCCAGGCAAAAGATGGTGGGGTTCAACCCAGAGTGGCAGTGGAAGTGGTGGGAAGTGACTGGCTTCTGAATGTATTTTGAAGGCAGAGCAGAGAAGAGTTCCTGATGGGCATGAGGGATAAAGGAAAAAGGAGTCAAGGATGCTTCTAAAGTTTTGTACCTGGGTAGTAAGAAGCATGGAGTTGCCATTTAGCAAGATGAGGAAGATTCGGCAGGTTTAGGTGTTCGGAAATGAGATTGTACAGCTGGTATTCAGCTTTTGACATGTTCAGACCAAAAGTGTTTGGTGTCCTTCTAGACACCCAAGGTGTCAAGTAAGTAGTTGTCCAATCAAGCCTGGAGTTCAGGGAGAGGACTTGACTGGAGATGCAAATGTTGGCATCATCAGCATATGTATGGAGCCTTGGGACTGGATGAAATCACCCTGGAGGTGTGAGAGTAGCTGGAGAAGAGGGAGCTCGAAGGTCTGGGTGCCAGGCCTCCCACATTCAAGCCAAGGGTGTCAGGGGGAACTGTCAGACAGGTAAGAAACCCTGGTGAAGGAGGAGTGCAAGCCAGGAGGGTGACATCCTGCCAGCCGTGAATGGGTGTTTCAAATACCGAATCAGATGTTTCTGGATGTTGAGCAGGAACTGACAATGAGGTATCTAATGCAACAGTCATTTATGGCCTTGACTGAGTTATTTGAGGGGTGTGATAGGGACCACCATAGAGTGGGCTCAGGAGGGAATGGGAGAGGAGTTGGAGTGAGTAAGTGTAGACAGCTCTATAGTGGAATTTGCTCTTAGGGGAGGAGAGAGCCTGGGAAGCTGGAGGGAAATGTGGAGTCGCGGGAGGCTTTTCTTAGAAGGGCGATGGAGCAGAATATTAATATGCTGTTGGAAATTATTGACTAAGGAGAGCACAAGTGACGCTCCAGAGATAAGACCAACAATTACTGGAGTAAGTCCTGCAGAAGGAGAAAGAAGACAGAATCTAGTGCCTTACACGTGTAGAAAGGCCAAACTTAGCAATAGGAGGAAAGGCAGGCTCTGTAGGTACAGGTAGGTTGGTAGCAGGGGTGGCAGAAGTACAGTCTCTTCTGAGTCTTCCTGTCTTCTCCATGATGTAGGAAGAAAGATCCTCAGTTGAGAATGAGAAGGAAGGAGGTGTTGGAGACTTAAAAGAAAAGGTGTGG
The DNA here is from genome assembly GCF_009761245.1 of Sapajus apella. Classification (NCBI taxonomy): domain Eukaryota; kingdom Metazoa; phylum Chordata; class Mammalia; order Primates; family Cebidae; genus Sapajus; species Sapajus apella. Next base: position 7,756,873 of record NW_022436973.1, on the reverse strand, counting down.
CAGGTCATTTTGGAGTGGAAGAGTGCGTGGACTGGGAAAATAGAGGAGGATTGCCACACAGCACTAGGCCTCCCTGTGGCTGTAAATGGAAAGAGAAGGCCTGGAGTTCCCTGTGGATGTCAGCATGGTTGTCTGGTTTCTTCCCAGCTGTGTGGGAGTGGACTCAGAGTAGACAGAACGTTGGAATCACCTGGGCTTTGGTGTTGCCAGGTGCCTGCAAAGGTGAGGGAGTTAAACGAATATGTAAAGAAGTAGTTGTGATTCTGGACCACAGCGTATAAGCTAGGAAAGGAGGAAAGACAGGATGTAGGGAAGCCAGTGAGCGGGCAGGAGAAGCAGGGACTGCAGTCCTAAGTGTGGTGTCAACAAATTACCGGAATTGGGGGACTGGAGGAAATTAGAAAGCTGGTGGTTGCAGCATGAGTTGCTTGAAATTGAAGTCACGGAAGGGGCTTTGTTAATGACAAAGTTTAGAGAATGACCAACTGAGCAAGTGGCTCAGGCAGGCAGAGAATAAGATTAGAAAGGAAAAGATGTCCAGGAACTGGGAGGCCAGGGTATTGGAAGGATCATCTATGTGGATATGGAATTCACTAGAAACTGTGACTGTGACAGAGGTAGTACAGGAGAGTGACAGGCAGTTGCCCAAGCTGTTGAGAAATGGCATGGGAGCACTGTCCTAGAGGTCCCATAATACCTAGGTGACTGAAACAAGCAGGGCTGGTTTGCCATGAGCTTTGAAGCTGGGGTTTTTTTTTTTTTTTTTTTTTTTTTTTTTTTTGAGACAGGATCTCACTCTGTTGCCCAGATTGGAGTGCCCTGGCATGATCTTGGCTCACTGCAGCCTTGACCTCCTGGACTCAACAGATCCTTGCACCTTAGCCTCCCAAGGAGCTGAGACTACAGGCAGTATGGCTCGATGCCTGGCTAATTAATTTTTCTTTCTCTCCCTGCCCCCCCAGCAGAGAGTGGGTCTTGCCCTGTTGCCCAGGCTCCTGGGTTCAAGCGATCCTCCCACTTTGGCCTCCTAAAGTGTTAGGATTACCAATGAGAGCTATTGTGCATTTTTAAGGCAGGTAAAGGGACAATGATCTGGAAGTGGCAGCAAGGAGCAAGAAGGACCACTCTTTTTTTTGTTGTTGAGGCAGAGCCTTGCTCTGTTGCCCAGGCTGGAGTGCAGTGGTGTGATCGAGGGTCACTGCAACCTCCACCTCCCAGGTTCAAGCCATTCTCCTGCCTCCGCTTCCCGGGTAGCTGGGACTACAGGTATGCACCTCCATGCCTGGCTAATTTTTTTTGTATTTTTAGTAGAGATGGGTTTTCACCATGCTGGCCAGGCTGGCCTCAAACTTCTGACCTCAAGTGATCCGCCTGTCTCAGCCTCCCAAAGTGCTGGGATTACAGATGTGGGCTACTGCATCTGGCCAGAAGGACCTCTCTTTAGGGCAGCAAGAGTTGTGTATGGAGAGAAGATAGTTGAGGGGATGCAAGAGAACTAGTGCCAGGAAGGAAGAGCCAGTCTGTAGCTGCAGCAAGAAGGTGAAAAGGGTCCCAGGGGTTGAAGGCAGGTCCCAATAAAGGATGGACAGAGCCATGCAGTGACAGAGCCCAGGGTATGAAGATGGCCTCTCCAAGTGGTTGAGGTGACCAGGAGGAAAGGGCCCCCTGGAGGGTAACTCTGCTGGTCTTGCGGGTAGTCTGTGGGGGTGGGGCTGTGTTGGGGAGGGGCAAGTGGGTGGGGCTGGAGGACCCTGCAGTGCCCTGGAGCCCCCTCTTCACTCTGGAGGAAGGTGGAAGAAAAGGGTGGTCGTGGCCAGGATGGTAGGACAATGTTGAGTATCAAGCTGTTGGCACAAGGCCTGGCAGGCACTTAGTAGGACATAGAGCCAGAGTGGCAGCCCCTCTGCTTCTCTGCCTGGGGCTGTTAGACTTGTGGATCCCAGGGCCAGGGGTGCTCTGTATTTGAAATGATGTATAAACACAAAGCTACAATTGCCCAAAGCCAGAGATAGGCTGAATTGAGGCCTGGGAGTGAGTTTCTAACATCCTTGCGGAGCCGGGGAATGAGTGGGGCGGGCGGGGTGGTGGTGGTGGTGGTGGTGGTGGTGGTAATAATCTCTTAGATTGTAAAGTTTACAAGTATTTTCCCATCTTAGATCCCACCTGATCCTTAAGACAGCGCTTTGCAAAGGAGAGCACTGAGCCCCAGAAAGAGCAAGTGATTTGCCCAAGACCACACAGCCAGGAACATGGCTCTTTGGGCTCTAGGTCTTTTGTCCTTCCTCGGCCACTCTCTCACTCTTCTCTGGTCAGGGAAGTTCATTCTCGAGGAGTGAGCCAGGATGAGGCTTGTTAGCTGGGGCCAGACTGTGTTGCTGAGGCAGGAATCTTCCAGTCCTCCCTCTTGCCACATATCTTGCTCCATCGTTCTCATTGTGAAGCTCTGAACCTTTCTTCTCTTCCTCCCTTCTCTCTCCTCCCTCCCTCATGCTGCAGTACATGCTGTGGAGAGTAAGTGGCCATGTACCCCAGGGAGGCCAAGCCCCTACTTCTGGGGCAGCCTGCCCTACCAGGATGGGGGGAGGTTGGGTCTGGGATTGGGTCTCCTCTGGCCTGGCTGCTGGTGACCATAAAAAGGACTGGGATGTATCTGTGAAGTATGGTTCCTCGCAGGAGGGATTGAGGCTAGCGGACAGGAATAACTGGTTGTGGGACAGTTGGTACAGGGTGCCCATGGGATTTCCTCTGGGGAGCTTTAAGGGTGGAGGCAGGGAAAGAATGTGGATGGCATTCTCAGGTCCCACGTCACTTTGGGTTCAGTGATTTGCCATCAGCTCTTGTTAGTGAGAGCCGATTTTGTTTTCGGAGATACAGGCAGGGCCATGGTGGAAGTGAAGGCCTAGAGTTCCCTGTGAATGTCAGGGAGGAACCAGGGTCTGTTCTTACGACTCCTAAGGAGGGCATGGACTCTCTCACAGGCCCAAGGCTTGCCCTTTCTGGCTGTCCTTAATCAGAGCCAGGCTGGAGAACAAATGAGGGGTCAGAGAAGAGCAGGTCGTTCGCCATGTAGGACTCTCAGGGAGGCCAGTGCCGCTCCTACTAATGACACCTTCTCCCTTCTCTCCTAGTCCATGACTTGCAGAGCTTTGGCCTTGACAACGTACGTACCAGATGGAAACCATGGAGGGCAGGTGGGGGTGGGAGGCTTGGTTGCTGCCTTCGTTTCCTGGTAGGAATGTCCTGGGAGTGGGGATTGCTTATGGAAAATACACCATATTCTGATAGGGGATCCAGCTGGAGGGTTAAGTGAGTGACTTTTGAACTGAGCTCTGAGCAGGCTAGGGGCAAGGTTGGGGTTGGATAAGAACATCCTAGATAGAGCCTCAGCACAAGGTCAGGCGGAAGCATGGCCCTTCTAAGGAACTGCTGCAGGCGAGGCTTAGATGGGTGAGGCTGGAGAAGAAGGCAGGTACCAGACCACACAGGCCTCAGAGGCCACTCTGAGGAGTCACCTCCTTCTCATGAGAACAGTAGAAAGCTGTCGGCCTTCTTTAGGCAGGGTCACAATGTGATCAAATTTGCATTTTTGAAAGATCCTTCTAGTGGCTGAGTTTGATACGCAGGGGAGCAGGAAAGGAGTACATCTGGGGGTTCGGGGCCTCCATGGCCTAGACCTCCAGGCAAAGCTACCACCTGCCACTCTCTGTGTGCCTAACATACAAGTGAAGCTGCTATTTTAAGAAATCCAGAATCTGACCAGGCGTGGTGGCTTACGCCTGTAATCCCAGCACTTCGGGAGGCCAAGACGGGTGGATCACGAGGTCAGGAGTTCAAGACCAGCCTGACCAACATGGTGAAATCCTGTCTCGACTAAAAATTTTAAAATAGCTGGGTGTGGTGACACATACCTATAATCCCAGCTATTCAGGAGGCTGAGGCTGCAGTGAGCCAAGATCGTGCCATTGTACTCCAGCCTGAGCGACAGAGTGAGACTCCATCTCAAAAAAACAAAATACAAAAATTGGCTGGGCGTGGTGGTGTGCACCTGTAATCCCAGCTGCTCGGGAGGCAGCAGCAGGAGAACTGCTTGAACCCAGGAGGTAGAGGCTGCAGTGAGCCAAGATCACACCCCTGCACTCCAGCCTGGGCGACAGAGTAAGACCCTGTCTCCAAAAAAGAAAGAAATCTGGAACCCCAGGAGTTTGCAGGCTGTGCAAGAAAGAGTTTCTAGGTAGGGAGTGGGGATACCTGTCTCGGGGAGGTTGTCCCCTTAATGGCCATAGCCTTCTTCCAGACAGGGCCTGCCTCCCCTTCCTCCCACATCGCTGCAGACAGACCCAGGTGTCCCTGTCTGCTGCTGTCATCAGAGCTTTGGATGGTGTTGTTTACAGATCAACATGACCCACTACATCCAGCACCTGTCATTTGGGGAGGACTATCCAGGCATTGTGAACCCCCTGGACCACACCAATGTCACTGCACCCCAAGGTACCAGCCCAGGAGGCAGCCCCCAGCTGCAGAAGACCTGCTGGGTACTCATGCCCAGTGCTTTGTTTTCCCCTCAGCTTCCATGATGTTCCAGTACTTTGTGAAGGTGGTGCCCACTGTGTACATGAAGGTGGATGGGGAGGTGAGTCAGGGAGCTCCCTACCGGAGTCTCCTACGTGGAGTCAAGCATTGGAGTTCCTGCATTTAGTTCTGTCAGTCTGGGGAGTGAAAGCTGCCTCATCCTCACGTAGTGGATGAAAGACTGAGGCACAGATAGGGTGGGGAATTTGCCCTCCCAGGTGGAATGCAGGCTTGGGGCTGTGGGATTCAAAGCACCTGCTCTTTGTACTGCCCCAACCACCTTCATTAATTCCTCTGGTGCCCACTGTCTGCCTGCCTCACTGTCCCCTGTGGCCGGTCTGGGCTGAGGGTTAGGCAGGGCAAGCCTCTGGGTCCCCGTTCCCATGGCTGCTGTGGCCTGTGGAGCAGCATCTCAGCAGAGCGGCAGGATGCGAGGGGCTGAGGGCAGAGGAAGTCAGTTCAGCCTTGGTGATACGGCTTTGGAAAGCTGCTTCTCAGCCTGAACCCTCGTGAGAGCACCCACCAAACGCCACCAGGATAGTAAACTAAAGAGCTGGCAACTGGCGGGGAAGTCTGAGGCCGAGGCTAGGAGAGGGGATCTAGTGGACCAGGCCTTGCAGTGCTGGCCACCAGCATGGTGCCGTATTTTCTCCCTCCACACCGTTAAGCCTTAACAGGAAAGGGGCAGGAGCAGGGGTGGGGCTGATGGTGGCTGGTGTCAGCTCGTAGCCCTAGCCCTGGCCTAGCCTCCCATCTCACCCCAGGTACTGAGGACAAATCAGTTCTCCGTGACCAGACATGAGAAGGTTGCCAATGGGCTGTTGGGCGACCAGGGCCTTCCTGGAGTCTTTGTCCTCTATGAGCTCTCGCCCATGATGGTGAAGCTGACGGAGAAGCACAGGTAAGGGTGGGGCAGAGCGGCCAGGGCCTGGGCCTGAGGGAGGAGCGTACCTGCTGAGCCCGCCTGCTCCCTCCACCAGGTCCTTTACCCACTTCCTGACAGGCGTGTGCGCTATCATTGGGGGCATGTTCACAGGTAAGAGGCCCAGGGTGTCTGTAAGCAGTGAGGTGGGGAAGGTCAAACCTGGGCACCCCAGGTTTTCTTTTGGGTGAAGGGGCAGATGCTGGCCTGGCCAGTTAAATGACCAGGCTCTCAGCATCAAAAGCCAAGGCCCCCACTGGGCCAGTGCCAGCCCTTGTTTCTCTCCCAGTGGCTGGACTCATCGATTCGCTCATCTACCACTCAGCACGAGCCATCCAGAAGAAAATTGATCTAGGGAAGACAACGTAGTCACCCTCGGCATTATTCTCTGTCTCCTCTTTTTCCCTGGCCTGTGGTTCTGTCCCCTAGCCTCTGCCACCTTCCTTGGTCACTCCCAGCCCCAGGTTGATAAATCTATTGGTTGTGATAGTACTCACTGGTGTCCTTGTGATCCTTGGGGTGGCCAGAGCCTCATCATGGCCACTCATTGAAGGCAATCGTGACTGATGAATTGGGAGCCCCACATGGGCATCCCCTGGTTAACTGGGGTTTATTCAAACCAGGCTCATGTCTAGCCCACAGCCCTGTCCTGGGTCCCTCGGATTCAGCCGCAGGATTCAGAAGGACCTTTTCAGGTTGAGCTTCTTGGAGCCACCATGGCTTCCAGGCTCATGAGTGACCAACCCCAGGCCATTAATTCAGGGCTCTGAGTGCAGGCTGGGGCCTGCCACCTCTTCATTGATGGGTAAAGCTGGGGCCATTCCCCACCACCCTGGGCTCAGTCACCTGATCCTATCACACTCGCTGATCCCACTCTGTGCCAAGCCCCACACTTGCTCTCACTGTAGAGAAGAGTCCCTTTGCAGTCTTCTAGATGGAAGCAAAACTGAATATCAAGGCAGGAAGGTATCAGTGGCCATTCTGGAGCAGGGCCAGCACCAGACCCCCAGCTTGGGGCCTAATCAGTGCTTCCCATTAGAACCCTGGCTACATGTGGAGAACCAGGGCCCAGTGACCTTACCAGTCTACAGCCCAGGGAACCAGGAGTGGTTCCACCACCAGTCAGTTTATCAGATCATTTCTCGAATGTTGATGCAAGACTGTGTCAGGAGAAAAGCAGAGGGGAAAGGAAGCGAAGTCGGGTAATGACAGCAGAACCTGTGGAGTCAGACCCAAGATGCAGCTTTGATGTCAGCCTCTCTCAGGGATGGTGGTTAATGGGTCTGTCAAGTCCTTAGCTATCTTGGAGCGGTGGAAGCTAGAAACAGATTAGGTGAGGGACCTGGCCGCTGGCAGGAGAAGGAGCAGTGGCAAAGGTACTCAGAGGGTATGAAAACTTGCCTGCCAGGGTCCTTTTCTTCCCTGTGGGGGATGGGGCAGCCTTCTATCTCTGGGCATTCTTCAAGAAAGCCCCCAGTATCTGAGGTCACCCAAGAACATCTGTTCTCTGCCACCTGGAGGAACTGGCCTTGGACAGCACGTGATCACAGGTCAGTGGTTGTGTGCTAGGTTTATTCAGAGGAAGTACTGGACTCAGGTAGCTCATGTTGGCAAGAAAAACTTCAGGAGCAGGGATTGAAGGGTTGGCATCCTGGGTGGGTGTCCAAGGTCAGTGAGAATCACTTGTGGAGGGGGCGGAAGATGACCTCGCTGATCTGGCCAGGGATGGTGTAGAAGACCAGGAGGAGGAGGAAGACGGTCACCAGCACCAGCAGCACCACCAGGATGTGCCAGTACCGGTGCCAGATGAAGAAGACAAAGGTTTTCAGTGGGTTCACAAACCAGTTGAAGGAAGTTTTGGGGCGGCTGTTGAGGGGAAAGGTGGTGTCAGGATAAAGAGGAAGCCCCTCGGCCACCTTGCCTCCCCTTGGCCCAGGCTGTGGCCCCCACCCCTGTACCTGACTCACCTGGGCTTCTCCAGAGGCTCTGGCTCCTTCCACCCCTTCCCCACTGGCCGTTTCTCAGCCTCCTTCACAGTCAGCAGCTCAAGCTCTGCCTCTACCTTGCCCTAAAAAAGACACCCCTGCATCATCAGGAGCAGAGAGCGGGCTCAGGCCCCAGCTCAGCCTGACCTCTGTCCACATGTACCCACCGTGAGGATGTATACATTGCCACCCGTGTCTGTGAACTCTAGGTCTTCTGGCCGGCCCTTCCTCCTCCTCCTCCGCTTTTGCTTCTTGCCAGCCTGAGCTTCCTGTGCCTCCCGCTCCACGTCCTCTGCCTCCTGCAGCTTCACCACTGGCCACCAGCCCCACAGGCGACGGCAGCGAAACAGGTTGCACCTTGGCCCGGTCCTATCATGAGCCAGCCGCACAGGGCAGAGCTTGGGACCCCGGGCCCCACGCACCATGTCTGGTAGCTGTAACTCCAGGGATCCTGCAAGTCCAGAGCTCACCGGGTTAGGCGGTGATCAAAGTCTCATTGGGCCAGGGGTAAGGAGGCAGCACACCAGGGTTGTAAGTTGGGGCATGGAAAGTTGCAGGGTGGGGTCAGGCCACAGCTATGGGCCACCCAAACCACAGCCCAGTGGTCCACCCATTGCTACTTCCCAGTGGAAGAGGGCCAAGGGCTGTGGAGTCAGTGGGTGACAAGCTAGGGTCAAATCAGAGTTGAACCAGGGACTTGGTGGGAATGGAAGTTATTGTGGTCTGGGCTTAACTCAGTAATTAAACCAGAAAGCAAAGGTTCAGGCCTCCAGTCTAAAATCCCAAGATTCAAGGTTGGGTCAGAGTAGGGAACCAGGGGACAGAGGCAAGAGCTGGAGGCAGGGGTTGAGGGTGGGGAAGGCTGAGCAGTGCAATACCAAGGAAGTCATTGGCGGAGATTCGGTCATAGTCCCAGACCTGCAGGACCAGCACTGCCGGCTGCCGGAACTCGGCCGCCTCCAGGGTGGAGGGTCCAGGCTGGCGCTGGACGCTCACCTCCCGCTCAGTGGGCAGGTAGTCAAAACGGAACACAAAGCACCAATTGAAGTTCCCCTCCCCAGTTAGGGAGTTGAAGTGAACGTCTCCTGCTTGTCATCCTCCAGCCCCTTCACCCAGCTGGGGCCAAGGTGGGTGAGCGTCAGGACAGGAGCTACGTCAAGAACCCACTCCTCACCCAGCTCTCAGCACCACAGAAGGCCCGATGATGGGGCTCTGGACTCAGCCTGAGGGCCCACGCGCATTTGTAGTCCCTGCTTAGTGCACCACCCGCCCGGGCTGTGGGCTACCTCTTCATGTAGATGTCACTCAACATCTCTCCAGTGAGTGGATTCACATCATCCAGCACCACATCCTCCGTGTTCCAGATGACAACTCTGAACTCATAGCTGGGAGTGAGGATGGGCACATCAGGGGGTGGCTTCAGACTCTCTAGAGGGGCCCTGGAAGGGGCTGCAGGAAGGAGGGACCTGGGCCAGGGCCACTGACATTCACTGGGCACCAGCAGGGTAATCCAATGGCCTGTGATCCCTTGAAGGGACAGCCCCAGCTGTCACTGACCACCATAGCCACAGCAGATGGCACCAAGAATGGTCTGCTGGGCCAGCAAGTTTCTCCCTATGAATTTGGAATCGGGACCCTGTACCATTGCATCAGACACAGAGCTAGTGCACTACAAGCCAGAGTTTGGGGGGATAGAGAAGTGTGAGTGAACAGAGAAAGCCAGTCTGCAGGGAGAAGAGGGAGGATGAGAGCGTGCAGCCTCTGAAGGACAGGAGGGTGCAACATTCTGGACCCTACCCTCATGTGGCCCTGTCCTTGGCTGCCATTGGGTTGCCTGGATAGCCGTTTTCTCCAGCCCAGCATCTACTTCCCCTCATTTGTTGACAGCACCATGATTTTACGCTGGTGATGTGCCCCGCCCCCAACCACTCCTCCCCACCACCACCACAGTCAATCTATGGAATTCTGGTGGAGCAGGCTCCTCCCTCCCTGGCTGGGCATGGGTAGGGGCCCCCAGAGTCAGAAACTGACAGGCTGCTGCCACCAGAGCATCTGCATTCAGCCCTATGTGAAGTGGCTGTGCCCCACACACAACTCCACCAGACGAACTCAGGGTGGAAGGGGCTTACTGAAAGGTACATGGACTCAATTTACAAGAGACACTCAACTCGCATGGCTTATGAGTAAAAGGGATCTTAGTGACACCTAACTGAAAAGCCTGTGATCAGCAGCTTCTGCCTGCTTCACTGGGGACCCGGGTTTTCAGAGGACCCTTGTACAAGTAGACTAAGATGTACACCTGCCTCGGGAAGAGGGGACAGAACTCTCACCTGATGGGCTGCCGAGGCTTGATGTCAACTGGGGGTGGGGCAGGCACATCATGAGGAAAGATGTCGATCCACATGTGAAGAGATCCCTGGGGGGACAGGACCAGGCTGCAGAGTCTTACCAGGCTCCCAACCTTCCCTGACAGCTCTGTGGCCACAGACTGTGTCTTGTCCCCAAGTGGAGAAAAGAGCTAGGGTCAAAATGACAGGGTCAGGCAGATCCTGGGAGATGAGGATGAAGATGGAGTCTGAAGTGTGGTTTCCAGGATCAAGGTTAGGTTAGGGGTTCAAGGTTGAGGTTCAGGCTAGACACAGTGGCTCAGGCCTATAATCCCAGCACTTTGGGAGTCTGTGGAGGGTAGATCACTTGAGTTCAGGAGTTTGGGCAACATGGCGGAACCCTGTCTCTACAAAAAATATAAGAATTAGCTGGGTATGGTGGTGGACTCCTGTAATCCCAGCTACTCCAGAGGCTGAGGTGGGAGGATCGCTTGAACCCTTAAGGTGGAGGTTGAAGTGAGCTGAGATCGTGCAACTGCATTCCAGCCTGGGCAACAGGGCAAGACCCCATCTCAAAAAAAAAAAAAAAAAAAAAAAAGATCCGGAAGGGGAAGTTGAGGTCTAGGTTGGGAACCCCAGATGTGAGCCTTGGTACCCAGGGGTAGGGATCCTGTAGGGCTAAGATTGGGGTAAGGGTGTGGTCCAGGATGGAGGTCCAAGATAGTGGGACACAGGGACCAGCAATAGGAGCCGTAGTTAAGAACTACAGGTGGCACCCAGGTAGACATCTTGGGGAAAGGCCGTCCTGGGGGCCCAGGGTCCAGGATCAGGTGGGCGTCCTGGGATTCCAGAAGCCTTGTGATGCTGGGAGCCCTTCCTCACCTGCAGCAGCCCTGGGCTGCGGGGATGGTAGAGAGGACGTATTTCTACATGTTCGGGTACCAGCTGGATCCCAAAATCCGGCATTTCCTGCCAGCGCCGCAGTACAAGCAATGCCTGGGCCTCTTCAGGGTCCCCACTCGCCACCTTGAGGCCTTTGCTGCCTGAAACAAGAGGTATGTGAGCTTGGGTTCCACACAGGTTCCAGCTCTCCTCCCTCCCCCTTCCCCTCCCCCTGCCCAGCCACAGCAACTCTAAGCTGGGAAGCCCCTGTGTTGGATAAAGCCCCGTGGACTAGGAAAGCAATTTCATAATGCACAAAAAGTGGGGATGCTGCTGTAACTTCGCCCAGTGAAGAGCCAGCGGTCAGTGGGACAGTGGGATTGGAGGTGCTGCCACTTCTGCCTAGACCCTGTTTAGAAAATAAGCCACCAGAAAAACAAAAAAGTAAAAAAAATAAGCCACCAGAGCAGGCACAGTGGCTCATGCCTGTAATCTCAGCATGTTTGGAGGCCAGGATGGGAAGATCACTTGAATCCAGAAGTTTGAGACCAGCCTGGGCAACGTGGCGAAATCCCATCTCTACAGGAAAAAACAAAAACAGGTGGGCGTGATGGTGTGCCCTGTAATCTCAGCTACTCTGGGGGACTGAGGTGGGAGGATCGCTTGAGCCTGGGAGGTCCAGGCTGCAGTGAGCTGAGATGGCACCACTGCACTCCAGCCTGGGTGAGAGAGTGAGGCCCTGTCTCAAAAAAAAAAAAAAAAAAAGTAAGTCTCCACCCATTTAATTCTGCAGCCACATTGTGTTACATGGTACACTGTATGGGACCTCTGTGTTCTAGGAACTTGATTAGCTGTGGATCCACTTTGGCTCTTTGGGGGATCACACACTCACCAATAAAGACTTTTCTCCCTAACACCCAAGAACCTTGTCCTTACTCCACCAAATTCACCTCTGCTTGCTGAAGGAATGGGTTATTTTGGGGGGGCACACAAGACTGGGCACCTGGGCCTCCTGTACCTTTGACCAACATCTTGCTTGAATAGAAAGGGGCTGGTACCTGGGGGCAGAGTCTCAGGCGGTGTCAGAAAGACTTTGCTGCCCACCTTGACAGCACCAGCTCGGTGTTCAGGGGCGAGGAGGCCACAGCGTTGGCACAGCCCCGCCAGGATCTGCGAAGGCCGGAATGCATCACGCCAGGCATTGTAACCATCCCTGTAGGCAGAAAAGGAAGATGCGTCAGTTGGGGCTGGTGTAGGGACACAGTTGGGTCTAGGAGCAGAGATGACGTCATGAAGACATGAGGTCCAGGTTCAAAACTCCAATGGGAGACAGGTTAGTCCTCATTTATGATAACGATGAAAAAAAATGTAGGCCAGGTGCTTCTATTAAGATACTGGGCCAGGCGTGGTGGTTTGTGCCTGTAATCCCAGCACTTTGGGAGGGGAGGTGGGCAGATCACAAGGTCAGGAGTTTGAGACCAGCCTGGCTAACATGGTGAATCCCTGTCTCTACTAAAAATATAAAAATAGCTGAGTGTGGTGGCAGGCACCTATAAACCCCGCTACATGAAAGGCTGAGGCAGGAGAATAATTTGAACCTGGTAGGCAGAGGTTGCAGTGAGCCGAGATTGTGCCATTGCATTCCAGCCTGGGCAACAGGGCGAGACTGTCTCAAAAAAAAAAAAAGATACCGATCTTATTACCTCTGTTTTGCAGATGAGAAAACTGAGACTCAAAGAGGTTAAGTGAGCCGGGCGCACTGGCTCACACCTGTAATCCCAGCACTTTGGGAGGCAGAGATGGGTGGATCACTTGAGGTCAGGCATTTGAGACCAGCCTGGGCAACATGGTGAAACGCTGTCTCTACTAAAAATACAAAAATTAGCTGGGCATGGTGGCCCACACTTGTAATCCCAGCTACTCAAGAGGCTAAGGCAGGAGAATCGCTTGAACCCAGGAGGCAGAGGTTGCAGTGAGCCAAGATCGCACCCCTGCACTCCAGCCTGGGAAACAGAGTGAGACTCCGTCTCAAAAAATAAATAAAAAAGAGGTCAAGTGACATTCATTACAAGATCCCAACTCCCAAGCCCAAGTCTTGACCATGGAGCTATGTCTTGGTTGGCAGTGGCAGGGATGGGAAGTTCCCCTTCCTTGAAACCATAGGATCTAGAGACACAAAAGGGAATGTGAGCTTGAATGTATTTGGCCAGAAACTTAGAACAGCTCCTGTGGGCTCTGCTGGACTCACACGTCATACAGGGAGGCCAGCCCACAGTTTGCTCTGTAGTGGCTATAGAATCGATTTTCCAGATCAATATGGGTCTCCCCGATGAGGTCGTCAGAACCCACGAGGTCATGATCAAATATGGCCACCATCATCTACGTCTCAGCTGGGAGAGAGATGTTTAACTCCAGGATCCTGGCAAGGAGGGAGAGGGGCTGAGGTCACTTCCATACCCCAGGAAGTGGTCTGGGGAGGGGTGGGGATGTCAGCAGCTCCTGTCCATTCCCCAGGCCAGCAGCCACAAGGCCACAGGGCTGGATGGTCAAGTTGCTCCCCCAGCTACCCCATTCCCACCCCGCAGGGCCCAGCCTCACTTTCCAAAGATGGGGTTGAGCTGCTTGGGGATATAGCGCTCCTTGGTGTCCTGCCGCTCCCGGCCAGCGCTCACCACCACATAAGGGTCTGCTTTGCTGTTAGGGTCTGCAGGAGCCAGGTTGGTAGCCTAGGGGAACAGCATGGAGTGAAATTGAGAGAAACATTATGATACCCCAGGGTTATCCTTGTCGGACCTAAATTCCTATGGAATGTAAGCAGGAAGTTATCAAGGAGAGATCTCCCACTATGAGGAGTTAATGGAGAAGTTGGACAAGATGATTTTCATTTTCAATTAGTTATGAAACAGTTAAGACATACAAATAGGTATAAAAGAAAAGTACAATGAAACAAAGTATTTTTAAAGATGTATAAGGGACTTACTATTCAACTCATAACTTTCTATATGGTTTACATTTTATTTTTTAATTTATTATTTCTTTTAAATAGAGATGGGGGTTTCACTATGTTGCCCACACTGGTCTCAAACTGCTGACCACAGCAAGTGATCTACCTGCCTCAACCGCCTAAAGTGCTGGGAAGTTGAGGCAGGTAGATCACTTGCTGTGGTCAGGAGTTTGAGACCAGCCTGGCCATCATGGTGAAACTCCATCTCTACTAAAAACACAAAAATTAGCCAGGGGTGGTGGTGTGCCTGTAATCTCAGCTACCCAGGAGGCTAAGGCAAGAGAATCACTTGAACCTGGGAGGCAAAGTTGCAGTGAGCTGAGATCATGCCACTGTACTCTTGCTTGGGCGACAGAACCAAACTGTCTCAAAAAAAAAAAAAAAAAAAAGGAAATTATATCCTGTGTAGTTTCTCCCCTCCCCACCCCACTTTTCTTTTTGTAGAGACAGGGGTCTTGCTATGTTGCCCAAGCTGGTGCTGAACTCCTGGCCTCAAATGATTTTCCCACCTCAGCCTCCCAAAGTGCTGGGATTACACAGTGTGGGCCACCACACCTCCAGTCCTGTATAGTTTCTTGACTGAAAGTTGTTTGTTAATTTTTTCAACTGTTGTTTGCCTAAAGAGGTCTTCTATTTTTTCTCTTTCTTGAATGAGTATTTTCTAGGACACACAATTCAAGGGTGGTAGTTATTTTTCTCTGGGTGCTTTGAATATATATATATATATATATATATATATATATAATATATATAATTTTTTTTTTTTTTTTAAGACGGGCTTTCACCGTGTTGGTCAGGCTGATCTTGAACTCCCGACCTCAGGTGATCCGCCCGCCCTGGCCTCCAAAGGGCTTGGATTACAGGCATGAGCCACCACGCCCGGCCAGAATATATTACTTTATTTTTCTTCCAGCACTTTTGGTTGCTGTAGAGAAGTTGATAGGATGTCATTCCATTGTAGTAACCTGTTTTCTCTCTGATTACCTTTTCATCTTTTTAATTTAGAGATTGGATCTCATTCTGTTGCCCAGTCTGGTCTTGAGAACTCCTGGCCTCAAGCAATCCTCCCACCTCAGCCTTCTGAGTACTTGGGATTACAGGCATGAGCCACTGTGCCAACTTATCTTTTTGCTTTTTGATATTTACATTTTCCATAGCACTTATGCCTTTTTTTTTTTTTTTCTTTTTGAGACAGAGTCTCACTCTGTTGCCCAGGTTGGAGTGCAGTGGCACAATCTCAGCTCACTGCAACCTCTACCTCCCCAGTTCAAGCGATTCTCCTGCCTCAGCCTCCTGAGTTGCTAGGATTACAGGCACATGCCACAAAACCCGGGTAATTTTTGTATTATTAGTAGAGACAGAGTTTCACCATGCTGGCCAAGCTGGTCTCGAACTCCTGACCTCAGGCGACCCGCCTGCGTTGGCCTTCCAAAGTGCCGGGATTACAGGTGTGAGCCACCGCACCAGGCTGTATTTATGCCTTTCTAGCCACTGTAACATTTACTTATTTTGCTAATGTTTGTTTCTCCTACTAGAATGCAAGCTTCACAAAGGCAAAGCTTTTTTTTTCTCCTAGTGATTACATATTAATTTTATTATTTGAAATCTCTTTCCTCTCTTGTCCTGTCCAAATCCTAGTTAGGGATACTCAGTCAAGCCTTCATTTCCTGTGCCAGACAGCCTTGGTGGTTCACACCTATAATCCCAGCGCTTTGGGAGGCTAAGACAGGCAGGAACTCAGGAGTTCGAGACCAGCTTGGGCAACATGACGAAACCCTGTCTCTACTGAAAAATAGAAAAAATTAGCTGGGCATGGTGGCATGTGCCTCTAATCCCAGCTATTTCAGGGACTGAGGTGGGCGGATCGCTTAAGCCCAGAAGGTCAGGCTGCAGTGAGCCATGATCATGTCACTGCACCCCACCCTGGGCAACAGAGCAAGACCTTGTCTCAAAAAAAAAAAAAAAACCCACAAATTTACTACAAAGCTACAGTAATAAAGGAGTATGGTAGGGGCATAAACATAGTGGAACAGAATTGAGAGTTCAGTCAATCAATTTTCAACAAAGTTACCTAAACCATTCAATGGGAAAAGAGCCATCTCTCCAACAAATGGAGCGAGACAACGACTGTCACATGCGAAAGTATAAGGTCAGACCCTCACCTCACACTATACACAAAAACTAACCTCGCGTGGATCACAGGCTTAAATGTGAGAGCCAAAACTACGAAACTCATAACAGAAAATAAGCAAAAGTCGTCATGACCTTCGATTTTGCAAAGGTTTCTTAGATATGACCAAAAAGCACAGTCAATAAAAGAAAAAAAAAAAAGATACGTTGGACTTCATCAAAACTAAAACTTACTTTTATGCTTCAAAGGACACTCTCAATAGAGTGAAAAGACAACCTAGAAAGTGAAAGAAAATATCTGCAAGCTACAAGAATCTGGTAGCCAGAATATACAAAGAACTCCTACAACTCAGCAACAAAACAACAATTAATCTAACTTTAAAATGGTCAAAGGACTTTGACACGTCTCCAAGAGACACAAAGGTCTAAAAACCACATGAAGATTGTTCAGTGTCATTAGCCACTAGGAAACAAAACCACAATGAGATACTACTTCACACCCACTAAAATGACCTTATTCTTTTTTTTGTTTGTTTGTTTCTCTGAGATGGAGTCTTGCTCTTCTGTTGCCCAGGCTGGAGTGCAGTGGCACAATCTCGGCTCACTGCAACTTCCAACACCCGGATTCAAGCGATTCTCCTGCCTCAGCCTCCCGCATAGTTGGGATTACAGGTGCTTGCCACCACACCCAACTAATTTTTATATTTTTAGTAGACAAGTTTTTACCATGTTGGTCAGGCTGATCTCAAACTCCTGACCTCGTGATCCACCCACCTTGGCCTCCCAAAGTGCTGGGATTACAGGCATGAGCCACCACAGTGGGCTGAGCTTAATTTTTTTGAAAGCACAATAAAGGCCGGGCACGGTGGCTCATGTCTGTAATCCCAGCACTTTGGGAGGCCAAGGCAGGCAGATTACGAGGTCAAGAGTTCGAGACCAGCCTGGTCAACAGGGTCGAACCCCGTCTCTACTAAAAATACAAAAAAAATAGCCACACATGGTGGCATTCGCCTGTAATCCCAGCTACTCTGGAGGCTGAGGCAGGAGAATTTCTTGAACCCAGGAGGCAGAGGCGGAGGTTGCAATGAGCCGAGACCACACCACAGCACTCCGGCCTGGGCAACAGAGTGAGACTCTGTCTCAAAAAAAAAAAACAAAAAACTGGTTTTGTGGTGAAGGGATTGGGAGGAGATTTGTGGATCTAATGAAGATACAGCTTAGACTACAGACTGTATCTATTTTACAGGGGAGAACTAAGAGATAAAACAGCTGGGAGGAACTCTTCTGGAGTTAAAACAAATATCAAACACTAACCTCAGAAAGCATTCACTGGAAAGAGCCATCATTTGATTAGATTCGTTTGTAGAGGATTTTATGCCCCCAGGGTACTACTGCAAACAATTGAGCAATCAGTGGAGCTTCACAAGGTGTGGTCATAGAAAAGAATGCAGGAGGGCCCTATAGTACCACTGCCATCCTCAGGTGACAGTGGCATGTCCAAAGCTACACCCCAGCCAGGCGCGGTGGCTCAAGCCTGTAATCCCAGCACTTTGGGAGGCCGAGGCGGGTGGATCACGAGGTCAAGAGATTGAGACCATCCTGGTCAGCACGGTGAAACCCCGTCTCTACTAAAAATGCAAAAAATTAGCTGGGCATGGTGGCGCGTGCCTGTAATCCCAGCTACTCAGGAGGCTGAGGCAGGAGAATTGCCTGAACCCAGGAGGTGGAGGTTGCGGTGAGCCGAGATCGTGCCATTGCACTCCAGCCTGGGTAACAAGAGCGAAACTCCGTCCCAAGAAAAAAAAAAAAAAAAAAAAGCTACACCCCAGAGTAGCAGCATCAGCGACCTAACACAGGGGATGGGAAATAGACTTCACTAAAATTATCCAGCCAGTCACTAAATAAATAAGCAAATAACAAGAAGAAACCACAGTACCCAGAGTTGCTACCATATATTACCTAAAATGCCATTTCCAATAAAAAATTATGAGGCATGCAAAGTAATAGAAAAATTATTTTTCCATCCATCCCGCAAAAAAGGAGGTAACAGAAAATGCCTGTGAGAGCAACCCAATGTTGAATTTAACAGGAAAGTATTTCAAAGTAGCCAGTGTAAATATGTACACAGAACTGAAGGAAAGCTTGATTAGAGAAGGAAGGTATGATGATGACATTGCATCAAATAGAGAATATCAGTAAAGAGATACACATTTTTTAAAAAGAACTAAATGAAAATTTTGGAGTTGAAAAGTACAATAACTGAAATTTAAAATTCACTAGAGAGGCTCAATAGATTTGAACTAACAAAAGAAAGAATTGGCAAACTTGAAGCTAGATCAAAAGCAATTACGCAAGTCGAAGAACAAAGAGAAAAAAGAAAAATGAAATCAAGCCTCAAACAAATGTGGACCACCATTAAGTGCACCAACATTCATATAATGGGAGCATTAGGAGGAGACAGAGGGCTAAGTGGTGTGGCTCACGCCTGTAATCCCAACACTTCAGGAGGCTGAGGCAGGTGGATCATTTGAGGTCAGGAGTTCGAAACCAGCCTGGTCAACACGGTGAAACCCCATCTCGAAAACTAGCCAGGCATGGTGGTGCGTGCCTATAGTCCCAGCTACTCTGGAGGCTGAGCTGGGAGAATTGCTTGAACCCAGAAGGCGAAGATTGCAGTGAGCTGAGACTGTGCCATTGTACTACAGCCTGGGCAACAAGAGCAAAACTCCATCTCAAAACAAAAACAAAAGAAAGAAGGCAAGAGAGAGAAAATAAGGAAAAAAATGGCTGAATATCCAGTACTATCATTACTATTTTTGTTTTTGTTTTTGTTTTTTGAGACGTCACTCTTATCGACCAGGCTGGAGTGCAATGGTGTGATCTTGGTTCACTGCAACCTCCGCCTCCTGGGTTCAAGTGATTCTCTTGCCTCAGCTCCCAAGTAGCTGGGATTACAGGTGCCCACCACCACACCCAGCTAATTTTTGTATTTTTAGTAGAGACGGGTTTCACCATGTTGGCCAGACTGGTCTCAAACTCCTGACCTCAGGTCATCTGCCACCCAAAGTGATGGGATTACAGGCATGAGCCACCGTGCCCCGCCCACCACTCACCTTCTTTACATTAGTAGTCTCTTTAGGTTCTCATTAATCCTTCCTGTATTTCTGTTTTATATGCATTTTCCTGTATCATTTTCTTTCCTACCTGAGAGTAGCTTACTGTAGATACTCTTTCACACTTTACTGTTTTCACTTTATAGTATGTCCTGGAAATTGCTCCATTTAAGTTCATAGAGATCGTCCTCATTCTGTTTTACATAGTAAACATAGCACTTCATTGTGTGGATGGACCGTAGTTTATTCAACCTCTCTCCTATGTATGGGAATTCAGTAGGATTTTATTTATTTATTATTATTATTATTTTTAGAGATGAGGTTTCACCATGTTGGCCAGTATGGTCTCTATCTCCTGACCTTGTGATCTGCCCGCCTCAGCCTCCCAAAGTGCTGGGATTATAGGCATGAGCCACCACGCCCGGCCTAAGATTTTATTTTATTTATTATTTTTATTTTTTTGAGACTGGGTCTTTTTTTTTTTTTTTTTTTTTGAGACGGAGTTTCGCTCTTGTTACCCAGGCTGGAGTGCAATGGCACAATCTCAGCTCACCGCAACCTCCGCCTCCCGGGTTCAGGCAATTCTCCTGCCTCAGCCTCCTGAGTCGCTGGGGCACACGCCGCCATGCCCAGCTAATTTTTTGCATTTTTAGTAGAGACGGGGTTTCACCGTGCTGACCAGGATGGTCTCGATCTCTTGACCTCGTGATCCACCCGCCTCGGCCTCCCACAGTGCTGGGATTACAGGCTTGAGCCACCGCGCCCGGCCTGAGACTGGGTCTTAAAAAAAGGCCTGTTGCCTAGGCTGAAGTACAGTTGTATGATCTCAACTCATAGCAGGCTTAACTTCCCGTGCTCAAGTGATCCTCCCACCTCAGCTTCCTAAGTAGCTGGGACTATAGGTATGTGCCATCATGCCTGGCTAATTTTAATTTGTAAAGATAGGTTCTCACTATGTTGCCCAGGCTGGTCTGGAACTCCTGAGCTCAAATAATCTTCCTGCCTTGGCCTCCCAAAATGCAAGGATTACACTGTGAGGTACCACATCCAGCCTAAGAGTTTATTATCATTATTTTTTGAAACAGGGCCTCACTTTGTTGCCCAGGCTGGAGTGTAACATGTCTCACTGCAGCCTCAACCTCCCAGGCTCAAGTGATCCTCCCACCTCAGCCACCCAAGCAGCCGGGACTACAGGTATGTGCCACCACGCCTGGCTAATAATTTTTTTATTTTTTGTAGAGACAGGGTTTTGCTGTATTGCCCAGGCTGGTCTTGAACTCCTGAGCTCAAGCAATCTGCCCTCCTCAGTTTTTCCAAGTGCTAGGATTACAGGTGTGAGCCACCAAGCCTGGCTGAGATTTGATTTTTAATGGTCTTACATTGAAAAATTTTTTATTTGGTTATTTCCAAATAACTGCTGAGTCATTTTTGATAACCTTTTATTCTCTGCTTCTGAAATATTTTAAACAGTTGTTTTACATTTTTTTAAATTTTTTTTGGAGACAGTCTCGCTCTGTCGCCAGGCTGGCGTGCAGTGGCATGATCTCAGCTTACTGGAACCTCCACCTCCTCGGTTCAAGCAATTCTCCTGCCTTGGCCTCCCAAGTAGCTGGGATTACAGGCATGTGCCACCACGCCCAGCTAATTTTTGTATTTTTAGTAGAGATGAGGTTTCACCATGTTGGCATGGATGGTCTTGATCTCTTGACCTCATGATCCCAAAGCACTGGGATTACAGACGTGAGCCACCATGCCCAGCCACATTGTTTCATATATTTTTATATATTTTTATAAAGACGGGGGTCTCGAGGCCAGGGGCAGTGGCTCATGCCTGTAATCCTAGCTACTCACGAGGCTGAGGCAGGAGAATTGCTTGAACCCGGGAGGCGGAGGTTGCAGTGAGCCGAGATCCTGCCTTTGCATTCCAGCCTGGGCAACAAGAACGAAACTCTGTTTCAAAAAAAAACAAAAAATGTTGGGAGTCTCACTGTGTTGCCCAGGCTGGTCTTGAACTCCTGGGTTCAAGCAATCCTCCTGCCTTGGCTTCCCAAAGTGCTGGGATTATAGACAGGAGCCACAGCACTCAGGCTATTTGACATTCTAATATTTGAAAATTCTAACATTCAAAGCCCTTCAATGTCTAATTCTCTTTTGTGCTGTGTCTTCTGACAAATTTTCCTGGTAGATTTTCTCGAGTAGTTTATAATTTTATATTTTGAGCCCATATTTGGTTATTTAAATCTGTGGAACCTGTGAAACCAGATTTGGAAACACTTTGAGCCAATCTGCCCGCTTTGAGTTTTCTGGACTAAGCAGATATATGAATTCAATCCATGTGAAGGAAAAACTCTAATAATAAATTCTAAAGATGACATTTCTTTTTTTCCTGTTTCTCGAAACTGGAACAGAGGCTGAGACAGACCATCTACCTCACAGGCTCCCTTCCCCAGGGCAGGGGGGATGGGGTGTCCCCTTGCCTACCTTTCACCGAGGTCTTGCTTCATGCAAGCGTCTTGCTTCTGGCTCCCCAGCCTGCACAGGCTATAAGAGCCTGAGGCTAGACCAGAGGCAGTGGCTCACGCCTGTAATCTCAACACTTTGGGAGGCTGAGGCGGGTGGATCAGAGGTGAGGAGTTCAAGACCAGCCTGGCCAAGATGGTGAAACCCTATCTCTACTAAAAATACAAAAATTAGCCAGTTGTGGTAGCAGGTGCCTATAATCCCAGCTTCTCAGAAGGCTGAAGCAGAGAGTTGCTTGAACCTGGAAGGCGAAGGTTGTAGTGAGCCAAGATCACGACACTGCACTCCAGCCTGGGTGACAGAGTGGGACTCCGTCTCAAAAAAAAAAAAAAAAAAAAAAAAAAAGCCCGAGGCTCAGGGTCCAAGTGTTGACAAACCTTCTCACTTGGGATTCTTGTTGCCTCTTCACTGGGGGCCTGTTGGGGTTACCCTTTTTATGAGCTTAGCATTCATTTAAAAGTCTATTTATCTGGAATTTTTGGATGTATTTTATCAGGAAGTTATTTCAGATCATCTTACCTGCTATATTGTTAGAAGCAGAAGGTCAAGGTGACTTCCACTTCTTTCTTTCTATTTATTTATTTTTAGAGATAGGTTTCACTATTTGGGCCAAGCTGGTCTCGAACTCCTGACCTCAGGCAATCTGCCCATCTTGGCCTCCCAAAGTGCTGGGATTACAGGAGTGAGCCACCATGCCCAGCTATTTATTTATTTTGAGATGGAGTCTCACTCTGTTGCCCAGGCTGGAGTGCAGTGGTGCGATCTCAGCTCACTGCAAACTCTGTCTCCCCGGTTCAAGTAATTCTTGTGCCTCAGCTTCCTGATTAGCTGGGATTACAGGCATGCGCCACCATGCCTGGCTAATTTTTGTATTTTTAGTAGAGATGGGGTTTCACCATGTTGGCCAGGCTGGTCTTGAACTCCTGACCTCAAGTGATCTGCCTACTCTGGCCTCCCAAAATGCTGGGACTACAGGCATGAGCCATCATGCCCGACCAACTTCTACTAATTTATGCACTAAGAGTATTACATTATGGTAGAACAGTGCCATAGAATGTTTCTTCAAGGCCGGGTGCAGTGGCTCATGCCTGTAATCTCAGCACTTTGGGAGGCCGAGATAGGTGGATCCCCTGAGCCCAGAAGTTTGAGGCAACATAGTCTGAGCAACATAGTAAGACCTTGTCTCTACAAATAATAGTTTTTTAAAAAGTAGCTGGGCATGGTGGTGCATGCCTGTCGTCCCAGCTACTTGAGAGGCTGAGGTGGGAAAATTGCTTGAGCCCAGGAGGTTGAGGCTGCCGTGAGCCATGATTGTGTCTTTGCACTCCAGCCTGGGCAGCAGAGTAAGACCCTGTCTCAAATAAAAAGAGAATATTTCTTCAAATTATGCCTTAGTCAGAATTCCTACATTTAAAACAGATAAAAATACAGCATCTGCTCTGGTGACAGGGAGTGGAGGGCGGAGCAACCCACTCATTCCCCCTTGTTCCCTGAGATATCCTTAAGAATATTTCAAGGCCCTGCTGAACTCAGCATGAAAACTGCACCGATGGACAAAGGTAACAAGCCTTCTGAAGCCTGAGCTTCAGCCCTGCCCTCATCCTAGAATTGTACTCCCCATTCTACAGGACTTGAACTACGAACAGGGGTTAGGAAACCAACTCCAAATTCTGGTTCTGCTGTGAGCATGCTTTATAACCCTAGGCGACCTCCTAACTTTGTGGCCAAGATTTCTCATCTGAAAAATGAAGAACCTGGACTCTGTGATCCCCAAGCCTTCCTTCTGTAGGTTTTGTGTACCTTACCTTAGCTATAGTTGGAGGTGTGCCAGGGCTATGGAGACTCACCTTGCAGCATACACTCTGACCAGGAGCTTGATGGGCCGGTTCTGTGGAATCCCCCGGGAGATCTGGGGCTCAGAGAACGACACTGCCTCTGATTCAGGGTAAATGAGGAAGGAGCCCTGAGTTGTGGGGAGACAGAAAAGGCTCTAGTAAGAGAATTGTGCTCCTGAATCCCCGCCTGGGCTCCCCGGTTCCGCTTTCCTTCCCCAAATGTACCTTGAACTTGCCCACAAGCTGTCCAGATCCCTCCTCTTCTCCACCTCCATCCTGGCCCCCTTGCCCTGGGTACAGAGGAAACACATTCAGCCAGTCTTCAAAGTGGTTAAACTCTTCCTCCAGAGACCTGTTGTAGATCTAAAAGCCAAGGACTTCAGTGACAGTCCAATGTTCAGAACCCAAAGGAGACCTTCCTCTCTCCAGTACGCAGTCACCTTCAGGGTGGCAATTGCTTTTTTTCGGGACACAGTGCCTTTAACTTCAGCCTCACCCTGGTCATGGGCCTCCCCAACCATAGTAATGAGGTTGACCCCATCTGGAAATAGCAAAAACGCCCCAGTCAGAAATACCTGGATGTGCAGGGGATGGGCAGATGGAACCGGAGCAAAAAGTCCGATCTCTTACCTGAATCTCTAGGATCATCCATTTCATCTTCATCAAAGTTGTGCTGAAATTAAAGAACAGACCCAGAGATTCTTCCCCATCCCCTTCAACTCCTGAGTCTACCCCCTTTTCCAAGAAAGCTGGGAAACCTTCGTTCATTCAAGTTCCAGCTGTGTATGCCACTTGCCTTTTTTTTTTTTTTTTTTTTTTTTGAGACGGAGTTTCGCTCAATTTCGGCTCACTGTAAACCTCCACCTCCCAGGTTCAAGTGATTCTCCTGTCTCAGCCTCCCAAGTAGCTGGGATTACAAGTGCCCACCACCACGCCCAGCTAATTTTTGTATTTTTAGTAGAGATGGGGTTTCGCCATGTTGGCCAGGCTGGTCTTGAACTCCTGACTTCAAGTGATCTGTTTTGGCCTCCCAAAGTGCTGGGATTACAGGCATGAGCCACCATGCCCAGGCTTGAAATGATATTTTGAATATATTACTAAAGTTAATTTCAACTGTTTCCTTTTTTTTTTTTAATGTGGCTATTACAAAAGTTAAAATTACATATGTGGCTCATATTATATCTCTGTTGAACAACATAGCTCTAGATAATGGAGTTAATAATACCCAGCTTTGGGCTGGGCGCGGTGGCTCACGCCTGTAATCCCAGCACTTTGGGAAGCTTAGGCAGGTGGATTACGAGATCAGGAGTTCGAGACCAGCCTGACCAACATGGTGAAACCCCACCTCTACTAAAAATACAAAAATTAGCTGGGTGTGGTGGCGTGTGCCTATAGTCCTAGCAACTAGGGAGGCAGGAAAATTGCTTGAACCTGGGAGGCAGAGGTTGCAGTGAGCTGAGATTACGCCACTGCATTCCAGCCTGGGCAACAAGAGCAAAACTCCATCTCAAATAATAATTCCCAGCTTATGGAATTGTGAAGAAAAGATGACTGCAATGAAGAACTCTGAAAAACTGTAGAGCTCCACCTTGAATGAGATCTTTCTTGTTTTTGTTTGTTTTTTGAGACAGAATCTCACTGTTGCCCAGGCTGGAGTACAGTGGCATGATCTTGGCTCAATGGAGCCTCCGCCTCCAGGTTGAAGCAATTCTCCCACCTCAGCCTCCTAAGTAGCTGGGACTACAGGCATGCACTGCCATGCCCAGCTAAAAAATCATTCATTTTACTATTTACACCCCAGCCCCATCCCTGGGACCCTTCTCTTCCCCCACCTGCCCCTGGAGCTCCTGCAGCGAAGCATAGTACTTAGACCACCAGTCGAGTTCTTCCGCATCTGGGATGTCTTCTTCCAGCTCAGGGCCTTGATTCAAGAGGCCTCCTAGGCAGAGCTTCTTCAGAGGAGGCTGAGGAAGAACAGACTTTGTCCCTTTAACCCAGTACCATCCTAAGTCCTGCCAGTCCCTTCTCCACCTAGCTCCTCTGCCCCATCACCTTCAGGAGATGTCTGGATAGACCCGCTTCAGCCAAGATGGGATCCAGGGACTTCTGTCCTGGGAGGGGGGACATGGCAGCATGAGGAGATTAGTCAGACTCCATACCCCATCGGAGGGCCTCTGGAGCCACGTCTGCCAGGAATCAGAGGGGCCTCTGTCTGGGGCCCCGAAGGAGAAGGCTTCTCACCTTGCGGTCCCTTGGGCATCACATCCCCTGTCTCCTCCATCTCTCCTTCCTCCTCAGGAGAATCCTCATGTCCCCGAAATGTGAATCGCAGCATATGGGGGACAATGTGGGAACCCACAAGGACTGTGCGGCCAAAGGTCCGGCGCTCAATCACCAGAATGCTGAGTGGGGGCTGCAAGTGAGGCTGCTCTGGCAAGTCCTGGGGGTGGAAGAGAGGAACTGTGTCTTTGAAGACCTGAGGAAGAGGGAAAGGCAGTCACAGAGACAAGGAGCAAAAAAATACATCTACACCTGCTTTCTAAGCCCAGCCGTGTCATAGCCTCACTGTGTAACCTCTGCTAAGCCTTCTCACCCTGCTTCCTGGCTGAAAAAGGGACACGATCCTGGATTCAAAAGACTACTTTAAGTATCAAATGACATAATAGATACATAAGTACTGTGGAGCCTACAAAGTGCTGTCAGAGGCCGGGCGCAGTGGCTAATGCCTATAATCCCAGCACTTTGGGAGGCTGAGATGGGTGGATCACCTGAGGTCAGGAGTTCGAGACCAGCCTGGCCAACACGGTGACACCCCATCTCTATAAAACAACAACAACAAAACAAAGTGCTGTCAGAGGCTGGGCATGGTGGCTCACGCCTGTTACCCCAGCACTTTGGGAGGCTGAGGCAGGCAGATTGCTTGAGCTCAGGAATTCGAGACCAGCCTGGGCAACATGGCAAGACACTGTCTCTACCAAAAACATAAAAAAATAGCCAGGCATGGTTGTGCACACCTGTGGTCCCAGCTACTCAGGAGGCTGAGGTGGGAGGATCACTTAAGCCCAGGGGACAGAGGTTGCAGCGAGCCAAGACTGCACCACTGCACTTCAGCCTGAGTGACAGAGTGAGAGAGAGACCCTTTCTAAAATATAGATATATGTATACACACACACACACACACACACACACACACACTAAATGTATATATATATAATATATATATATTATATATATACTTTATATATATATTTTTTTGGCTAGGCATGTTGGCTCACACCTGTAATCCCAGCACTTTGGAAGGCTAAGGCAGGCAGATCACTTGAGGTCAGGAGTTCAAGACCAGCCTGGCCAACATGGTGAAACCTTGTCTCTACTAAAAATACAAAAAAAATAGCTGGGCATGGGGACAGGTGCCTGTAATCCCAGCTACTTGGAAGGCTGAGGCAGGAGAATAGCTTGAACCTGGGAGGCAGAGGTTGCAGTCAGCCAAGATCACGCCACTCCAGTGTGGCTGACAGAGTGAGACTCTGTCTTAAAACATATATTATGGGGGACGGGGGAGGGAAAAATATATATATTACAGTTTATTTTATCTTTATTAAAGGCCATTTTAGGGTTAAAGGCCATATATATATATATATAAATATATATATGGCCTTTAACTCATGAATTCCATATCTATCAATGGATCCTAAGGGAAACAATTTTACTACTGTATTGATGGGTTTATTTTATGTATTTGTAGATATATACACATATGTATGACAATTGTAGCACAAAAGAGAAAGGAAGGAACAGAGCTATACCACAGAAAAGTTTGTATATTTTACTGGAACTATATTAGAATTAATCTGAAGTAGACTGTGAAATAGTAGTATGCAAATTCTAATCCCTAGAGCAACTACTAAGTAAAAATCAACAAATTAAAATAGTACACTAATAAATATCAAAATATAGGCCGAGCATGGTGGCTCATGCCTGTAATCCCAGCACTTTGGGAGGCCAAGGTGGGTGGATTGCCTGAGCTCAGGAGTTTGTGACCAGCCTGAGCAACATGGTGAAACCCCATCTGTAGTGAAACACAAAAAAAATTAGCCAGGGGTGGCAGCCTCCCAGCTACTTGGGAGGCTGAGGCAGGAGAATTGCTTGAACCCGGGAAGTGGAGGTTGCAGTGAGCCAAGATCATGCCACTGCACTCCAGCCTGGGCGACAGAGCGAGGCTCCGTCTCAAAAAAAAAAAATTATATCTATCCATCTATCTCTGTGTGTGTGTGTGTGTGTGTGTGTGTGTGTGTGTATCTATAATAAGCATCTATTTAATGCAAAAGAAAGTAGTAAAAGAGGAACAATAAATACACAAGACATAGAAAACAAACAGCAAAATGGCAGATGTAAATTCAACCAATAATAGCACCAAGTGTGATCATATTAAACACCATTAAAAGACAGAGATTGTCAATTGCATTAAAAAAGAGATGCAACTCCATGCTGAGACAGACTTTTTTTTTTTTTTTTTTTTTGAGATAGAGTCTCGCTCTGTCTCCCAGGCTGGAGTGAAGTGGCACAATCTCTGCTCACTGCAACCTCCGCCTCTGGGTTCAAGGAATTCTCCCATCTCAGCCCCCTGAGTAGCTGGGACTACAGATGCATGCCGCCACGCCCAGCCTATTTTCTGTATTATTATTAGAGACAGGGTTTTGCTGTGTTAGCCAGGATGGTCTCCATCTTCTGCAGAAAAGTTTGTATATTTTACTGGAACTAAATAAGTGTTAATCTGAAGTAGGCTGTGAAATAGTAGTAGGCTTTTTTTTTTTTTTTTTTAATTTGAGACAGAGTCTTGCTCTGTCGCCCACGCTGGAGTTCAGTGGTGATCTGCCTGCCTTGGCCTCCCAAAGTGCTGGGATTACAGGAATGAGCCACCATGCCCAGCCTGAGATACTCTTTAGATTCAAAGACACGTAAAGAATGAAGTAAAAGTATAGGAAAAGATATATCATGCAAATAGTAACCACAGAGAGCTGGAGTAGTTATACCACTAGAGAAAACAGACTTTTTTTTTTTTTTTTTTTTGAGACGGAGTTTCGCTCTTGTTGCCCAGGCTGGAGTGCAATGGCGCGATCTCGGCTCACCGCAACCTCCGCCTCCCGGGTTCAGGCAATTCTCCTGCCCCAGCCTCCTGAGTCGCTGGGATTACAGGCACGCGCCACCATGCCCAGCTAATTTTTTGTATTTTTAGTAGAGACGGGGTTTCACCATGTTGACCAGGATGGTCTCGATCTCTTGACCTCGTGATCCACCCGCCTCGGCCTCCCAAAGTGCTGGGATTACAGGCTTGAGCCACCGCGCCCGGCCAGAAAACAGACTTTAATACAAAAAATATTACTAGTGACAAAGAGATATTTTATAATGGTAAACAGGTCAATTCATCCAGAAGATACAACAATTATAAACATATACACCTAACAAGAGCCTCAAAATACAAAAACTAAAAAAGTTATAGAATTGGAGAGAGAAATACACAATTCACCAGTAATAGTTGGAGACTTCAATACCCTATTCTCAATAATGGATAGACAGAAAATAATCAAGGAGGCTTGTTCAAGAGGTGATGTAGAGCATCAGTAATGCCTAGAGAGCACCACAAGTCCATGAATTAATCCAGGGATCAGCAAACTACAGCCCATAGACAGAGTCTGGCCTACTGTCAGTTCTGTAAATATTCATTTTCATATTATCTATGGCAGTTTTCATGCCATGATGGCAGAGTTGAATAGTTGCAACAGACTGGATGGCCCTCAAAGCATGAAATATTTACTATTTGGCCCGTTACAGAGAGTTTGCTGACCCTTGGATAATCTAAGATAACCAGGTAGAAAGTCACTATCCACAGCCCTCTTTTGTTAGTCTGCCCTCCTTGTCCCCTAGCCCATGGCCTCACCACGGTCAGATGCCTGACAAGCTCAGTGAAATTGGGGCTCTCACGGTAGCTGGCCAGGACCTCAGACTCCACACGTCGCCCAGCCACCTCCAGTACAACCTGGGGCTGCTCCACCTCGAACAGATGCACACGACCAAGGCCCCTAAGACCCCAGAACAGCACCTGGGGTCAGGAAGTGGGAGATTCAGGGGCCTGCACCAGCCAAACGGGCACCCGGATGTGGGGGAACAAGGGGCTTTGAGTACCTGGTGCTACCTCAACACGGAACTCCCTGAGCACTGGGCACACATTGGGTGGAAGGGACAGGCGTCCAGAGAGGGGCTCGACCAGGGGTGCCAAATCCTGGGGCTCCACATCACTGGGCACAAAGGGCTGTAGGAGGGAAAAGTTCAGAGGACAAAGAAGAATCAGGCCAAAGGAGGGAAAGCCTAGGTGTGGGGAGGGGAAAAGGAGAGGTGCTGGTGAAGTATAAACGCAGGGGAACCGGCCAAGGCTGGACTGGAGGAAGGGAGGGGGTCTGGGGAAGCAGCCGAGTGTAGGAAGGGAGGGAGGTGTCTGAGGCATGCAAGATGGCCCAACAAGGTGAACCTGACACGTGAATACTTGCAATGTGCCTTGGGATCAAGTGGTCCAATGATGTGGTCTCAGGACAGAGCTGCAGTCTGTATTCTCTGGGGATAAGAGACCTAGGGGCTGGCCCTGGGACACACTCATATTTTATATTCCCTGGGGCTGGATGCCCTGATGGATTAATGAGTTGGGCTCACAGCCTGTGCCAGCCATGCCAGGGCATGCTGACCTCAAGTCGGCCACTGTAGTCCAGTTCGATGAGTTCAAAGGCGGCAATGAGCCCTCCAGCTGCCCGGGGTCCCTTCCTCAGGGGGAAGAACTGCAGCTCCAGGCGTTGGTATGGGTCCTCCACCAGCTTTACCCTTGGGGGGGCCAGTGCCCTGCCCAGGAACACAGGGGGGCCCTAGGGAGAGGAGGGCAGTGAAGACAAAGGGAAGGCAAGCATCAAAGGGGAAACTCCGGGCCAGGGACCCAGGGAGGGCCCAGGCCACACTCACAAACTTATTGTGATCAAAGACATTGATGATCACTAATGGAGGCTCCTCCTGCAGGTGCTCCCTCCTCCCGTCCACGATCAACTGCTCAAATACCAAGAGTTCATCCCACAGCAGGCTCAGCGTCTGCTCCAGGACCTTGGGGCCATGCAGGGAAGAGGGCAGCAGCAGGTGTCAGGAGAAGTCTCCCAACACACATGCCATGTCATGTGAGCATCCCTGCTCTGAAGGATACTTAAAGTAACTGGTTGTCACAAGAGGAGTGAGATGGGACGAAGACGAAGGCAACTTCAGAAGGTGTTGCCACCGCCCCTTCCCAGCCCTGCCTCCCTATTGCAACTGGCCAGCCTCAGAGTCTAGGCCTAAAAACCCTAGAAAACAGCCTCTCACCCCTAAGACCTCCGGCTCTACATCACCCCCCTAAGGTAGGGCCTGCTCTGCAAACCCAGGGTGGGAAGACAATCTTGGGACCTTGGGGGAAAGCTTAGACCCACCCCACCTTGCCTCCTGGATCCCTTCCACCCACATGCCATCCCAGCCCTCACCCATGTGGTCTGGCACTGGGTAGAGATGAGGACTCGAGCAAAGGGGTCTGAGAGGCCACTGTTATCTGCTGCCAACACGCCTCGGGCCTGGTACAAGTGAGCCCAGACCTGGAAGTAGCTAAAGTCTGGGGTGAGGGCAAGGAAGGTGCCACGTTTGCTCAGGAGATCATTAGAGTCCCCTGACTCAGCCCCACAACTTGTGTGGAGAGCGAGGTGGGCCTTATACCTGCCCTGCCCACCCTCTGCACTCACCATCCCGGTGCAGGCTGGAGGGCAGCCCGGCCGAGGGCTCGGGCAGCAGGTCTGGGGGCAGCTCGGAGGTGCAAGCCTTGGCTTGCTTGTCCAGGCCCAGCCACAGGAAGAGCTCCAGCTTGGCACAGACCTCACCAGGGGGTGCCCCGGGTACCTGTGTGTAAAGAAGGCATGTCAAAGCCCTGATGCCTCCTCTCATGACCCCAGCTAGACCTAGCAATCCAGCTTCTCCAGGGCACACTGTACTGCACATCGCTACACCATGCCAAGCTCCCAGTCCACTCCCTACATGCCCAGCCTGATCCTCTTCCTGCCCTCCACCCTACGCCATGACCCTCGCATGCTCAATCCCTACACCTCTTGCCCTAATACTGCCACTTTCAGTACCCCACACCACAGACCCCTAACAACACTCTGAGCTCTGCTCTCCCACCTTTATCCCCTCCACCCCAACATGTTCACATTCCCTGTCCCCAACCGCAAGGGTCACGGCTTCTCCCTGCTAGGGACTCTTTTTGGTATCTTTTCCAGGGATGCTTCATTTAGAAATATGTGGCCTGCTACAAAAAAAGAACCAGCTACACCATTTTTATTTTAAGATGGAGTCTCACTCTGTTGTCCAGGCTGGAGTGCAATGGTGTGATCTCTGCTCACTGCAACCTCTGCCGCCCGTGTTCAAGTGATTCACCTGCCTCAGCCTTCCTAGTAGCTGGGATTACAGGCATGAGCCACCATGCCCAGCTGATTTTTGTATTTTTAGTAGAGACAGGGTTTCACCATGTTGGCCAGGCTGGTCTCTAACTCCTGACCTCAAGTGATCCACCCACCTCAGCCTCCCAAAGTGCTGGGATTACAGGTGTGAGCCACCGTGCCAGCCAGACCAGCCACACTTTTAAGGGGTAAGTCACACACTCTCATTTTTGGTACCCTGCTTATCAGGGTCTAGTTAGCAAAAGGGCCCATACAAGCCCAGAGCTAGGAAGATTTGGGGTTTATCTGATTTCAAAGCTGCCCAGGGCAAAGGCACAATCTGTTTCTGGTGTTTTGGACAATTGGAAGGCGTTCAGGAGCCCCTGGTTGGGAAGCACAGGCCTCCACCCATGCCTACCCCTGGCCTATGAGCTCCACTCCACTTCTCCCGGCCCCTCACTCACAGCCCCCCTCACCGTGAGCATTAGACTCTGGATCTTCCCGCAGTCCGGTCCACGTTCCTCCTCCACCACAGAGAACAGCACATCCTGGGCAGGGATCCGGGCCCAGGCCACGCGGCACCTCCCGCTGAGCATCCAGACCAGCACGTCAGGGAGGGATGGCTGGGGCTGTGGGTGGGGAACTGGTCACAGAGGTGGATCTGGAGCTGACACCTCTTGCTCTCACAGCTTGAACTGAATGGACCAAATAGCCACTCCAGCTCTGATCTCCCCAAGACAGGGTCTCACTCTGTTGCCCAGGCTGGAGTGCAGTGACATGATCATGGCTCACTACAGCCTTGACCACCCAGGCTCAAGCAATCCTCCCACCTCAATCTCTCGAGTAGCTGGGAATATCAGCTTACGCCACCACACCTGGCTAATGTTTTATTTTTTGTAGAGATGTGGTTTGGCCATGTTGCCCAGGCTGGTCTCAAACTCATGGACTTAAGTGATCCTCCTGCCTCAGCCTCCCAAAGTGGTGAGATTATAGGTGCGAGCCACCATGCCCAGCTGAGAGACCACCCACTGTTAGACAGCTGTGACAGTCTCCAAAGCAGTGTTCCTGCCTTGAGCTCTCCCTTCCTATCCACTCTGCTATGGCTGGCTGGCTTCTCCCCATCCTGTGGGTGTCAGCTGCAATGTTGTCTTTGCAGAGAAGATTTGTCTGACCATCTTATCCAAGCAGGTTCTCCTCTACCCCTCAGCCTCTGTAACCTCTTATCAATTCCTATAGATCATAATTATTTTTCACATTCATTTTCAGATGTAGTGTCTGTCTCCCTAGAATATGAGCCTCAAGAGGGCAAAGAATATGGCAGGGGCTGATCCCAGGGCCTAATACAGAGTCTGGCACGCAGGAGGACTTGAAATTTCATTGAGAGGCCAGGTGTGGTGGGTGAGACTGGGTATGGTGGCTCACACCTACAATCTCAGCACTTTGGGAGGCCAAGATGGGCATATCACCTGAGGTCAGGAGTTTGAGACCAGCCTGGCCACCATGGTGAAACCCCATCTCTACTAAAAATACAAGAGTAGGCAGGCGTGGTGACACACGCCTGTAATCCCAGCTACTTGGGAGGCTGAGGCAGGAGGATCACTTGAATCTAGGAGGCAGAGGCTGCAGTGAGCTGAGATCAGACCACTGCACTCCAGTCTGGGCGACAGAATGAGATTTCGTCTCAAAAAAAAAAAAAGTATCACTGAGTAAGCAAAAACACAACAGGTAGAACTAATCTCTCCAAAGCACAAATCTGACCCTCTCCTTCCCGTTCAACACCATCATGCCAGACTTCCATTTCCACGGATATTATGAGCCAGGAATTAAGACCTACCTCTCACCAAAAGCAACTAAAATGCCTTTTATTATCTCACCATGGCCTTTAATTAAATATTTAATAAAATTAATAACAAAATATTTAAATTTTATTAAAATTTAATAAAATTTAATAAAAGAAATGTTTTTATTAAAGTCCGTGATGAGATAATAAGAGTCAAGAATTGGCCGGGCGCGGTGGCTCACGCCTGTAATCCCAGCACTTTGGGAGGCCGAGGCGGGTGGATCACGAGGTCAAGAGATCGAGACCATCCTGGTCAACATGGTGAAACCCCGTCTCTACTAAAAATACAAAAAATTAGCTGGGCATGGTGGCGCGTGCCTGTAATCCCAGCTACTCAGGAGGCTGAGGCAGGAGAATTGCCTGAACCCGGGAGGCGGAGGTTGCGGTGAGCCGAGATCGCGCCATTGCACTCCAGCCTGGGTAAAGAGCGAAACTCCATCTCAAAAAAAAAAAAAAATAAGAGTCAAGAATTATCAGACCAATTTCTAAATGACCGTGGGAATCTGGGGAGGTCAGCAGAGCGTTAAAGTCACTTTTGCCACAAGGGCGTGTGCCAGGTTTCCATGACCTAACAGTGAGTAAAGACATAATAGCGAACCCAGACCCCACTCAGGACAGGAGTCTACCAGTAGATTTCTCCCTCTCCCTGAAAGCTAGGATCCCAAAGAAGCATGCCTTGAGGATAAAGATAACCCGTAAATAAACCTGCCCTACTCACACCACCCAGGGATCTACAAGGAGAATTGCCTGGCTGATGGGAGTAGCCAGGAGTTGAAAATGTGTTCCTGAAAAGAATAACCACAGCTGACTTTCTCACAGTGCCGGGATGTTGCTTCACATCAAATTTTAGTGTAAGGTGATCTAAGGCAGAAGCAAAGTCAAGTGGTAACAAGAGTGAAAATAAATAAAAATAAAAAAAATGAAAAGACCAGCCATGGACGATAGCTCACACCTGTAATCCCAGCACTTTGGGAGGCCGAGGTGGGCAGATCACGAGGTCAGGAGTTTGAGTTGTCATGGCCAACATGGTGAAAGCCCATCTCTACTAAAAATACAAAAACTAGCCGGGTGTGGTGGTGTGCACCTCTGGTCCCAGCTACTTGGAAGACTGAGGTGGGAAGACTACCAGGAGCCCAGGAATTCGAGGCTGCAATGAGCCATAATCTCACCACCGCACTCCAGCAAGACTTTGACTCAAAACAAAAAATAAAAATAAAAAAAATTTTAAAAAAAGAAAGTACAAGGATTGAAATAAAAAATTTAATAGAAACACTTACAGAGTCTTCTGATTTTCAATTAAGAAACCTAAACAACTCAATGTGGAAAAGAAATCTTTTCAACAAATGGTGCTGAAACATCGGCATATTCTTTTTTTTTTTCTTTCTTTAGAGACAAGGCCTCACTATGGTGCCCAGATTGCATGCAACCACACTATGGTGCCCAGTTCAAGCCACGCTCAAACTCCTGGCCTCAAGTGATCCTCCTGCCTCAGCCTCCCGAGCAGTTGTGACATAGGCATGAGCCACTGCACCCGGGCTTGGATGTCCATATTTTTATTTTAAAAATAGAACTTCTGGCCAGGCACGGTGGCTCACGCCTGTAATCTCAGCACTTTGGGAGGCCAAGGCGGGCAGATCACCGAGGTCAGGAGTTCAAGACCAGCCTGGCCAATATGGTGAAACCATGTCTTAAAAAAGAGAAAAAAACGGGCCCGGCGTGGTGGCTCACGTCTGTAATCCAAGCACTTTGGAGGCCAAGGAGGGCGGATCAACTGAGGTCTGGAGTTCAAGACCAGCCTGATCAACATGATGAAACCCCGTCTTTATTAAAAAAAAAAAAAAAAAAAAAAAAAAGAAAAGAAAGAAAAAATATTAAAAAGAAAAATAGAACTTCTGGGCCTGGTGTGGTAGCTCATGCCTGCAATCCTAGCACTTCAGGAGGCTGTGGCTGGCGGATCACGTCAGGAGATAGAGACCATTCTGGCCAACATGGTAAAACCCCATCTCTACTAAAAAATACAACAAAGTCACCGGATGTGCTGGTGGGTGCCTGTTATCCCAGCTACTTGGGAAGTTGAGGCGGGGCAGTCACTTGAATCTGGGAGGCAGAGGTTACAGTGAGCTGAGATTATACCACTGTATTCCAGCCTGGTGACAGTGCAAGACTTTAAATTTTATATATATATATATATATATGTCTCATATATATATAATGTATTACATATATATTACATACACATAGAACTTTGATCCATATGTCACACCATACACAGAAATTAATTTGAGAACAATCAAAGACCTAATCGTAAAATATGAAACCATAAGCTTATAGAGGAAAGCATAGGAGAAAACCTTTGTAGCTTGGCGAACGTAAAAGAAAAACTAGATGAATCACACTTCATTAATACTTAAAAATTCTCTTTCTTTTTTTTTTTTTTTTTTTTGAGACGGAGTTTCACTCTTGTTACCCAGGCTGGAGTACAATGGCGCAATCTTGGCTCACCACAACCTCCACCTCCAGGGCTCAAGCAATTCTCCTGCCTCAGCCTCCCAAGTAGCTGGGACTACAGGCACGTGCCACCATGCCTAGCTAATTTTTTGTATTTTCAGTAGAGACAGGGTTTCACCATGTTGACCAGGATGGTCTCGATCTCTTGACCTCGTGATCCACCCGCCTCGGCCTCCCAAAGTGCTGGGATTATAGGCGTGAGCCACCACGCCTGGCCTGTTTTATTTTTATTTTTATTTATTTTTTGGGTTTTTTTATTCAAGTGGGGTACAGACATTTATTTTTTAAGAGACAGGGTTTCACCGTGTTAGCCAAGATGGTCTCAATCTCCTGACCTCGTGACACACCTGCCTCAGCCTCCCAAAGTGCTGGAATTACAGGCGTGAGCCGCTACACCCAGCTAATACTTTAAAATTTTCACAATCAAAAAGCATCATTAATAAAATGAATAGGCGGCTGGGCGCGGTGGCTCATGCCTGTAATCACAGCACTTTGGGAGGCCGAGGCAGGTGGATCATGAGGTCAGGAGTTCAAGACCAATCTGGCCAACAAGTGAACCCTGTCTCTACTAAAAATACAAAAATTAGCCAGATGTGGTGGCATGTGCCTGTAGTCCCAGCTACTTGGGAGGCTGAGGCGGGAGAATCACTTGAACTCAGCAGGCAGAGGTCGCAGTGAGCTGAGACCATGCCATTGCACTCCAGCCTGGGTGGCAGAGTGAGGCTCTGTCTCAAAAAAAAAAAAGAAAGAAAGAAAAAGAAAAGATATGAATAGACAAGCCAGAGACTGGAAGAAAATACATGTAAAAATATATACCTGACAAATGACTGGTATCCAGTATATGTACTTTTACGTACTTTTAAAACACCTACAATTCAATAATTGCAAACAAAACAGTTCCTTTTTTTTTTTTGACAGAGTCTCCATCTGTTGCCCAGGCTGGACTGCAGTGGCATGATCTTGGCTCACTGCAACCTCTGCCTCCTGAGTTCAAGTGATTCTCCTGCCTCAGCCTCCCCAGTAGCTGGAATTACAGGCATGTGCCACCACACCTGGCCAATTTTGTATTTTTAGTAGAGACAAGGTTTCACCATGTTGTCCAGGCTGGTCTCAAACTCCTGACCTCAGGTGATCCACCCACCTCTGCCTCCCAAAGTGCTGGGATTACAGGTATGAACCACCGCACCCAGCCACATTACAGTGTATTTATACAACCAAATGTTATATGGCAATGAAAACCAACAAATTATAGCTACATGCAATGATATGGATAAATCTCATACACGCAATACTGAGATTTTAAAAGCAAAATAATATAAACTCTGAAAAACAGCAACACAAAGCTATATTATTTAAGAATGCACATTTATACCATAAACATTTTTTATTTTTATTTACTTTTTTTTTTTTTTTTTTGAGACGGAGTTTTGCTCTTGTTACCCGGGCTGGAGTGCAATGGCGCGATCTCGGCTCACCGCAAGCTCCGCCTCCTGGGTTCAGGCAATTCTCCTGCCTCAGCCTCCTGAGTAGCTGGGATTACAGGCATGTGCCACCAGGCCCAGCTGATTTTTTTGTATTTTCAGTAGAGACAGGGTTTCACCATGTTGACGAGGATGGTCTCGATCTCTTGACTTCGTGATCCACCTGCCTCGGCCTCCCACAGTGCTGGGATTACAGGTGTGAGCCACCGCGCCCGGCTACTTATTTATTTTTAAGACAGGGTCTCACTCTGTTACCCAGGCTGAAGTACAGAGGCACAATCACAGTTCACTGTAGCCTCAACCTCCTAGGCTCAAGCAATCCTCCCACTTCAACCTCCCAAGTAGCTAGGACTATAGGCATGTGCCACCATGCCTGGCTAATTATTTATTTATTTATTTATTTTTAGGAGATGGGGTCTATTTTACCCAGCTTGGTCTTGAACTCCTGGGTTCAAGTGATCCTCTCACTTTGGAGGATCCCAAACTGTTGGGATTACAGGTATCAGCTCTGTCTCAAAAAATTATTTTTGGCCGGGCGTGGTGGCTCACACCTGTGATCCAAGCACTTTGGAGGCCAAGGTGGGTGGATCACCTGAGGTCGGGAGTTCAAGACCAGCCTGACCAACATGGTGAAACCCCGTCTTAAAAATAAATAAATAAATAAAAGGCCGGGCGCGGTGGCTCAAGCCTGTAATCCCAGCACTTTGGGAGGCCGAGGCGGGTGGATCACGAGGTCAAGAGATCGAGACCATCCTGGTCAACATGGTGAAACCCCGTCTCTACTAAAAATACAAAAAATTAGCTGGGCATGGTGGCGCGTGCCTGTAATCCCAGCGACTCAGGAGGCTGGGGCAGGAGAATTGCCTGAACCCGGGAGGCGGAGGTTGCGGTGAGCCGAGATCGCGCCATTGCACTCCAGCCTGGGTAACAAGAGCGAAACTCCGTCTCAAAAAAAAAAAAATAAA
>NW_022436973.1:7659014-7717903 GCF_009761245.1 Sapajus apella | reverse complement strand
CGGGAGGTGCCTTTTTTTTTTTTTTTTTTTTTTTTTTGAGATGCAGCCTGTCTCACTCTGTCACCTAGGCTGGAGTGCAGTGGCACCATCTCTGCTCACTGCAGCCTCTGCCTCCTGGGTTCAAGCAATTCTTCTGTCTCAGCCTCCCAAGTAGCTAGGATTACAGGCATGCCACATCACACCTGGCTAATTTTATTTTTAGTAGAGACGGGGTTTCTCCATGTTAGCCAGTCTGGTCTTGAACTCCTGACCTCAGGTGATCACCCACCTCAGCCTCCCAAAGTGCTGGGGTTACAGGTGTGAGCCACTGCACCCGGCCTCATAAAACAATTTTTAAATGTCAGATGACAAAAGGAAGTTTTCAATGCAATTTTTTAAGACAGAGTCTTGCTCTATCGCCCACGCTGGAATGCAGCGGTGCAACCTTAGCTCAATGTAGCCTCAAGCAATCCTCCCACTTCAGCCTCCACAGTAGTTGGGACTCTAGGTGTGCACCATCACAAGCAGCTCATTTTTATAGAGACAGGGTCTCACTTTGCTGCCCAAGCTGGTCTCAAACTCCTGGGCTCAAGTGATCCTCCTGCTTCAGCCTCCCAAAGGGCTGGAATTACAGGTGTGAGCCACACTCGTAATTTTAAAAGCAATTTTGCACCAACATTTAATATAATAAAGTCTCTTTTTTTTTTTTTTTTTTAAGACGGGGTTTCACCATGTTGGTCAGGCTGGTCTTGAACTCCCGACCTCAGGTGATCCGCCCACCTTGGCCTCCAAAGTGCTTGGATTACAGGTGTGAGCCACCATGCCCGGCCCATAATAAAGTCTCTATCTCATCTCTTCTTCCAACACTCTGTCTTCCAGCTGCCCAGGCTTCTCAGTTCTGGGCCTTTGTACATGCTATGTTTTCTTACTTGCCAAACTTCAATGTACCCTTTAAGGTCTAAGAGTACAATTCTTCACTCTTTGAGAACATACCCAGTGGTCTAAACGTCCCATGCCTTTGGGAAGGACAGCTTCAGTCTTAGGCAGCCACAGCATGGTGGACCAGCCACTTTCCCTCTCTAACCCTCAGTTTCTGCTCCTGTCAAGTCCCTTTACATATGTCATATTTAGTTCTTCAGACAAGGGAGGTCATGCTGCAGGCAGCCTACTCTCAAATCTCCATCCAAAGATATCCTGTGTGTTCCCTGGGTCTCTACTGGATTCTAGAACTCTCATCCTCACCCCTAGCTTGCAAATTGATCTTGCTCCTATGTCCACAGCAATGAGTCCCAGCCCTAGCATCATTCCAAAAGACAAATGTTATATACGTCACACCTGCCTAAGGCCTCTGGAATGACCCAGAAGCTCAGGGAAAATGGTGTGCATAGTAGGAAAGCGGGGTGGGCAAGGCATTACCTCTTGAGCCAGAAAGCGCAGCTTTGCCAGGAGCTTTCTGGCCAATGCCACCTTCTTTTGCATGTTGCCCCGTCTCAGGCCCCACAGAAGTCGCTGTCCTTGCTTAGCCAAAAGGTTCTGGGAGGGCAAAAAGACAGCATGAGTAGAGGGCCCCATCTAGCTACCCCTGAGTCCCTTCCCGAGGCTGTACCAGACTGTGCACCAGGAGTTTCCCTCGGCATCGATCCAGGGCGTTGGGCTGGGTCATCACCCTGCGCTCGGCACTGTGGCAAAACTGTCTGCAGTGAACAGGGATGTGCACAGCAAGCAGGAGTCAAAGGAAAGGAGAGAACACTGACCTTAGGGCCACTTGCCTCTGAGCCGGCCTCCCACTCCCAGCCTCCCTCACAGCCCTCTCAGTCTGGTGCTCTGAAGAGGCACCCTTTCTCGTGCAAAGATGCCCTTCTATATTTGGACCACTCCCAAATTCATCAAGGCCAGCCTTGCTCTTGAGTTCGCTAATATTTAACCACTTACTACCCTGGCTACCCCAGGTGTGGCCCATGGACAACAGCATTGGTATCACCTGCAGGCTATTTAAAACTGCAGACCCTCAGCCCCACCCCAGGCCCTGCTGAATCAGAAGCTGCATTTATGCCCTAGGGGATTCCTAAGCATATTGAAGCCTCAGATGGCAATGGTGTGGTTAGGTCTCCACCAGCTTGAACATTACATGCCCAAGCCAAATGCATAATTTCCAATGATCCACCCCAAAAATAACCCTGTTTCACCTCAAAACTTCCAAGTCATCCTTCACTGCTTTCTCTCTCATTCCACATCAATTCATTAGCAAATTCTTTATGCTCTACCTTCAAAAAATATCTAGAATCTGGTCAGGTGTGATGGCTCTGGCTTGTAATCCCAGCACTTTGAGAGGCTGAGGTGGGTGAATTACTTGAGGTCAGGAGTTGAAGACCAGCCTGGCCAATATGTTGAACAACTGTGTCTACTGACACTGAAAGGTTGAGCAAGGTGAGAGCAGAAAAGTGCCCACCTGCAGTCTCCTTCCTCACTGCCTTTCCTGACCAGGGTCTTTGGCTGAGTCTCTGCTTCTTCCCTACCTCTAAATGCTGGAGAGCTCCAGGTCCTCAGATTTTTTTTTTTTTTTTTTTTTAATAGTAGAGATGGGTTTTCACCATGTTGGCCAGGATGGTCTTGATCTCTTGACCTTGTGATCCACCCGCCTTGGCCTCCCAAAGTGCTGGGATTACAGGCGTGAGCCACCGTGCCCAGCCTGAGATTTTTTTTTTTTAGAGTCAGGGTCCCATTCTGTCACCCAGGCTTGAGTGCAGTGGCGCAATCATGGTTCACTGCAGCCTTGAACTACTGGGCTCAAGATCTTCCCGCCTCAGCCTCCTCCAAGTAGCTAGGACTAAAGACGTAAGCCACTGTGCCTGGCCAACTGCAGGGATTTTTGTGGGCAGGAATGCTTTTTCACTGACATTCCTATGTTTAAAACAGTGTCTGGCATAGTAAGTGCCAAAAACAGTTAAATAAAATAACCCTTAAGAAGAGGATCCAAAAATCACTTACGTACCTGGAGGAGGTTATGAAATTCAGGGCAGTGAAGGTCAAAGATGAAAGCAACTAGAACTTTGTTTTTGTTTTTCTGAGATGGAGTCTTGCTCTGTCACCCAGGCTGGAGTGCAATGGCATGATCTTGGCTCACTGCAACCTCCACCTCTCAGGTTCAAGTGATTCTCTTGTGTCAGCCTCCTGAGTAGGTGGGATGTACCCGCCATTATGCCCGGCTAATTTTTGTATTTTGTTTTTGGTAGAGACAGGGTTTCACCATGTTGGCCAGGCTGGTCTTGAACACCTGACCTCAAGTGATCCACCTGCCTGGGCCTCCTAAAGTGCTAGGATTAGAGGTGTGAGCTACTGTGCCCAGTCGAACATGTTTATGTGGTTACAGAAATGACCTGGAAACTAGGGACCAATCAATGATGAAGGAGAGAAAATTGACAATTACAGAGCTAATTCCTCCAGTAGGTGAGAGGAGATGAAATCCAGATCCACCTGTGGTCACTGGAGCAGGAAAGGAGGAGAGCAGATGGATGCAGAAGCCAGCAAGGAGGTGGACTGGGTGGGGAAGGTGATTAGCAGAAACAAGTGTGGAAGAAAGGAGACAAGGAGGTTTGAGAAGGGACACGGGATAAGCCTCTAGGAGTGTGGGAAAGGGAGCTCATTGGAGATGGAAAACAGCTGAGGTGCCAGAGGATCGGGGGAAGCCTAACGCCCAGTAATCTCATTAGCTCTCTGGATAGGAATAATCATTTTCTC
This sequence comes from Sapajus apella, assembly GCF_009761245.1. Taxonomy (NCBI): domain Eukaryota; kingdom Metazoa; phylum Chordata; class Mammalia; order Primates; family Cebidae; genus Sapajus; species Sapajus apella. The sequence continues at coordinate 7,714,186 of NW_022436973.1, read as the reverse complement.
ATTCTCCTATAAGGTACTGAACAAATGCAGCTGCAAGCGCCCTTGAGTCTAGACAGCCACCAAGAGTCTCCCTTGCCCTGGAGTTGCCCCAAGGACAGACAGCAGTAGGGGTGGCTCTCAGCTCACCTGCTCCCAGCCACCAGCTCTTCCAGCATCTGCTTGAGCTGTGCACAGGCACCAGGTCCCGGCCTGCGCTGCAGCCTCTCAACCTCCTGCAGTCCCTGGTCCTGCGCAACCGGCAAGAGAGTCAGTCTCACAGGTCCCTGACCCGGACCTCTTGTAGACCACCCCCAACCGAGGCCCCACCCACTCATAACCACACCTCTTGGCCTACTCTTCTTTAGCTCCATTGGTGGATGGCTCTTTCTAGCCCCCCTATTGGCCCCACCAAATGTGGGGCCCACCAGCAGTAGCTCTACCCATCTCCTTCACCCAGCCGCTTCCTGGGCCCAGCAATTCTGAGTCACTGTCCTCCCACAGCTCCTGGCATCCTCAGTTCCCCCAGAAGCTGTGCTTTTTGGTCGTTGCTGCCCCTGGCCTTGCACCAACAAGGTGCTGACTCTCTAGTGCCTGCCCATTAGCCCTGCTGCAGAGCTCCCTTCAAAGGCCGCAGTGTCCTGGGAGACCCTACGGCTCGGCCTTTCCCTGTGGGCACTGGCCTTGCCCTCACCAGCCTCTCAGCCACTTTGTGCACGCAGTTGCTGCTCTGCAGGCGCCAGGTGTGATCCTCCCAGCGACTCCACACACGGCTTGTGGTGACGCAGGGGCAAGCAGAAGTATGGCCTGGCGGGTGGAGAGGAGGCTTCTCAGGCATTCTGGGCCCTTGGGGACCTCCTAAACCCCCCTTCCAGCCACCAGGAGCACTCACCCGCTGCCGTCCATGGGTTCAGGTCGCTGAGCAGGGGTCCCCAGCTCCTCCTCCTCTTTATCCTCTTCTGCCCTGGCTCCCAGTAGAGGCTGAGCCTCCACCGCCACACCTTCAGTTCCCTCCCCAGCTGTGGACCCTGGGCCTAATTGCTCCTCCAGGCGGCCTGCACGACCTATCCCAGAGTAGCAAGGGTCAGTGGGCACCAGGCTGAGGGTCAGATCCCTCCTTCAACCACCTCTGCCTTAATAGAAGTCAGAACCCACCCCTTACTGAAAGTCAACAGCCCCTTCCAGGGCCCCAAGTTCTGAAACGAGTGCCCACCCTCAAACCCATGGCACTCAGGGGTTCGGCTAGGCCACACACCAATGGAGATCTCGAAGCTGATGGGCTGGGAGGCCAAGGCGGGGTCGATCATGGTGGCCTCGAAGAGTACACCGAAAAGCAGGAAATCTTCACAAGGCGCCAGGACGTTCTAGGGAAGGCCATCAGGCTGTAGTCAGCGCCCACCCTCCCATGGAGCATCCTGGATTCTGTTTGGCCGCAATGTCCACAGAAAGACGTGCGATCAAGACTTGGAAGTCTGCCGGGCGCGGTGGCTCACGCCTGTAATCCCAGCACTTTGGGAGGCCGAGGTGGGTGGATCACGAGGTCAAGAGATCGAGACCATCCTGGTCAACATGGTGAAACCCCGTCTCTACTAAAAACTACAAAAAATCAGCTGGGCATGGTGGCGCGTGCCTGTAATCCCAGCTACTCAGGAGGCTGAGGCAGGAGAATTGCCTGAACCCAGGAGGTGGAGGTTGCGGTGAGCCGAGATCGCGCCATTGCACTCCAGCCTGGGTAACAAGAGTGAAACTCCGTCTCAAAAAAAAAAAAAAAAAAAAAGACTTGGAAGTCACTGCAGGTATCCTACTCCCTCTCCGGCCTCGCAGCCCCAGCACTGGCCCTGGGTATGGGTCCTCTCTGGCCCACCTCTGATTGGCCAGTCATCTTTCCCCCAACATGTGTGTGCATATACCATTGGCCCTGAGTGGGCACAAACCTCACTCTTCGCCCAGGCCCCCAAATTGAGACCCTCATCATGGTGTTGGATGCCTGAGAGTGGATTTCCCCCTCCGGAGCATAGGTGACCCCGCCCCCTTTGCTACCCCCTATCCCCCACCTCTGGCAGCGGCAGCAGCTACTCCACCTCCACCTCCATGGCACTGGGAATCTCAGGACCCTCGGCACCGGGGCTGGCGTCCACGTGCTGAGGAACCCCCGCTGGGGTGTGATCCCGCCTGGCTTTCTTTTTCTTCTTTCGGTTGAGCCGGGACAACCTGGACCCCTGCTGGGCCTGGGGAGGCTCAGGTTCAGCTCTCCCTTCCAACACCTGCATGGATACAGCCAGCAGAAGGCGGCCTCGGAACCAAATGCCTCGGCCAACGCCTTCGCTGAGACCTTGAAGACCATCCCGGAGCCCTGCGCCGGGGGGGCGAGCCATAGAGGGGCACCCAGGCCGGGCCGAAGGTGGGGTTAAACCCCGCTGTGGGGAACAAGAGCAGCATGTTGTGGGGAGCTCGGGGCGGGCGGGTACTGTTAAGTCTGCACTTCACTCTGATCTCCTCCAAGTCCTAGGGAGTGAGGGCAGGGGAGGGGCTCAGCCTCTCTGAAAGGGAAGAAGTTGGCCAGCAGCTGCGGACGCGACGCTGTGGAACACGACCTGGGCGCCCCCAAACCAGCTCAGCGCCCCAAGGAGCTGGAAACCGCGGGAGCCGGGGCTCGGGGGACTGAGCCTGAGCCCTGGAGGCAGAGTCGGAATTGACTGGGGCGGGGTCGGGATTGGGGCAAGGTCTGGATTGATTGGGTCGGGGACGGGATAGGGGCGGAGCTACACGAGATCCACGCGGCCTGGGGGTCGCGGGAAAGGAGTGGACAGGCAGTGTCAGCGCATGTACGCTGTAGGAAGGGCGGACTGGGCTGGTTACTGGGCAGGTGGCTGTGGTCAGAATTTTGCCAACGGAGCCAAACTGAGGGTGGGCTTCACAGTCTGCCGGCGCCTTGAAGCAGTTTGTTTTGCTGGCGGAGCAGCCTTCCTAGGCGGAGCGGGGTCGCAAGGATGGGGCTTGCGGTAGGGAATGGGCCCTACGGCACGACTGGACCGAGGCGAGTGAGGCCGGGTTTGCGGCGGCCAGAAGCGCTCACCCGCGCGGCCCGGGTGGGAGATCCGCCTCAGGTCCAGCACGTGCGTGGCGAGGGCCGCGTCCACCAGGGGCGCATCGTCCCGTAGCTGCAGGCGGAGGCTGCGCGTCAGCGGTGGGAAGAGCTCCACAAAGCTCAGCGGCTCGTTCCACTCGGGGGCCGCCGCCTCGGCGCGCACCGATGTCTCGCCCTGAAGCCGGCAGCGAAGACGGGCGGAGAGGGGTCAGCGCCGAGTCGGGGCCGAAGACGCGGCGCCGTGGGCCCCGGAGGGACTTACCTGCTGTCCCAGGAAAGACACCCGAACGTAGGGCTCCACTAGGACGCGCTGGTCGTGAAGGGCGCGGGCCAGGCTACCCAGCAGCCCAGAGCGCAGCGCGGGAAGCCCCTCGGCGCGGTACAGGCGCACGCGAAGCCGCGCCCACGGCCTCTCGGCAGACACCCCGCACTGCAGGAGCAGGTTCCTAGGGGAGGGGGCACCGAGCGGGGCGAGAAGCTGGGGTCTCGGCCCCTCCCCTTCTCCGCACCCCACGGCCACGCCCGGATCCATGTCCCCCTCCCCACCTCACCCCGGCTCACTTCTCGATGTCCGAACAGTGTCCTGGGGCCTCGGGTAGCATTGAAGGGTGCAGGTCCCCGCACGCCCTCACGGACAAGGCGACCTTAACGAAGCCCTTGGCCCCGGTGCGGGTGTCCTGGGGATCATGCAGCGGAGCCCATCTTTGGTAGAATTGGCCATCTAAGGGCGAAGGGGCGGCCAGGTCAGGGGCGACCGGCGGGACGCACAGGGTGGCAGTGAGGCTGTCATCAGAGGGAAAATGGCCGGGGTTCCTGTCTGGCTCATCAGGGAGCGATGTGCCAAGAGTTCAGCCTCCACCAGAGGTGGCCCACTCCAAAGTGAGTGTATAGGGGTCCATGCGGAGTCACCGCGGGGTCAATCTGTGGGGTCCTTGTCCGTGCAGAATCTCAGTAAGGGGACGGTTCCATACCTGGCTGGTCCAAGATGATGCCCAGGTCCATCCTCAAGGTGCCTATCCGGGTGGCCATAAAAGGGAGGGTCTGCGAATGGAAAGCCTGCGGGGAAGGTGGTGTTTAGTCCTGCAGCTTTTGCATCCTCGATTCTCTGAAGGACACTGGTCACCCCTACGCCGCTCACCGTGATCTCCAGCAGCAAGTCTTGGAGGCGAAGCCGGGTGTCATGAAATTCGAACAAGAAGTACTGAATTGAAGTGGGGATGAGAGTTTAGATGTGAAGAGCTTCCGCCAGCTTACGCTGGTCTCTTGTTCAGAAGACCCTCCTTCCCCCGCCCCCAAAGCCCTCACTGCAACCTTTTCGTGGATCAGTGCTTCCCCCCCGCCCCGCCCGCATAGGCCCAGCATCTGGCTCCAATTCCACCCAGGCCACGCCCCCTCCAGGAACAGTTCTCACCTGGGTCCCTCCCATTCTCAGGCTCTCCCTCTTCTGTGGTGGCACCTACCTCATTGTAAAAGGGGCAATTGGTTCCAAGCTGTGTAGTGGTGACACGGCGCTGCCCCCCAACATGCACGGTCACATAGGGGTTAATGTTGACTCCAGCCAGTTTCTGGGCCTCCAGCACCGTGACTCCCACCTGAGAGGTACAGAAGGATGGGGAAAGGAAGCCAGATCTGCCTGGGTTGGGGAAAAGTATATGCGCACCAGCAGAAGAGGTGGTACCCAAGGGTTAGAACAGCCTGGAAAAGGAGCAGTACCTGGAAGTCTTGAGCTCTGGACATCTGGAAGGGATTCCCACAGGCCAGGTCCCTGGTGCGGCTGAGGTGAAGCTTAAAGTTAGCTCTCACTTGGTCCCTCCTCTGCACACGCATGCGCACGCACACACACATACACTTGCTTGGTGCTGGGAATGTTTCCATCCCTCTGAATTTTTGGATTCCAAGTCTTTCAGGTCGTGTCTGTTGCCTCCATCTCAACCCAATTTGATTCATTCCTGGAATCCTGAAAACATTCATTCATGCAACAGAGGTTTATTGAGCACCCACTATGTGCTAACACTGTCCCAAGCACTGGGACACTGCAGTGAAGAGACAGATCTCCTTGCCCTCATCAAGCTTTCATCCCCTGTATGTGTGTGAGCCACTGTAACTGTGCACGAACATGGCAGTGTCTATGCCTATGAACAAGTGACCAGGGAGTGTCTATGCCTATGAACAAGGGAATCCACCCTTCCCACATACCCTGGGACGGTGTGTTTGTGAGGGCAGATGGGTGTGGGAGCCGGTGTGCCATGGGTACAAGTTACCTCTTGAGAGGGCTGAACACAACGCCAGAAAGTTCCATGTCAGGCTCATCCTCCAGGTCCAGCTCATTCTCATCATCCTGCCGGCCTAGGCTTCGAGCTAGCGTGCGGCCCAGAACCACTGCCTGCCGCTCTAGCTGGGCCTCCCTAGGCCTGAAAGGAAAGGCCTTCAGGGACATGTCTGGAACCCATCACCCATCTCTGGGCAATTCCTTGACTTCCTGGAGCCTTGAACTGATCCCTGACCCTTGAACTGATCCCACTGATCCTAGGGCCAGTTCTTGACCCTGTGGCTGACTTCATTGCTCCCGGGACAGACTCTTAACCCTGGGATCTTTCTTTTTTTTTTTTTTTTTTTTGAGATGGAGTCTCACTCTATTGCCCAGGCTGGAGCCCAGGGCGTGATCTCTGCTCACTGCAACCTCAGCATCCCAAGTAGCTGGGATTATAGGCGTGTGCCACCACACCTGGCTAATTTTTGTATTTTTCGTAGAGACAGGGTTTTACCTTCTTGGTCAGGCTGGTCTTGAACTCCTGCCCTTGTGATCCACCTGCCTTAGCCTCCCAAAGTGCTGGGATTATAGGCATGAGCCACTGCACCTGGCCAACCCTGGGACTTTTCTAATTCCAGAACTGACCTGATTCTAGCACTAATCAGGTGGATTAGATCCACCTGGAGCTGATCCCATATCACTGGCTCCTAATTCCAAGATGATCTGGGTGGCCCCAGGTCATCCCCACATACTTACTCCAGTTCCTGGAAGTCCACATTACGGATGATCAACTCCGAGCTGGAAGAGAAATGAAAGGACTGAGAAGAACATTCCTGACTATAGAACAGTACCTGGTCAGCACATGTCCAAGGGTCTCTGAATCGGCAGGTCCAGAGTGGAACTGGGCACTACTTCTCCCTTTCCAGGGTCTGCCTGGGCTGGGACCACCAGGTCTTGCTTTGGTTGCTGGGGGGGGGGGGCGGGATTACCTGTCCTGGATGGGTGCCCCAAAGTCCTCCTCTGCCCAGGCTCCAGTAGCACCCTCTGGGGGCTGGTACTTCAGGTCAAGCCCCACCTGGATCTAAAACCAGATACAGTATCCCCTAGAGCCTCCCTCTAACTGCCCTGGGGCTAAGAGAGGCTCAAGGACAGTGCCTTTTACTCCAGGCGGCAGACATCCCTCTGGCTGGTGCCCTGAGGTTCCTGTCTGATCATTAATAATGTGGACTACTCACAACCTATGAAGAACTAAGTAGGCAAGTTTCCTCTTTTTTTTTTTTTTTTTTTTGTTCAAGTCTTTTATTAACTCACTTAATTGTCTTCTGGTTTGTTGAAGCAGTAAGTCAGACAACATTTGCCACAATAATGTCTGTCAAAGTGGCTTACCATAAACACTCTAGCACCACATTCATCAGAAGGGCACTCTTTTTTTTTTTTTTTAAGATGGGGTTTCACCATGATGGCCAGGCTGGTCTTGAACTCCTGGCTTCAGGTGATCCACCCACCTCGGCCTCCCAAAGTGCTAGGATTACAGGCGTGAGCCACCGCGCCTGGCCCAGAAGGGCACTCTTGATGAAGGCAACTAATTTTGCCATTCTCATCCACCTCATAGTATTTTAGGACAGCCAGCTGAACCTTCTTTCTCTCGTCTTATTCTTCTTGGAAGTGCTGTAAGACTTCTTCCTTTTCTTAGCTCCACCACAAAGTCTCAACACAAGATGAAGAGTAGACTCCTTTTGAATGTTGTAGTCAGACAAAGTACCTCCGTCTTCCAGTTGCTTGCCAGCAAAGATCAGTCTTTGCTGATCAGGAGGAATTTCTTCTTTATCCTGGATCTTGGCCTTTACATTTTCTATTATATCCGAGGGTTCAAACTCAAGGGTGATGGTCTCCCTCATAAGGGTTTTCACGAAAATCTGCATTTTGGTGGCAGCTCCACTGCAGATGGCAGATTGAAAAGCAAGATTCCTCTTTAAATTGTCTTTTTTCTTTTTTATTCTATTTTTAGTACTGATGAGGTTTTTTGTTTGTTTGTTTGTTTTTTTGAGACAGAGTCTCACTTTGTTGCCAGGCTGGAGTGCAGTGGCACAATCCCAGCTCACTGCAACCTCCGCCTCCCGGGTTTAAACGAGTCTCCTGCCTCAGCTTCCAAAGTAGCTGAGACTACAGGTGCTTGCAACCACACCCAGCCAATTTTTGTATTTTTTAGTACAGATGGGGTTTCACCATGTTTGCCAGGATGGTCTTGATCTCTTGACCTTGTAATCCGCCCACCTCAGTCTCCCAAAGCGCTGGGATTACAGGTGTGAGCCACCACGCCCAGCCGATGAGGTATTATATTACCCAGGTTGGTCTTGAGCTCCTGAGCTCAAATGATCCTTCTGCTTTGGCTTCCCACAGTGCTGGGCTTACAGGCCTGAGCTGTGTGCCCAGCCACAAGTTACCTCTTGGGGACGCCCAACAGGATTCCAAAATTCCCTCATTGCTCTTGGAAGTCCCTTTCGGTGGCCTTCACTGCCCTGCCTGGTCTGGCCCCACCAACCTTTCAAGCTCCACCTCACTCCAGGCACCTCAGCTGTGCTCCTTCAAGGCAGATGCCTTTCCTCTGCTTGGAACATTCTCTCCTCCCAGTTAGTTAGCACCTATTATCCTTCAAGTCTAAATTCAAGTACTACTGCCTCAGGGAACTTTCTCTGGCCCCCAAGTAGATCATACTCCCGTTGTACCCTCTCCCAGCCTCTACCAGCTTGCTTCTAACACATGCCAGTTGCAGTTTCACATTTACTTGTGTGAATATTTGTTTACCATTTGCCTCCCTTCCTTATCTGGTTTTGCTCACCACGGAATCCTCATTGCTCAGCTCAGTACTTGGCTTATTATAAGAGCTCAACAAATGATGATGGGCTGAACAAAAAACTCAATATCATGTAAATGAGAAAACAACTTCCAGACCAGGCAATGTGGCTCACATCTGTAATCCCAGCACTTTGGGAGGCCAAGGCAGATGGATCACAAGGTCAGGAGTTTGAGAACAGCCTGGCCAATATGGTGAAACCCTGTCTTAAAAAAAAGAAAAGAAAAAGACAACAGCTTCCAGGTGCTAAAGAATTCTGCAAGTTCTAGCTGGGAAATGGCCAGATCTGAGATTTGAAGCTAGGTCCATGTCTATTAGGGTATGAGCCCCTCCATGAAAAACCAGGAAAATCCAGCCAATTTCATCTTTGTCTCCCACAAGAATTGACTCCTGAAAGGAGTCATGGCTAGAGACCTTGTTACCTACCACTCATCTCTGGGTCTTAGGTTTTCCCCTGTGAGAAATGGAACCCTTTATCTAGAGGTACCTGAGGGTGGCAGCCTGGGGGACAGAGGGGCTCACCGGGGACACGCGAAGATTCTCATCCACTAGAGCTTCCCGTAGCACCAAACGCCCAGCATTCTGTAGCTGCTGCAGGGAGATCACCAGGGTCCCTAAGGGCCTAGGGGAGTGGCATAGAGGAAAAGAGTGACCCAGGGGAATGACTCTAAGTCACCCGCAGCCCGACCTGCATCCCTGTCTCCCCACGCCTACTCACCTGGGGCTGAATACATGGCTGCAGTTGACCACCTGCACAGACAGACACTCCCCAGCCAGTGGAGCCCCATAGTGGGGTCAGGGGAACAGCTGGGGACAGGAAGAAGCTTGTGACACCCATGCTGTGCTGACCCCAAACTCCAATCCAAAGCCTATTCTTGCCTGGGCATTGTGGCTCATGCCTGTAATCCCAGCACTTTGGGAGGCCAAGTTGGGTGGATCACCTGAGGTCAAGAGTTTGAGACCAGCCTGGCCAACATGGTGAAAACCCTTCCCTACTAAAAATACAAAAATTAACCAGGCATGGTGATAGGAAGGCACCTATAATCCCAGCTACTCAGGAGGTTAAAGGAGGTGAAGGTTGCAGTGAGCTGAGATTGTGCCACTGCACTTCAGCCTGTCTCCTGAAAAAAGAAAAAGCCTATTCCTAACCCTCAGACAGGAGCCAATCCTCCAGGTTTGGAGCTAACTTCAGGATTAACGTCCCCAAACCTGGAACTGATCCCTGCACATGGGTTTGACTCTGAATGGGGCTGACTACTGATCACAAATGAATTCCCCCAGTCTTGGGACTGATTTGTTCTGATCTGGATCTGATCTCTTAAGCCTCAGACTGACCCCCACCTCCCAAGACTACACTTCCCCAAACACAGGAATGAGCCCCTGAACCCCAGGTTGGACTTGGATGGGAGACAAACCAGGAACAAACTGTACTGACCTCACCAATATCGGCTTCTTGACCACAGTGAATTTTTCTTGTTTTCTGGGTAAAGCCTGCTCAGAACTGAAACTAGTCATTTATCAGCCCCTCCCCCACACACAAAAAAATAATTTGCTTCACCCACCCTTGGCCCAGGGTCAAGTCGCTCCTGGATTCACCCTTAAAGAAAGGTAGACAATAGGAAGGAAAGAGGCAGAGGGTTGGAGACACCAGGCTGAGTGGAGAAAGAGACAAGCTGTAGAGATGGGAAGGCATTGGGTCAAGGGCCCCCCAGATTCAAATATCCTTAGAGTGCCCCAGCAAGTCTCACCACGAAAGCTGAGCTTCACTTGTCGGTCGTGGGTGCCGGACAGCCCTGTTAGTCGTTGCACGCACACTGTCAGAGCCATGGTCTCAGTGGCACTGGCACTTCCTCTGCCCTCCTGCCCACCAGCCCGCCCACCTGAATCGCCTCTGACTCACTGGACTCACCCAGCAGGTTTAGCAATCCCTGCCCTCTAGTCAAACACACAGGGAGCAGGGCTGGGGGTCACGGGTGGGGAGGGAAGAGAGGACCGAGAGATGGAGGTAAGGTCCTTGAGGTCAGTTCAGTCCTCCCTGACTCTACCAGCTGCAAGCTGGCAGGACTGCCTCAGCCTCCATCCTGCATTCTCAGGGAATGAGAGCTGGGATAGGGTGGGGAGGGAGACAAGGGGAACAAACAGGACCCCAGTCTGCTCCCTGCCAGCCCTGAGGCCTCAAGGGCATGGACCTCATGCCTTCCCTTTCCTTTTATTTCCTTGCCTCTCTTTCTTTTTTTTTTTTTTTTTTTTTTTTTTTTTGAGACGGAGTTTCACTCTTGTTACCCAGGCTGGAGTGCAGTGGCGCAATCTCGGCTCACCGCAACCTCTGCGTCCTGGGTTCAGGCAATTCTCCTGCCTCAGCCTCCTGAGTAGCTGGGACTACAGGCATGCACCACCATGCCCAGCTGATTTTTTTGTAGTTTTTAGTAGAGACGGGGTTTCACCATGTTGACCAGGATGGTCTCGATCTCTTGACCTCGTGATCCACCCGCCTCGGCCTCCCAAAGTACTGGGATTACAGGCATGAGCCACCGCACCCAGCCCCTTTCCTCTGTTTCTCTCTCCTTCCTTTCTCTCTCTCTCTCTCTCTCTCTCTCTCTCTCTCTCTCTCTTTCTGGTGGAGTCTTGCTCTGTTGCCCAGGCTGGAGTGCAGTGGTGTGATTTCAGCTCATTACAGCCTTCACCTCCTGGGTTCAAGCAATTCTCCTGTCTCAGCCTCCTGGGTAGCTGGAATTACAGGTGTCCACCATCACACCCAGCTAATTTTTTGTATTTTTCATAGAGACGGGGTTTCACCATATTGGCCAGGCTGGTCTTGAACTCCTGACCTCAGGTGATCAATCCTTCTTGACCTCCCAAAGCTGCACTCAGCCAGTTGTTATGTATTCAAATGAGTCTGGGGGTCTAAAAAACACCAGACAAGAGGGACAGGCTGTTCTGTTGTTAAGAAAGATCCAGATTAGACCTGAAACCCTCAGATGCTGGGGGAGGACTTCACCTCCCCTTTTTAACAGATAGGGACACTGAGACCCAAAGGAGTTCACAGACAGAAAACAAGGCAGAAACAGAGATAGGGTAGTATGAACCAGAATTCGTAGTTTGCAGTGCCTTCACCACCTTCTCCCTTCTTCCTTGTGGGCTCTGTGGCACCTAATGAAGAAAGGTATTGATGTCATCCTTCTGGAGCCTGGCATGGGCATCTTCCCTCTGGGTTGAAACACAGCTTAACAGATTGCCCCTGTGCTTCAACCCCTCTAAGAACTGCCACTTCCAGTTCCTAACATTCTTGCGTTTTTTTGAGACGAAGTCTAGCTCTATCACCCAGGCTGAAGTGCAGTAGTGTGATCCCGGCTCAATCCAACCTCTGCCTCCCAGGTTCAAGTGATTCTCCTGCCTCAGCTTCCCAAGTAGTTGCAACTACAGACGTGCACCACCACGCCCAGCTAATTTTTGTATTTTTAGTGGACACGGGGTTTCACCATATTGACCAAGTTGGTTTCGAACTCTTGACCTCAAGTGATCCACTGCCTGAGCCTCCCAAAGTGCTGGGAGTACAGGCATGAGCCATCGCGCCCGGCCCCAGTTCCTAACATTCTAAGGAAGGTATGCGAGGCAGTAAGAGTACTGGGCCGGAGGGAAGGATTTGGGAATTCTAATGTTATGCAGTGTGTTATTCCCCTACCTGGACCTGTTTGCCTAGCTGTGCAACTTGTGCACGATGCACTGCATTGTCTTTCAAAACGTGGTTTTTTGTTTGTTTGTTTGTTTTGAGACAGAGTCTCACTCTGTTGCCCAGCCCGGAGAGCAGTGGCTCAGTCAGCTCACTGCAACCTTCACTTTCTGGGATCAAGAGATTCTTCTGCGATCAAGCAATCCTTCTGCCTCAGCTTCCCGAGTAGTTGGGATTACAGGTACGCGCAACCACGCCCAGCTAATTTTTGTATTTTTAGTAAAAAAAGGAAGAACGGAAGGAAGGAGAAAGAAACTGTTATACTCTGAGTGCAATTTTAGATGGGGTTTTCTGGAAGTGCTGTGACATCATCGTTTGCTTTAAAAGAGGCTTGGCGCGGTGGCTCACACCTGTACTCCCAGCACTTTGGGAGGCCGAGGCTGGAGGATCACTTGAGCCCAGGAGTTCGAGGTTACAGTGAGCTATGATGAAGCCCCTGCACTCCAGCCTGGGCAATGAGAAAGACCTTGTCTCTTAAAAAAAAAAAAAAAAAAGTCATAAATACGAGAGGCTGCCATGGCTACGGCTCCCAGTGACGTCACGGCCAGCCCTGTGACGCACAGCCAGAGCAGCCCGTGGAGACCGAAGCTCCTCTGTGACGTCACAGCCGCACGGGCCACAGCGCAAGGGCAGGTGCGGCCGCTGGGCCTGCCAACTTCACGCAGGGTCTGTGGGGTCCCCGCGGCGGCGGCGGCTGAAGGAGGGCCCCAGGGACTTGGCGACCGCGGCTGCGGCTTTAGTGTCCGTGACGGGGCAGCGCCGGGTCAGGATGCGCCGAAGCTCCCGCCCGGGCTCGGCCTCGTCCCCGAGCAAGCACACGCCCAACTTTTTCAGCGAGAACAGCTCAATGAGCGTCACCTCGGAGGACAGCAACGGGCGCCGGTCAGCGGGGCCGGGGCCAGGGGAGCCCGAGGGCAGAAGAGCCCAGGGCCCGAGCTGCGGTGAGCCCGCCTTAAGCGCGGGAGTGCCCGGAGGAACCACATGGGCAGGAAGCTCTCGGCAGAAGCCGGCGCCTCGGAGCCACAACCGGGAGACCGCCTGTGGCGCGGCAACCGTGAGGGGCGGGGCCTCGGGTGCGGGCGGGGTCGACCCCGGGTGAGCCTATGGAGGGGGCGGGGCCGGGACGGGGCTAAGATGATGTCTGGGCTCCCCCTGCGAGGTGGGGCCTGTAGGGTAAATGAGATCCTTAAGGGGCGGGGCCTTGGTGTGATGGACGGCATGGGAAGGGGCGGGGAAAAATCTTGTGATTGGGCGCCACTGAGGAGGCGGGGCCTCAGTGTTGGCGTGAGTGGATCCAGGACAATTGGGCTCCACCAAGACCTAAGGCTGGAGGCGGGTCATCCGTTTGGGGGTGGGACCAACTCTTGACCGAGCCTCCCTGAGGGGCGGGGCCGCAGAGTGGGAGCCGGGATCGGGCTGCGGTGGGACCAAAGCCTGTGGGAAGCTGCCCAGCTTTCTGGCTTCTGGGCTGAGGGACCTGCAGCCGGGTATCGAGGGGAAAATGGGTCCGCGGTGCGCAAGGCCCCAGTGGAGCCCTTCGGTTCCCGCAGAACCGACTGGGTCTCCAGTTGTCTCTGAGGAGCCGCTCGCCCTTCTCCCGACCCTGGATCTGAGGCAGGAGATGCCTCCCCCGCGGCTGTCCAAGAGCTTTCTGAGTACGGGCCAGGCCAGCCACGATCCCCTCTGACCCTCGGGCTCCCCTTTCCGAACTCCAGTTCTCTCTGAGCCCCCGGACCCCGTCTGAGTATCGAGACCCTCTCCGAACCTCAACTCATTCTCTTAGCCCCCAGCTAATTCTCCTAGCCCACCCCTCTCTTCCTGAGCCCCAGGTCCACCCCCAGCCTCTCCCGAGCCCCTTCTGAACCCGGACACCACGCTCGCTGAACCCCCGCCTCTCTCCGCCGTGGGACCCTCTCCGAACCCCCTGTCCTGGCCTCAGGCCTGCTCTTCCAGGTGCTGAGGGTGTCGTTATCCCTGGCAGGAGACGCCCTGGTCAGCGTATACAGGTCAGAGGGAGGGACACGGGCGCCCCAGGGCCAATTCAGATCCGATTGAGTCGTGTTGGCAGGAGCTGGGTCTAGAACCCTGGGGTGGGGGCAGGAGGGTTAAGCAGGTCGGGGCCTCAGCCTCCCTCCGGTTCCCCAGGGAGGTCTGTTCCATCCGCTTCCTGTTCACGGCTGTGTCGCTGCTGAGCCTCTTTCTGGCAGGTGAGGGGCACTGAATTCCCTGGAGCCCCAGCCCTGGGTGCTTCGGAGGCAAACCCTGCACATTTTCTCCTACATCCTCGCTCTTGCAGCCCCTGGCATTCCCCTGCAGAGCCCTCTAGTTCCCCCTCAGATTTCCACCGCCCTCCCCAGGCTTAACCCCCTCAAGCCTCTTCCCACTGTCCCCGTATGCCAGATAAACCTGTTCTCTTTTCCTTCCCCTGAGACACCTCCGCTCCTCTTTCTCCAGTAATCTGGTTGGGGCTTCTGTACCTGGTCTCTCCTTTGGAGAATGTGAGTTGGGGAGATTGTCCTGGGGTAGGGGGGCTGGCAGGTTATGAACCTGGAGATTGTGGGGGTCCCCTGGACTGTTGACGTAGGGGCTACAGTCCTTAAGAAGGCTGGATCTAAACAGATTTGTGAGGGATTGTGCTTGAGGGTCTCTTGGGGCTTCTGATACTGGGAGGTCAAGGAAGAATCGAGGAAAGGGGACACAGTCTTCAAAAAGGAAGCCCTTCGAGTCTGGCGGTTTCCAGGCTGAGGTAGGAGCAAGGGCGACGGGAGCTGAGCGGCTGTGTTTTGTCCCTTCCTCCAACAGGAACCTAAGGAGATGCTTACTCTAAGGTGAAAGAGGGCCCCTAGGGTGGGAAATTGGGGGACTCAAAGTTGTTTCTTTGAGAATCTTGAAGGCGTGGGGGGCCTTGAAGGTATGCAGGGGGATAGGGAGTCAACTCCACGCGGCGCCCACCTCCCACTTCCAGTGAGTACCACGAGCGTGTGCGCTCCCAGGGGCAGCAGCTGCAGCAGCTCCAGGCAGAGCTGGATAAACTCCACAAGGAGGTGTCCACTGTTCGCGCAGCCAACAGCGAGGTGAGCCTCAGCCCACCTTGGAAACCCCTGGTGAATCCCTGCTCCCAGGTTCCTGAGACTTAAGCTCCGCCCAGAGCCTTGCGGGATTTCTCCCGGGCCCTAGAAGTCCATCCCAAAGCACCCAGTTCCCCGAGGTCCTGCCCACCTGTAAAAGCAGCTCACAAGCCCCGCCCCTCCAGGCCTCGCCCTCCTTCTTTGCAGAGGGTGGCCAAGCTCGTGTTCCAGAGGCTGAGTGAGGACTTTGTGCGAAAGCCAGACTATGCGCTGAGCTCTGTGGGTAAGACCCGGAGACACTGGAAGACAGACGCAGACAGGAAAGAGACCGAGACACTGACACAGACAGACTCATGCACCAGACTGGCGGAAGACAGAGGCTCGGACAGATCCACCGCCGCCCCCACCGCCCCGACTCCCGGCAAGGCCTGGGAACCCCTGAGGGTTACTTCTCCCTGCTCCAGGAGCCTCCATCGACCTAGAGAAGACATCCCACGACTACGCAGACAGGAACACTGCCTACTTTTGGAATCGCTTCAGCTTCTGGAACTACGCGCGGCCGCCCGCGGTTATCCTGGAGGTGAGCCTGGAAATGTCCCGGGATGGGACCCGGGGCTGGACGCTGGGGAAAGGACCAAAACCCCGCCCTATAGGCGGAGCCTGGCGAAGCCGAGGGCGTGGCGCTAGGCGGGGCCTGGCTTGTCCTGGGTGGGGCTCGAGGATGGCGTTTAATCCAAGGAGAGACCTGGCAATGCTGGAGACAGTGCCCTGGGCGGGCTGGAGGTGGACCTCTGGGCGGGCCGATGGATGGGGTCGAGCTGAGGCCTGGGCTGAGGAGCGGCAGCAGTTGCTCTGTCCCACGGTTCCAGTGGTCCCTTTGTCCGCCTGCAGCCCGACGTGTTCCCTGGGAATTGCTGGGCTTTTGAGGGCGACCAAGGCCACGTGGTGATCCGACTACCCGGCCGAGTGGAGCTGAGCGACATCACCTTGCAGCATCCGCCGCCCAGCGTGGCGCACAGCGGAGGAGCCAACAGCGCCCCCCGTGACTTCGCGGTCTTTGTGAGTGCGGACGAGGTCAGGAGGTGGGAGATTTTTGCTTAGAAAGCCCCAGCAGTCCTGAGGACTGTTGCCATTATTTGAGTATTTGCTTGCTCATCTATAAAGTGGAGATACTACTATTTGCCTCTCAGAGCTGCGGCAGGTTATAATCATAACCATATCTAGATATTAGTTATTGCTTGTAGAGCAATTACTCCGTGCCAAGCAGTTTACATGCATTCTTTTCTTGTTATTTTTGAGACAGAGTCTCACTCTGTCACCCAAGTTGCTGGAGTGCAGTGGTACGATCACAGCTCACTGCAACCTTAGCCTCTGGGGTTCAGGCGATTCTTGTGTTTCATCCTCCCGGCGCGTGCCACCACACCCGGCTAGTTTTTGTATTTTTGTTAGAGATGGGGGTTTTGCTGTGTTGTCCAGGCTGGTCTCAAACTCCTGACCTCAAGTGGTCTGCCCACCTCGGCCTTCTGAAGTGCTGGGATTACAGGCATGAGCCACCGCACCTGCATTGCCTCTAATAACAGCCTATGATGTACTGTTATTATCCCCGTCTTTAAAGATGGGGAAAGTAATGCTCAGAGAGGGGATATTTGTCCAAGGTAAGACAACTAACGATTAGCAGGACTAAAACTTAAAACCTGGTTTCTTAGAACCCACATTCTGAATTACAGTATATTGTATGACCATCCAAAAATACATAAGAACATGCATATAGCTATTGAATACATAGAGGATCCTCAGCAAAGAAGTTTTCTTCTCCCCCCTCCACCTGGCCCCCTCACAGTTCCTCCTTTCACTCTTCACCCACCAGGGCCTCCAAGTTGATGATGAGACTGAAGTTTTCTTGGGGAAATTCACCTTTGATGTTGAGAAATCGGAGATTCAGACTTTCCACTTGCAGGTGTGTTTGTCTCTAGGGTGAAGATGTGAAGGGAGTTGGGGTAGTGAGAGATGAATGACCCAGGAGGAGGGTAGCCCTTGGCATGATCCATTTGTCTCCCTAGAATGACCCCCCAGCTGCCTTTCCCAAAGTGAAGATCCAGATTTTAAGCAACTGGGGCCACCCCCATTTCACATGCTTGTATCGAGTCCGTGCCCATGGTGTGCGAACTTCAGAGGGGGTTGAGGGCAGTGCCACAGGGGGGCCCCATTAAACATGCTGATTGTTGGAGTAGAAGCTGGATCAGTGCTTTGGAGTGCTCTGTGGGAGAGCTCTGGCTGCTGTTGCATCTAAGTATGGTGAGATTGACTTCCCAATGCACCCCCTTTTCTTGGAGAACTCTAGATCAAGATGGTAATAGCAGCTCCTGTTTATGGAGTGCCTACTATATACAAGAAACAGTGCTGTGGATATTACACACATTACCTAACCTTATCCTCACAACCAGAGAGGGAAACTGCTCAGGTCAGGAAATCTGTTGGATGTCACACAGCTAGTGAAAGGCAGCGCCAGAGCAGTACCCATGCCCAACCTCCTCCAGAGGCTGCCCTCTAACTGCAGAGCTGCAGGCAGCCTGAACCCACCTTTGTGCTTAATCCCCAGCATAAATGGAAAAGTCCCCAACTCCTGCCAGGTACAGGTGGAGGGGTAGCTACCCCCTTTCTGCAGGCACACACTCAAAAGCCAAGGAAACTTGAGAACCTCTAGGAAGCTTCTGAGTCACAGGCTGATGCAGGCCTGGTACCCCCTACATAGGTTGTCCTTATTGAGATCTAACTGCCCAACTCTGTGTGAGGCACAGCATAGATGATTTAGTGTTCACCAGTCCCTGTCCTCAAGGAGGCTGGCAGGGTAAAGAAGAGGTTCCAGGAAACAGAATGATGCACTTCCAGATCCAAGAATTCTTCACTCCAAGGGTCAAGAGTAGAATTGCAAGGAAAAACGATGGAGGAGACAGGCAACAAAGGATTAATAAGTTCTACCTAGGAGTGGGAAAGGAGGACCGGCATGAGCAAAGAAACATGCAGCATCTTGGAGGGCAACTTTTTTGAGACATAGTCTCGCTCTGTCGCCCAGGCTGGAGTGCAATGGTGTGGTCTCAGCTCACTGCAACCTCTGCCTCCCACATTCAAGCGATTCTCCTGCTTCAGCCTCCCCAGTAGCTGGGATTACAGACGCCCACCACCACGCTCCGCTACTTTTAAAAAATGTTAAATATATATATATATATATTTTTTTTTTTTTGAGACACAGTCTCACTCTGTCACCAGGCTGGAGTGCAATGGCACAGTCTCGGCTCACTGCAACCTCCACTTCCCGGGTTCAAGCAATCTCCTGCCTCAGCCTCCCGAGTAGCTGGGACTACAGGCACATGCCACCACGCCCAGCTAATTTTTATATTTTTAGTAGAGATGTGGTTTCACAATGTTGGCCAGGATGGTCTTGATCTCTTGACCTCGTGATCCGCCCGCCTCGGCCTCCCAAAGTGCTGGGATTACAGGCTTGAGCCACTGTGCCTGGCCAAAAAATGTTAAATATACTCTTTTATCTAGCATTTCCACTTTTGGGAACAAATTCTTCAGAAACATTCCTGTTAAGTGCACAAAGATACATGTACAAGTTTCATTATAGCATTGTTGAAAAAAAACTGGGACTCAAATCTCCATGAATAAGAGACTGGTACATTCCTAGTCCCAGCTACTCTAGAGGCTGAGGCAGGAGAATTGCTTGAACCGAGGAGGCAGAGGCTGCTGTAAGCAGAGATCACACCACTGCACTCCAGCCTGGGGAACAGAGCGAGACTCCGTCTCAAAAAAAAAAAAAAGTGAAACTCAGAGTGTCTAACACACACAAACACACACACACACACAGAGTAGGAGAGCAATTAGTGTCTAACACACACACACACACACACACACACACACACACACACACTAGGGGAGCATTTATCCACTGTTTACATTTTGGGGAATTTTCCTTCCTATAGGAGATAGCTTTAAAAAATAAAGGAGATAGTTTTAAATAATAAGGCCGGTGTGGTGGCTCACACTTGTAATCCCAGCACTTTGAGAGGCAAAGATGGGTGGATCATAAGGTCAAGAGATCGAGACCATCTTGGCCAACATGGTGATACCCTATCTCTACTAAAAATAAAAAAAGTAGCCTAGGAGCGGTGGCTCACACCTGTAACCCCAACACTTTGGGAGGCTGAGGTGAGCAGATCACAAGGTCAGGAGTTTGACACTATCCTGGCCAATATGGTGAAACCCCATCTCTACTTAATATACAAAAAAATTAGCTGGGCGTGGTTGCAGGCGCCTGTAGTCCCAGCTGCTCAGGAGGCTGAAGCAGGAGAATCACTTGAACCCGGGAGGCAGAGGTTGCAGTGAGCCAAGATCACGCCACTGCACTCCAGCTTGGGTGATAGAGCAAGACTCTCAAAAAAAAAAAAAAATTAACCTGGTCTGGAGCTCCTGGGCTCAAGTAGTCCTTCCACCTCAGCCTCCCAAGCTGAGAACTACAGGCACATGCTACCACCCCTGGCTGTAGTTTCAAAAACAGTGAGTTAACGTCTCTAGAACGAATAGATATCTGCCCAGAAATACTCGATTTTTTTGAGTGGGGATTTTCACCAGCGGCATCCTTTATTTAACAACCCTTAAGTCAATAAACCGAGGTGCGGAGAGGGGACATTAATAGCAGCCTCTCACCTAAAAACACAGAGTGGTGGCAAAGCATTGGTCTTCACTGGTCTTTATTGAATGAGGGTTGTCAGGAGCAAGAAGGTGGGATCAAGAGCAGCAATAGCAGAAACAAGTATAAAAGTATCAAAAAATACAAAATGCTAGCACTGAGGAGAGTGTGACGCATTGGGCTGTGGCCCAGAGGCACCGCTGGGGCACAGGATTGAGGACTTGCCATAGCCTCCAAGGGAACCTAGGCCTAGGGGGCCTGTGCTGGGCCCTTGGCTGAGGGTGGAAGCGGCTTGAGCGGGGCCCAACCCTGGGCCCTGAAGTAGGAGACCAGTTGTGTGGGCACCTCTGCGAGCACGGTCTGTGCCAATGCCTCCCGAGGGGCCTGCCAAGAGAAGGGAGAGGTCAGTGGTGGCCCAGAACAGCTGCCCAAAGTCTGCATTACATCCCCAAGAACCCAACCCTGTCCCAGACTTAGAGGAAATATAAGCATCCCTTGGGCCTCAACCCTACTCATATCAGGGAAAGGTGAAAGGGTAAACTCCCAGATCAAATTTGCACCCACTCACATTTTGGAACTGGCGGTAGGGTACAAATTGCACAATGTCACGGGCAGCGGCCTGCCCAGAACGTGTATGCAGGGGTCCACCATCAGCATCCAGCTGCTCCATGGCCTCGAAGTCAGCGCCACCCACACCCACAATGATCACTGACATGGGCAGGTTCGAGGCACGCACCACAGCCTCACGTGTGGCCTCCACATCGGTCACAGCACCATCAGTCAGCAGCAACAGCACGAAGTATTGCTAGGGACAAGACCATTCATGTCCTGAGGCAGATCCTCCTCCCAAACCCCTGCAAACACCCCAGCCACACATCTCCACACTGATAAGAAGTCCCTTATTACAGGCCCCGCACAATGGTTCATGCCTGTAATCCCAGCACTTTGGGAGGCCAAGGTGGGAAGATCACTTGAGGTCAGGAGTTTGTGACCAGCCTGACCAACATGGTGAAACCCCATCTCTACTGAAAATACAAAAATTAGCCGGGCATGGTGGCACACACCTGTAATCCAAGCTACTAGGGAGGCTGAGGCAGGAGAACCACTTGAACCTGGGAGGTAGAGGTTGCAGTAAGCTGAGATTGTGCCACTGCACTCCAGCCTGGGTGACAAAGCAAGACCCCATCTCAAGAAAAGAAAAAAAGTTGTTACATAACCCTCAGGAAGCCCTTGATTGCCACCACTGCCATCCACGACTCTCACCGAGGCAGTCCCCTGATGTGCAGCCTGGGCTGCAAACCTGGCCACATGGTTGATGATGGGTGCAAAGTTGGTGGGGCCATAGAGGCGGACTTGGGGCAGGGCCTGGCGGTAGGCATCCACAATGCCCTGGATGCCTGCAGAGAAGATCAAGAAATACTGTCAAATCCTGGACCTCTCAGGATTACACCAGTCCTGAAATCACCCCATCCGGCCCTGAGATCTAGGATCCTGGGTGCATTTCATTCATTCACCCTTGTAAACCAGGGCATTTAACTCTCTCCTACACATGAGGAATCTGAAGTTCAACGAGAGGAGGGGACTAGCCCTAAATCACATATTGAATTAAAACCCAGATGAGAGGGATTCCCCTGGACAAATCCAGGAGAGTTTGAGCATCAGATTGTAACCTATTTAATAATGATCAATTTAATTCAATAAGAATCCATACTATGGTTTAATTGCTGGGGGAGAAGGAAAAGCTCTTAATAAATGTAGAAGGAAGAATTACACTATCATTTGACAATCATAGAAATGACTGATTCAGGCAAGGCTCATCAATAGATGTGAAAACTGGACAGTATAGCCAGGCGCAGTGGTATATGACTGTAGTCCCAGCTACTCGGGGCTGAGGTGGGAGGACTGCTTGGGCCCAGGGGTTTGAGGCCAGCTTAGACAACATAGTATGTGACCCCCATCATCTAAAAAATAAAATGAAAAACTAGAGGGGGAATGTTGATGCATAACTGGGTATTTATATAACTTCAAAGTCTCTTCCCAAAATATACTTACTAATTAGAAAAAGGAAAACAGTACTAGTACAGTGGGGAAAGCTGGTAGAACCCTACCTTAACTAAGTGACCAAAGTTAACATGACTGGTAATAGGACAAATCAACATCATGTGCCTCTGAATATGATGCACTGAGAATACACAGCATCACTTTGGTGTTCCTGCCAACGATGTACAACCTGAACCTAATCCTGAGGATTTCTTAGGTAAACCCAAACTGAGGGACATTCTAGAGAATATCTGGCCTGTATTGTTAATATCATGTGAGGCAAGAAGAAGTCTTCCAGATAAAAGATGTATACTAACTGAACGCAATGTGTGAGCTGAGATTTTCTTTTGCTGTAAAAGATATTAGGACAATTGGCAAAATCTGAATAAATGCTATAGGTTGCATAATAGTATTGATGTTAATTTCCTGATTTTGAGAATTGGTTTGTGATTACCTTAAAAAGTTTTTGATTTTAGGAGATACATAATGAAGTACTCAGAGGTAAAAGCCAGGTGGATAATGACAGGTATAAAGTCGGTAGGGCCATAGAGGCAAACCTGAGGCAGAACTATTCACTACAACATTCGCAAACACAGGTATACATGCGTATTCATACATAAACGCATATATTTTAAATCTTTTTTCCCCTGAAAGGTTTGTGTGTATATGTACACACACACACACACACACACACACACACACACACACACACACACACACACACACACAGTATACATGTATGAGAAAGGAGAGAGAAAGTGAATGTGGTAAAATGTTAATGTTTGGGTAACTGGGAAAAAGGTGAAGAGCCCCTGTGAACTCAGGCCCTGACCCCTGAGTTCCAAGGACCTGAATCCCTGTGACTGTTCTTGCAACTTTTCTCTAAATCTGAATTTATGTTGAAATACAAAGTTAAAATTTGAAAACCCAGATCAGATCGGGTCAGGTCAGATTTTCCACTTCAGCTTGTGTCCACGTGGGGGTGCTGGGGAGTCAAAAGGTTTGGCTCTAAACTAAAGAGCTTCCTGTACTTGCATGCCATACAAGGAGGTAAACAAGGCTTCCACTGATGCTCAATTAACTACCTGTTAGCTCCTAGGCAAAGATAATAATGATAATATAACAGTTAGCATTTTTCAGAGAACACTTAGTAAGTACCAGGCTTACTGCTTTCCTTGCAGCCTCTCCTTGAGTACTCAATTTCCTGTAATGTTTGGTCTTCTTATGAAACCAAAGCACATGGAGATTAAGCAACTTGCTTCAAGTCATGTGGCATGATGATTTTTATTTTTATGTTTAGGGTCTCACTGTGTCACCCAGGCTGGAGTACGGTGGCATGATCGTGATCATGGTTCACTACAGCCTCAACCTCCCAGGCTCAGGTGATCCTCTCACCTCAGCCTCCTCCTGAGTAGCTAGAACTACAGGCGCCTGCCAACACACCCAGCTACTTTTTGTAATTTTTGTATTTTTATTAGAGACAGGGTTTTGCCATGTTGCCCAGGCCAGTCTCGAACTCCTGGGCTCAAGCGATCCACCTACCTTGGCCTCCCAACTGAGTGCTAGAATCATGGGTGTGAGCCACCATGCCTGGCCTGACATGATGACTTCATTCCAGAGGCCTAGCTCTAAAATCCACCCTCTGGACCAGGTGCTATGGCTCACATCTGTAATCCCAGTACTTTGGAAGGCTAAGGCAGGTGGATCACCTGACATCAGGAGTTTGAGACCAGTCTGGCCAACATGGCGAAACCCCATTTCTACTAAAAATGCAAAAATTAGCCAGGCATGATGGCATGAGCCTATAGTCCCAGCTACTTGGCAGGCTGAGGCAGAAGAATAGCTTGAACCCGGTAGGCAGAGGTTGCAGTGAGCCAAGATCGTGCCATTGCACTCTAGCCTGGGTGACAGAGAAAGACTCCGTCTCAAAAAATAAATTAAATAAAATCAAAATTAAATAAAATCTACCCTCTGGACAATGCAGGCAGGTATCTGCCCCCACTCTCCCTTTTGCCCATGCAGGCTTGTCCCTCTATGTGTGGACAGACCTGCCTCAGGGTGGATGGGGAAACTTACCTGCACAGTAGGGGTTACTGGGGTTGAAATTCAAGGCAAATTCATGCGAGACCTGCAGACAAGAATGAAAATGAGGTTATTTCCCCATGATCTCTATGCTAAGAATGAAAAAGGACACTAGGGTGTGTACCAAGTTTCTACAGGAGCTATGGAGGCCTGAGCAGTTGCTGTCTACATGGCCTGCAGGAATCCATCCCTACATATCCTCTTAAGTCTGACTGCCAGGAAGCAAGTAAATTTAATGCATATCCCAAAATCAGGACCCTAAAACTGGAAACAGGAGTGGCAGAAAGAGAGAAAGCTCACCTGCCAGTCAGGGGGAACCTGGGCCCCAAATCCAAATGCTGGGAACAGCTTGTCTCTGTGGGAAGACAGTGTGTCGGGGAAGAGGCAGTGAGGGGATTGTGAGCCCAGAGGCTGAAGCATCTGCAGTGAGTTGGGATAGCCAAGAGAAGCAGGTACTCACGAGTCATAGTCCTGAACCACGGTGCCCACACTCCACAGTGCCGTCAGGTACTCGTTGACCCCTGTTGGACTCAGGTAGTGTAGGGAGTCAGGTGAGGAGGGGTCTCCATTGGAGCCAGTGAAGTCCACGCCCACCTGAGAGGAGGTGAGGAAGGGAGCTGAAGACCACCTTGAGCCCCAGATCTGTTCTCTTGCCCTCGGTAAGGCAACTTACAGTGAAGTTGATCTGACAGCCTCCCATCACATAGTCCAGGAAGGAATACTCTGTTTCTACCTGCAGATGAAACCAGGGTCATGGCCAGAGTGATAGGAGTTGGTGTCATGGAGCTCAGGAATCAGAGCCTTGGTTACATGGGCTATTGTCTCACCTGGCAAATTTTCACACAGATAGTTCCAGAGTTCTTGTAACTTTTCTTTTTCTGCTGCTTCTCAGGGTGAATGCATTCAAACTCAGCCTGGTGAGGACAGAAAAATTAGGGTAGGAAATTCTCAGAGCATCAGTCAATGACTGGAACTCCCTTCTCCTCCCTCTCTCCCCTGAGCTTCAGCTATCTAGGCCCATTTCCACACCCCTGGCAGAGACAGCACTGACCGGGACTGCTTGCAGCTGGGCCAAGCTGGTGTGGAAGGTACCGATGAGATCATGTGACCCATCACTATCATAATCGGAGCATCTCACCTGAGGGGAAGTTGTGTGTGGACATATGAGTCAGGTGGCAGATGAGAATAAGTGCCTTTCCAGGTTCTCTTCCCCGTTGCAGTCCACTCAGGAGGCAAGCTCCTCACCTGGATGGGTGTGCTGGGGTCTCCACCACAGAAATGCTGAACAGAGACTGAGAAGCGCTTCCATGTAGGGTTCAGGTTGTTCTTGATGACCTGAAGGTGGAGGCCAAGGACTCCAGTGAGCTCTGGCATGGCTCGTGAGGAGCTGCCACACTCCCCTTCCCACCTGCAGTCTCTTTCTCCCTGAATTCCAAACCTTGCTAGTCACAGGCCCCAGGAGATTCTCTGCTATCCCAGCCCACCCAATCCCAGGGGTCTCATACCTCAGATCTGTACACCAAGTGCCATTTCCCATCACCCTGGCGGAAGAACTCCAGAAATGGATCCGATTTTCCCAGGAAGTCCTGCCAATGCCAGAGACCCCAGTTACGAGACTCAGGAACAACCAACCACTATGCCATCCCTCTGTCCACACCCCTGCCCCCCATACACCATCCTTGGCCCCTGAACTCTTGGATTACCAGAGCCTACTTCCAGACACACCTTCTTATCTAGGTTTCTGGCCTCTATCTCCATGGTTACTACACGATTGTCCTTCAACTCTTGAGCTGAAACCTAGGTAGGGGAGACTACATCACCTCATGAATTCCTTGATGTAAGGTCCTCCCCAACCCATGCTGGGTTCCTTACCGTGATGGTCCCCCGCCCAGCAGGTTTTCCAGGCTCCAGCATCAAGGGAAGAGTCAGTACCTGGCTGGACACAATCTGGGGCAAAGCGGGGAGGAGGTTTTCAGGATAACAGGCAGGGTTAGGTCCTGCTTGCCCCCTACCTCCAGGCGGGCTAGGTTGTCTCACAGACCTGCGTCTGAAGGATCCTAATCCCTGGCCCTACATACCTGTCCTAGGGAACACTCAGCACCCCCTAGGAAGTCATCATCCCCCAGCTCTGGTGTCTTGTTGTCTGTGTCATAGATTCCAAAGCGTAGCTTCTGGACTGTCTCAAAGTGGTACTCAAGCTGCAGAGTCTTGGAGAACTGAGGGCTTGAGCAGTTCTGCACTCGTTCAGTCCGGCCAAGCTGTGGGCAGAGGCCAGTAAGCATCACAGTCACACAGCCTCCACCCCAAAACACAATCCTAGCCTCCCTCCACAACCTTAACCTCTATAATCCACCTCACCTCAGCCCAGTTGCCCCCTCCCACATCCTGTAAAAGGACGCAGAGTGGGTCAGACTTGGAGCCGATGTCCATGGTAATGAGATGGTCACAGGAAATAGACAGCTGAACCAAGGTCATGCAGTGGGCCATCTGAGGGAAAAGGAGCTGGGTCAAGACCAGAGAGCCTTCTCTCCCCTTCCCTGACTGTGGGTCCCAGCTTGGGAAGTCCAGCAGGCTTCACCCAGGCAGGGCTGTGCATACATCCACCCCCATGACACCCAAGGATGAGAAGGCCTTACAGCCTCCAAACCCCTTAAGCCCCAGGTGAGCTCAATGGCACAGAAGATAGTGGTTACAGCCAATCCTGGTCTGAAGATATTGAAAAAGGGTAATAGCCTCCATCTATAACTGTGATCCCAAACTATCCTCACCTGAAAATTTGTCTTAATCCCAATAGGGCTGTCCAGACTCAGACTCCAATCTTGGCCTTTGCAAAAGCCAATAAATCTCATTCTGACCCCCTTACTGGTCCCAGGTCAGACCCTAATCCAAGTTCTGATCCTAACATTGCCCCTAATATAACTATGATCCAGATAATGTCCCCACAAAGTATCTTCACCCAATGACTTCTCACTAACCCTGGGGACCTATCTCTTATGGTGGAGTTAGGATCCCCTACTAATTCTCCTAACCTCTAACCAGTGCTAATGTCCAACTCATCACTATTTCCAGTGCTGCTACCCAGTCTAAGCCATCACTGTTTCTCACCTGGCTTACAACATTAGCCTCTTTAACTGGTCTCCCTTATTCCATGCCGTCTCTACTTCCATTCCCCCATCTCCACCCCAGCAGGCTATTTTAAATACTGCAATCAGGGTGATCCTATTAAAACTTAAGTGAGGCCGGGTGCAGTGGCTCACACCTGTAATGCCCCTAGGAAGTCATCATCTTTGGGAGGCCAAAACAGGCAGATCACTTGAGGTCGGGAGTTTGAAAACAGCCTGGCCAACATGGTAAAACCCCTTTTCTACTGAAAATATATAAAATTAGCTGAGTGTGGCAGCATGCACCTGTAATCCCACCTACTCAGGAGGCTGAGGCAGGAGAATCACTTGAACCTGGGAGGTGGAGGTTACAGTGAGCCAAAATCGTGCCACTGCACTCCACTCCAGCCTGGGTGACAGTGAGATTCCATCTCAAAAAACAAAACAAAAAAAAGTGAGGTCATGTTACACCTCTGCCTGAACCTTCCCATTTCCTATTGCAATTAGAAAAAATCCAAACTTGGCTGGGCGTGGTGGCTCATGCCTGTGATCTTAGCACTTTAGGAGGCCAAGGCAGGTGGATCACGAGGTCAGGAGTTAAAGACCAGCCTGACCAACATGGTGAACCCATTTCAAAAAAAAAAAAAAAAAAGAAAAAAAAAATCCAAACTGTACCGTGACCCATAAGGTCTTGAAAGGTCTAGATTTCTTTAACCTGATCTAATATCATCTCTCTTACTCCATTTCAGCCACCTTGCTTGTCACTCCTCAAATAAGCCAGGTTTGTTTGTTCCTTCTTTCTTTTGTGAGACAGAGTCTCACTGTCACCCAGACTGGAGTGAAGTAGAACCGCTGCCTCCTGGTTTCAAGCAATCCCTCCCACCTCTGCCTCCTAAGTAGCTGGGACTACAGGCGTGCACCACAATGTCCAGCTAATTTTTTTTTTTTTTTTGTAGAGACAGGGCCTTACTATGTTGCCCAGGCTGCTCTTGAACTCCTGGGATCAAGCGATCCACCTGCCTCAGCCTCCGAAAGCGCTGGCATGATAGTGTGTGTCACCGCACCCAAGTTTTTTTGTTTCTACCCCAAACCCTTTGCAATACCTGGAATGTGTTCTTTCTCTGCATTATATCCACATGGCTCACTGCTCCCTTTCCCCAAAAGTCTTCACTCAAAATAATCTTCCCTGTTATAAAAGGCTGTTTTAGCCACTCTAAAGTTTCAACCCCACTTGAAACTACATACCCCTTTTCTGCTTTTTCTCAATTTCTAACATTACATGTATTTGTATACTATTTCCCCCACTAGAATATAAACTCTGTGAGGGAAGGTATATTTAGCTGTTCTGTTTATTGTTCTAACCCAAGCACCAAAACAATACATATTTGCTGAATGAAATCTTAAAGTTCATCTCCAGCCCCAGCTCCCTGCCCAGCCAGCAGCAAACTAACTGATGTCTTGCCCCTGTAATCAGGCAGCACCAAGCTTCTCTGATTCACTCCTTCCCTCTGCTGGAGACATTATTTTCTTGCATGGATCACCATGACAACACCTGGGTATTCCGTCCTCCTGCAGCCACTGTAACAATCACCCTCAAGCCTCATGCTAGCCCTGTGTCCCCCTTGGCCCATATACCTGAAGACCACTCGAGCAGGAGAGCAGACAAGATCAGATCTTTCACTGAACTTCACTCAGCATTCCAGATTTCCCAGAACTATACCCTGAGATGTCTCCAGCCTTGGCCTTCCCTGTACTGATCCTCAGTCAATTGCTCCTCCCTCACAGCCCACAGCACCCTATCTTGGTCCCTCACAGTCTCCATCTGGAATGCTGTTATCAAATTTGGATTCACTCAGAATTCAACGTGCTTCACACACTGCCCCTCCACTGCACCCTGGCCCTGCATGAATGCTCCCAGTGATAGAAAACCCAGTCTTACAATCCAATCATCGGAAAGTCTAAGGCCATACAAATCCTACCCAAACTGACCTAACTCCTCGGAATTCTTACTTCTACCCGGTAGTTCTACTTCTTCCCCAGCCTAGGGCGCTATGGGAAGGCCTTACCCTATCTCCCTCTAAGAACTCACATGGAAGCTGTGAACAGTCCCAGCAGAAAGCTGGAGAAACAGCCCCAGTTCTTTTGACTGTTGCCCCTAGAATGTGGCCTGCAGACTTCTGATCATCCTGATCACTCCCTTGGAGGTTTCCCAAGGACAGATCCAGAGCAGAATACATGCTCCCCCAAGGGATCAGGATCACAGCTTCCCCCAGGTCGCAACCTGAACTCCATGCATGTCACCTCACATGCTCTCCAAGGCAGTGTTTACACAGTACAGAGACAAATCAAAAAGAATGCTCATTTCACTAATGCTGAGAATAGTGAAAAACCAAAGGCAGCTTAAAGGTCTATCCACTAATTATGGTATATATGAACATAGGAATGCTGAGTAGTGGCTAAAAAATAAGCCAGAACTGTATTATGTTGGTATTATATGAAAAAATAAAAAAATAAGCCAGGTGCGGTGGCTCACGCCTGTAATCCCAGCACTTTGGGAGGCTGAGGCAGGTGGATCACCTGAGGTCAGGAGTTCAAGACCAGCCCAGCCAACATGGAGAAACCCCACCTCTTAAAAAAAAAAAAAAAAAAAAAAAATAGGCTCACTCTTGTAACCCCAGCACTTTGGGAGCCCAAGGTGGGCAGATCACTTGAGGTCAGGAGCTCAAGACCAGCCTGGCCAACATGGTGAAACCCAGTCTCTACCAAAATTAGCTGGGCATGCTGGTACACAATTGTAGTCTCAGCTACTCGGGAGGCTGAGCCAGGAGAATCACTTGAACCTGGGAGTTGGAGGGTTGCAGTGAGCCAAGATCATGCCACTGCATACGAGACTCCACTTCAAAATAATAAAGTAATAATAAGAATAGTCTGACCATTTTTTATTTCAATTGTAAACTTCCATTTTAAACTTCAATTGTAGATATGTATTTACAATATATTTGAATACAAACATAAAATAAATACACAGAAAAATGGAAGATATACCAAATGTTTTAGGTAGCTTGAAGGAGTGGAAGATGAAAATTTTGTGAACTCCATATACTTTTGTATTGTTTCAACATTTTATACTTTTTTTTTTTTTTTTTTGAGACAGAGTCTTGCTCTGTCGCCCAGGCGGGAGCGCAGTGGCACGATCTCAGCTAACTGCGACCTATGCCTCCCAGTTCAAACAATTCTCCTTCCTCAGCCTCCTGAGTAGCTGGGACTACAGACACGAGTCACCATGCCTGGTTAATTTTTTTGTATTTTTAGTAGAGACAGGGTTTCACCGTGTTAGGCAGAATGGTCTCAAACTCTTGACCTTGTGATCCATCTGCCCTGGCCTCCCAAAGTGCTGGGATTACAGGCATGAGCCACTGCACCCGGCCCGGTTTTGTATTTTTTAAAACGCCTCATATAATGAAAAACAAAAACAAAACAAACAAACAAGCAAAATAAATAAAAAGGGCTCAATAGCTTTTCTCCCTAATCCACACCTCAAATCCTCTTGACTGTTCATTGTAAGCCCAAAACCTCCACTTCCAGTTCAACAACCCCCACCTAATTCAGGCCTTATAGTGTCTTGCCTCCTGCTTGGTTTCTGTCCTAGCACTGCCCCACCTAGTCATCCCAGATGCCAGCTTCCAGTCTCCATCCTAAGTAAAAGCCATATAGCTGCTTTCAGGCCCAGAGCCAAACTCCCTAGCAAGGCTACCTTGCTGCACAACTCCCAAGGACATACCTACATAGAATTTGGTAGTTTTGCAATTTGGTAACCCTGCATCCCTAGATCAACCTTCAGACCCCTTCCCAGTTGGCCAATAGCTCTACCTCCTGCCACTCACCCCCACCCAACTAGTCATCCAAAGTTATTTCTAGTTCATCTCATACACATACCTGACTTTCCTGCCTAGCAAATGTCCTATCATCCATGCTTCTAATATAACATTATTCCTTTATGAACCCTTACCCGTTATCCCCAAGGATTTTCTTATCTCTACTTTGGATGACTACAATGGTTTCCTCATCAGTGTTTCTCCAACCACACATGCATTTCTGGGTTTATTAACTAAACAGAAACCTGATCATGTCATTTTTCCACTGAAAACCCTGGAATGCCTTCCCAAATCACTTAAAATAAAACCCAAAGTTCTTACCATGGTCTTCAAGGCCCTGTAAGATCTGATCCTTGCCTAACTAATCATCTAGTTACCCAATTATACTCCAGCCACGTTGGCCTTTCTGATCCACATATACCTAACATCAACCTTATTTCCCCCTCTCAGGGCTTTTGCACTCTGTCTCCCCCCATATACACTCCAGAAAATAACCTGTACTAGAGTAGGAGCTCTGTCTGGCTAGCTCCAGGACCCACAACAGTAATTATCCTACAGTAGGTACTCAGTAAGTATTTAGTGACTGGCTTAACGTTGAAGCCACACCAGAATTTCTCCTTTTATCTGTTAACATTGTAAGCTATGGGCTCCTTGAACCAGGGCTGGATATTATCTCTGTGTCACTAGTACTAGTACTTAGCATATAGCTGGTACTAATAACCATTTGCTGAACAAATGATGAATGTGCTTTTGCTCAAGTCACACTTCAGGCCTTTTTCAATTGAACTATGTGCAACAGTGAATCTCCCCCATCCTGATCTTGTACAGTTCAACTTTAAAATTTAAATGAGGACTCCTACAATTCAATATTAAATGACAGTCAATTAAAATGGGCAAAAGATTTGATCAGACACTTCATAAAAGAAAATATGTGAATCAGAAGTAAGCAAAGTGATCCACAGCATTAGTTATCAGGGAAATAAAAAATAAAACCACAATGAGCTACTGTTACATACCCACCACAGTGGCTAAAAGTATCATAAAAAAGACTACCACCACCAAATGCTGACAAGGATATGGAACTCTCATATACTGTTAGTGAAAGCATTAAACGTACCACTTTGGAAAACAGTCTGGCAGCTTATCAAAAAAACCTAACATACACCTAGCCCAAGAGCAATTCCACTTTTAGGTTTTTAGCCAAAAAAACTGAAAACATTATGTCCACAAAGATTTGAATAAGACTGTTCACAGCAGCTTTATCCACAATAGCCAAGAACTTGAAACAGCCCAGGTATTCATCAATATGAGAACTGTGATGTTTATAGAAAACTATTCAGCAACAAAAAAGAAACAAACTATTAATATCTGTAACATGGATAAAAATGAAGAATAAAGTAAACAAATCCCACTTACAAAGTTTCAGAACAGGTAAAACTAATCTGTGATGAAAATATTCAGAACACTCGTTGTCGTCCTTTCTCCCCAAGGGGAAGGGCAGGTATTAACTGAGCAGAGGCAGAGAGCTCCAAGTGGGAAAGGAAACATTCTTAGCATTAACGTGGGTCACAGCAGTGTGTGCACTTGCCACTTCCATCTAAAGGAACACTTAGAGCGTACACATCTGATTGTAAAATTTTACTGAAAAAAACACAAAAACCTAACAACCCATAAACAACTGTTGCACTAAAGTTAAGGCACATTGAAATGTTCAGAAGTGTACTGATGCCTGCAACTTTTTTGAAATCTACCAAACAATGAGTTGTTGAATAAATGTGATAAAACAAAGGTGGTTTTTTAAAGATCTGAATGGTGGATATATGGGTATAATTTTTTTCAACTTTGCTACATGTTGAAAGTTTTCATAATAAAATGTTGGGGAGATTACTATTATTTTTTGAGACGGTCTCATTCTGTTGCCCAGGCTGGAATGCAATGGCGTGATCTCGGCGCACTGTAACCTCTGCCTTCCGGGTCCCAGTGACTCTCCTGCCACAGCCTCCAGAGTAGCTAGGATTACAGGCACCTGCCACCATCCCCGACTAATTTTCATATTTTTGTAGAGACAGGGTTTCACCATACTGTCCAGGCTGGCACTGAACTCCTGACCAAAGGTGATCTGCCTGCCTTGGCCTCCCAAAGTGCTGGGATTATAGGCATAAGCCACTGTGCCTAGCTGGGGAAATTTTTTTGAGACAGAGTCTTGCTCTGTCGCCAGGCGCCAGGCTGGAGTACAGTGGTGCAATCTCGGCTCACTGCAACCTCCGCCTCCTGGGTTCAAACAATTCTCCTGCCTCAGCCTCCCGAGTAGCTGGGACTACAGGCGAGCGCCACCATGCCCAGCTAATTTTTATATATTTTTTAGTAGAGATGGGTTTCACCATGTTGGCCAGGATGGTCTCGATTTCTTGACCTTGTGATCCACCCACCTTGGCTTCCCAAAGTGCTGGGATTACAGGCGTGAGCCACTGCGCTCGGCTGCTGGGGAAATTTTTAATTGGAGAACTACAGGTCCTCCCCCGGTAAGAGGTTGTTGCAAATGACAAAAGCATTAGCAGTGATTATTTCGGGTGGTGAGATTACAGGCAACAACTGGAGCTGCTGTCTTCTCACTCCATGATTTCTCAAATGTCCCCAAAAGAGACGTCCCTGGTCTGGCCAAACACGTGTAGTGGGCTAGGGTTATCTTCCCGTGTAGGCCTCAATTTCTGGTGGACTATTCCTTCCTAATCATTACCATTACACCACTTTTCCTGGACTACATCCTTTTGCAGTTTCTTTTTTGAACCCAGAATCAAACCCCAACCATACTGTTGTGGACCCATGTATGCCTCAGTAGCATAAGGGGCTGGCCTCTCACTGCTGTGATGCCCTCTAAGGTGGCCTGGCTTCCATTCTGAGGTCAGAGCTTCCTGTGCAACCAACCACTTTTGTTCTTCACAGATTTGTCTCCTTTTCTCATTGTAATTGCAACTCTTTATAAACAAATCTTTTCCATCTATAGCTTTCTATCCTTTGAGCAATATTTCCTTTAAATGATCTATAAACCATGGGATTAATCTCTTCCAAAACATGTTTAATCCCCTTTGAAATCTACTTCTAAGCCTATCTCTGCTTAGAAATCTGTGATTAAAACTGTTCATGTCACTCTTCTGTCCTACATCTCTTAAGCAGCTACCTACTTTAAACCAGACTCATTTACTTTTCACATGGTGCCATTATAATTAACCCCATGGGACTTTCAACCTCCTTTTTAGGACCAAAATCTTACAGAACCATATTAAATATCACATTTGAGTCAATAAAAAGAAGTCAAAAATTGTATCACTCATTTTTGTGAGAGGTCTGGTAGGACCCGCCAGATGTTTGTGCATTCTTTCATTGCCCAGCACATCTTGGCTGGATGAAATAGTCTAACTGGTTTCACCATTTCCACTCTCAGTTACGTCCTATCCATTATGTTGAAGTCACAGACATTCCCTGACTCTAATCCAACAAAACCCCCAATTCTTATAATCCTATCAAAATGTGCAACTTGCTTATTATGTATTTCCCTCTTGGACTGTAACTTCAATAAACGGAGGGACCAGACTAGCCTTGCTTCTGTGCCAACACCTGGCACACAGCAGGTGGCCTATTAATATCTGTCAAATTTATGAATGCTAGGAAACAAGCGATAACTCAAGGATCCTCAGAAATGACCCAAATCTAGCTCTGACCTGCTGCTGGGCCACCGAGAGGGACGCAGGCTTTCTAGGAATATCTAACATCAAACACCAGTTTTATCATCTCTCTGTGTCCCCACCCCCTCAACCTTCCATTTGGAACTAGTCAGGTGTGGCAAATGGACAGCTGAGTCTGTGCTTCTACCACTTGGGAGACAGCCTTTACAGTTTGTTTTCTTCAGTTTACTCTTTCTGCCAACCTCAATGTATTCTGGTAGGGGACATTCTCTCACTGTCACTTAAAGAAGACACATTCATTCCCATTTTTCTAACTTAAATTCACAATATGTCAGAAATAAAAAAGAACTGAATGATCATCTGATTCAAGTCTCTCAATCTAAGGCATAGAGGGAAGATGTGGTTTGGCTAAGGCCAAATGAAATGGAGACTAGAACTCAAATATTCTGATTCCCATCTAATCTTTTTTTTTTTTCTTTTTTTAAGATGGAGTTTCACCATGACGGCCAGGCTGGTCTTGAACTCCTGACCTCAGGTGATCCACCCATCTCAGCCTCCCAAAGTGCTAGGATTACAGGCGTGAGCCACCGTGCCCAGCCCCATCTAATCTTGAACCTTGGACTGTTAAGACTTTTTCTCTCCTTGAAGAACTCCCCTTTTTATATTTAATTGCAATTTGATGCAGGGGGCAAGAGTGTGGGTTCTGCAGTGACGTGACCAGGCTCCAGATACTGGCCTTACTTCTTCCTAGCCACAATAATGACTTACTACAATACTAAATTGATGTTGTATCTATATAACTTGGGCAAAATACTTAATCTCAGTAAACCTCAAGTTCCTCAGGTGTAAAGTGGGGGATAGTATCTATTTCTGAAGATTAATATAAATAATGTATGCATGGTGCTTAGTACAGAGTCTGGCACTGCTATGACCATGTGTTAGCGATTATCATTATCCTTCAAGCCTAGCTTACATATGCTCCCCTTTTCACATCTTTCCAGCACTCAACTTCTTACTCTGGACTACTATATTCAATTCATGCCACACAACCATATTCTGTCGATGTTTTTCCAGCTTCTTGCCTGTCAGTTAAATGACAAAGATCTTCAGAATAAACACTGTTTCGGCATCTCTTGCCACACAGCATATACCTGCACACATACTCAGAATTCAAATACTTGAGGGATGTTTGTGGCAGTGTGCTGGCGCAAGTTTGTGTGGCTTGCAAGAGCCAACTGTTACATATTAGGAAATTGTGTAAGTAGATGGGCTTGGTAAGTTCAAAACTATAGAAATTGGGCAATGGCAAAAACTCATGGCTTCCTTCCCCCTGTCAACCGGTTTACCAGCATATTACTGTTGATAGGGAATCCCATCCTCTGCTACAAGGGAGTAACTTGCCCCTCATTTTCTAAGGCCACCCTTCCCCTGCCTTAAGAAGTTCTAACTTTCCTATTCATAAATCCAAGAACAGATTCTTCCTGAGTCCCGTGGGCTCCAATTCAGTGCCAAATGAGCTGAAATTCATTCAACAGTCCTTAACATTTCCCTCTTCCACTTCCAAAGTCCTAACCAGGAAAGGCACCAGCCTGCAATTCCCAATTCCTTATCCACCCTAGGTAATGACCAAAAGTTACACAGAGAGGCTGCAAGAAGGTGGAATAGAGGGCTGAAGTGTCTGGGTGGCAGGGTCACTCCTTTAACAAACCAACGTCATGCTCACACTCCTGTTGCCTACCTTGGCATGCTGGATCCACTCACAGATGCAGGATCAAGTCTTGAAAGCCAATCAGAAAATCCTCCACAAGCTTACAAAAGACCATCCATTGAATATTTTTTCCCATAAAACTGAAAAGACAAACTACACCAACCACCATCACTCTTCTTTTCCTTCTTGGCCTCATCAAAGGACATGGAGAAGGTAGACAAATTTTCTTATCCCTGCTTTTCTAACTTGGGGATTCTCCAAATTTAAATCAGCAGCCCTAAGGATATTCCTCATAGGTCATAAACTGAACCAAAAATACAAATCCTTTCTATAAAACTACATATTCCTTATTCATACATATGACTAAGGGCTACTGAATGGTGCTCATAAACTGAAATTTTCAACAATAAATTTGGTTTAGATCCATATACTACTAAGGAGTCAGGCTGACACAAAGTACTTGGCAACACTACAAAACTAAAGAGGTGCACACAAAAACTAAAAAGTGTGAAAATATGGAAAAGAAAATGGCCATAGGGTTTCCCACTTTGCTGTATTGGGTGAAGGTCAAAAACAAAAACCAAGAAAAAACAAAAAACCAGAAGCTACTAATCTAACTCCAACATCCCCAAAGGCTTATCCAAAAGTTGAACAAATCTAACCAGTGTACATCTTAACTCTTCAAAAAGAACCTAACTTGAGGACAAAATTGGATATGGAGAAGGAAGCAAACTGAGGAGGAATGCATGGTCTTCAAAAGCAGGATAGGGAGGTGAGGACGATCTGGCTGTGACATCTGTCACCCCATTGGTCACCAGGGTTGATTTGGCTGATCTGGTTAAGTGGTGTCCCCTTCCTCCCTCACCACTCCACGTGTGTCCCTCCTGAACTGCACGCTCAGTCCAAGAGGATGACCATTCCTGATAGAGAAGGACTGGTCTTTGGTCAAAAGTATGCTAGTAGCTGCACTCTCCTGCTAGAACCTCCAAACAGGCTCTCAAAAGCAGGATAGGACTATAGTGGAGTGGGCGTTTTCCTCTCCCCACAGACTCTGAACATGCTAACACAAAACCTTCACACAACTGCTTCAAAGTAAGTTCAGGCTGGGCGTGGTGGCTCACACCTGTAATCCTAGCACTTTGGGAGGCTGGATTACCTGAGGTCAGGAGTTCAAGACCAGACTGACCAACATGGTGAAACCCTGTCTCTACTAAAAATATAAAAATTAGCCGGGTATGGTGGTGCGCACCTGTAATTCCCAGCTACTTGGAAGGCTGAGGCAGGAGAACTGCTTGAACCCAGGAGATGGAGGTTGCAGTAAGCTGAGATTGCGCCACTACACTGTAGCCTGTGCAACAAGAGTGAGACTCTGTCTCAAAAACAAAATACAAACAAAAAGCCAAAAACAGACAAAAAACAACAAAATAAGTTCAGGTCCCCACAGCAATCATACGCTTGACTGTGGAGGCCAAGAAGCCTCACCAATAGGTAAGGCCCCTCCACACTATAGTTGGAGTTGGCAAACTGAAAAGGCATTAGGATCAGGGCAGAGCTCCTAACCCAGCAGCTCAGAATGCATGACAGAAGACTGCTGCCAGTGGCCTCCCGCTTTCCCCAAAAGTTAGGGAAGGACTGGGAATAGTTGAGGGAGGGTTTCTACCTCTGGAGTCATACAGGCATCCATGATTTAAACATCTTTGCTTACCCCCTTACTATTTTTCTTTGCCTGGATTACCCCACCTGTACAGTAGGGATAATAATGTCAACTCATGAGGACAGTTATGGAAAGTATTCCCTGCCTGGCACAGTAAGTACCCAGTGTGTGTCAACTGTCCCTTTCGGTGCTCACAAACAGGGAAGTGTACCTTTGGGTCCTTCTGCAGTATCGTTAACTCCTTCTTGGTATATGGGACTAAGGAGGAATGGATCCAGAAGAAATGCCTCTGGTCTACCTGCTCCAGGATATAACTACCATGACAGGGTCAGCCCCCAAAAGAAGAAATGAAGACTCTTCCCCTTTGAAGTTCTCAAGCTGCAGTATGGAATCACTACCACACTAGAAAAACCAGGAGAGCAGTAGCCAGATCAAAATTTGGAGTTCCGTTCCTGGTCTCTTTAGTTTAAGGTCCAAACTCAGTACAGATTTCCAGGAATCCAAAGTCTAGGTTTATATAATCACAGAGGCATCAAACTGGACACAAGATTATCTAATTCAATCCCATATTGTAAAAGAAACATTGAGGCCAGAGGGAAACAACCTGTCCTCAGTCACATAACTGACGGAACCATAACCCGATTCTGAGAATATTATTTCTATATCCACCCATTTTAGCAAGAGTTCACATTTTGTAATTCACCCCAATCTGAAATCTACCCACCTTTACAAGAGCACTGAGACTCACACGGTCTCTCCTCATGATCTGTGCTAACTAGCCTTGCACACAGATGGAAAATAATTCTCCCTATTTGTCTGATTGCTGGGGCAGGAAGGGAGGAAATGCTGGACTCCACATTTACAGGACTTGATCAAAGGAATAAATTTTAAGTAGCAAGCATACATAAGTGCGTATAAGGTAGAATTCACCTCTTAAAAATGTGATCTGTATCAAAATTTTCAAAGGACATCTACAAGGTAGTCAATTCTGCCCCCATCCCTCCCGGCAGAAATCTACATTATTTTAATGCCTATCACCTAGGGGTGTCTGAGACAACAGTACTATACCACCTTCCTGATCATCTCCAGGACTGAGGCTTCACCAAATACCTGTGCATCTACAGTGTGCACAAAAGGAGTATGTATTGCCTACAGCACAAAAGCAGACCAGAGCTCTTGGAAAAGAAACCTACCTATTGTTAATAATGCAAGCCACTTACCCCTCACTGGAATAAATTCATTTGGGACACTGAGGAGAGCTCAAGATGAGTCTTCAGAATTTACATGTTAGGGAAGCCGAGAAAGCAAAGGAATTTCAACAAAAGGAAATTACACTGCAACCACAGACTAGTTTACACTTGTTCCTGTCTAACCATGACTTAGCAAATGGCCAAGAAAGCCTCTACCTGGTTCCTGTGGTACAGGAACGTACCTACTACAAGCACAACCAAGCACTTAGTTGTGTAACTTAAAACTCTTAAACTCTGGCTAAGCTGTATATCCATGTGAAGTTCTCTTAAAAGCTTGAAGGTGACAGGTGTTTCCAATTCCAATCTGTCAATTCAATGGTCATAGAAGTAAGGCAGCATATCTACCATCACTAATCAGTAGTTGCATTATGTCCATCACTTCAGACAATTACAGCACAGGGACCCTGCTGGT
Organism: Sapajus apella; assembly: GCF_009761245.1. Classification (NCBI taxonomy): domain Eukaryota; kingdom Metazoa; phylum Chordata; class Mammalia; order Primates; family Cebidae; genus Sapajus; species Sapajus apella. The sequence goes on along the minus strand of NW_022436973.1, from coordinate 7,674,724 downwards.
CCCAGAGGCCAAACCACAGAAGGGAGGTATGTATAAAGACTGTGCCACTCTCCATCCCCCACTGCAATCTAATGTGTGGAGTACAGTGGAGTGTGGCATTAACAAACTTCCAAGTGGGATCAAAGAAAAATCAAGGCAATCAGCAGCAGCAGCAGCACCAGTACCATTTGGTGTGATTTAAAAACTTTTAAGAAGCCAGGGCCAGGCGCAGTGGCTCACAACCTGTAATCCCAGCACTTTGAGAGGCCAAGGCAGGCACATCGCTTGAGCCCCAGAGTTCAAGACCAGCCTGAGCCACACAGTGAAACCACCCCTCCACCGCCCCCAACGACCAACCCATCTCTACAAAAAATAAAAGACTTAATAGGCTGAGGCAGGAGTGCTTGAGCCCAGAAGTCGAGGTTGCAGTGAGCTGACTGTACCACTGTACTCCAGCCTGGGCGGCAGAGGAAGTAACCTTAAATCATTTCCACTGTGTGACCTGTGGTAGCATAATGTGGTTATTATTTGATATGAAGCACAAACTCGAAGAGCAAGACTTTTTTTAAGAGACAGGGTCTCACTACATTACTTAGGCTCATCTCAATTCCTGGGCTCAAGTGATCCTCCCACCAGTGCTGGTGTGAACCGCCACACCCAGCTTTTGATTAGTCTTACTCACTAACCAAAAGCTATGTATGAACTATTCCCACCCATTAAGAGGCTGGGACTAAAGACAGCAGTGAAGGGACTTCAGTCTAAGAGTTTTAAGTCCAGGTTACAAGCGTATCTACTATATAAGCAAGAAAAGGGAGAAAATGAGCAGCAGCAGAATGGAGGGAATGAACCATCAAGTAGCCCATTTGAATACAGTACAGCTCATTCCTAAGAAGAGATAAATTGACTCAGCACCTTTACTGAATTATTCTCTTGCTGGTCATTGCTCCATAACCAAATAGTCATCTTCTCCTCCTCTTATCATGAAATGGCAAGCCATCAATTAAAGCAAAATGACTTGAAACTATTAAGTTACTAAGGTCAAAATCCTGAGGTCTGGAACAACTAGGGTACCAATTCCAGTGCTCAGCTGTACCATTTATCACTTCTCTATGACATCTGCTGAGTCTCTATGCCTCAGCATGGAGACCTTTAATAATAATTTTTAAAAATTACAGAATGCTTCACAAACTGCATGTCATCTTGCACAGGGGCCATGCTAATCTTCTCTGTATCATTCCAGTTTTTAGTATGTGCTGCTAAGGCAAGCACATCTTAAACATTTTCACTGGAAGGAGGTCCATGGTGCTACTGACAGAATTCAAAGGATTTGGTTGATGTGATTTTTCCCAGCACTATTTCCTACCCCTAGACTTTGAGTGCTGCCCTTCTGTCCCTGGGGAAGAAACATTTGTATCAGGTGACTTTTTACTCCTTCTGGACTCCAGTGGCACAGCAATATGTAGACAGCATGCCACCACAGTTGCTCCCTGCTAGTTATGTTGATCCAAAAAAGGAGTCATACTCTAGGATGCTTTTGAGACTCTAACACAAGGTAGACCAAAGCACCAAGAATAAACACAAGAATAGCATGGTAAAGAATTATCATTTACCGGCCAGGTGTGGTGGCTCATGCCTGTAATCCCAGCACTTTGGGAGTTAGAGGTACGCAGATCACGAGGTCAGGAGATTGAGACCATCCTGGCCAACATGGTGAAACTGTCTCTACTAAAAATAAAAAAAAAATTAAGCTGAGCCTGGTGGCATGTGCCTGTAGTCTCAGCTGCTTGGGAGGCTGAGGCAAGAGAATCGCTCGAATGGGGGAGGTGGAGGTTGCAATGAACTTCCAAGATCGCACCACTGCACTCCAGCCTGGTGACACACCGAGACTCCTCAAAAACAAAGTGGGGCGGGGGGGAGGAATTACCATTTACCTGAGCAGGTACCAATAGGAGATGAATTTGCTTATGTTGTTGAAAAAGTCACTATAACATCAGAGAATTGTGCTACTACCAGGGTACACTCTTTCCAGAACATTTTACAAGTCAACGTGGTCTATCAGATTTTATATTAAAAAAATAAAACTGAAATAAAGCTATTTTTAATTATTTCCTTAAAAAAGGAAAGCCGTAAGTTTATACTGCATCCCATAAAAGCTCTACTTCTGGGAGATTAGTGATGATGCACATAACTGATAAACTATTTCTTGCTGTAAAACATTGGAAAGCAGGTAACAATAAATTACCTCACTGATCTCTCCTGAACAAGAAAAGACGACATATTATCACACAGTCCAGCCCTTTCAGAAAGTAAAGGCCATAGGCAGCCGATTTCACTCAGTGATTTGTCCATTGCTTAGTCAAACCTTGACTATTTAATAATGGCTCGGCTACTACCTGGAATTATGTGTCTGACGCCCTCTAAAACTGGGTATCCAAATTCTAATACAAGCTAAACTCTCTCAAGATAAAAGGTTTTCAACATTTTTAAGGGCTTTGTTTGCCAACATATCACACACATAAAATTCTGAAAAGGTAGATACTATGGACTTGAACTAGAATCAACTTTCCTCCCTGCCGTTCCAAGTATCCTTTTCTCTTGACACTTCAGCATTAGCAGGCAAGGATAAGCAACAATTTTTACTTCTCCAAGAAGACCAAATCTACCTTTCCAAAGGCACAAAATATTTTCAAGAGTTAAAAAAAAAAAAACCCTGACAAGATTATTATAGCTCAATTAAGTACTTTTGTGCAGTTAAAGCATTAAAAGCATCAGCCTGTTTTATTTTTTTGACAAGTTTATTGAACAGTATTCAAGACTTCATCTTTATAAACAAAAACCTCTGCTGAATGATGCTAAGGCAGTATTTGTTGGCAATGTTGTGGCCATATTGGCAACAAGCCATTTTATTGTGTTTGGTTTCTAAAGTCTGGACTACTATAGAACTGCCAGTAAAACAATTTAAATGTGGCAATTTTGCAAGGGTGGAAAATAATTTTTAAAGTGACCACTTCCAGAAATTCTTTCCAAAAAATTTGACTAGCAGCAATTTTACATTTCTTTTCTCATTTCCCGAGTGTTCTTAAAATTGATGAGATTTTTACACACTTGACTCATATCTGTACACAATCACAGACTCCAGTAAAAGGGAGCTGGAGTTTAAGGCTTTCACGCATCCTTATTTTTATGCATGATTGACTCTTTCCACCTAAAAATGTATATGTTTGCTTACTTCCATATAGTCCTAGATTTCCATCCAGTGGGTTAAGACTGCTCTTAACTACATTGAATATTAATTACTATCTTAAATTTTAAATAAAAAGTTTCCTAATGGAATTTTCATTGTTGATGCTTTGACAACTTGGAGTACAAAGCTAGGATCTACATTTCACTTAACACTGTTTCATTTTTTAAAAAGCCACTAATAATAATTGTATATCCAAGCTACAGTGTAAACACAGAACACACCTCCAAATTATGCTTGTGAACTAAATGTTTCACTAAAGTTCAGAAAAATTTACAAATTTGCTTATTTGTGACATACATTTGTAGATTTCTCTAATCCTTTAAATCAAAAGAAAAATGAACACCAATTTTAAAAAAATCAGAAGGGAGAGGAAAAAAAAAATTAAACCTAATGGAAAATCTTCTCTTCCATTAATGTCGGAATCACCAAAAACAGACAATAAAATTTACACATAAAATTGAAAATATCATGATAGGTTTACAAATGCACACAACTTTGAGCAAAGCTTTACAAATCCTTCATACCATACAAAGCAAATGAGAAAATAATGTAAATTCATTCCTACCCCAAACCTAGTTCTTAGGAGAAAATTCGCAGTAAGAGAGGTATGAATAGTTTCACAGAATACATTTTCAAGAATTTTTTAAAAACTGAAACTCTAACGCCCAGAACAAGGTAAACAGTATCCTCAGCAGTTAGCACTGTTAATAAGTCTCAGATACACAAAAATCAAGTTCCAGAGGGCAAAGCATTTAATACATTCCACAACGAGCACTGTTGTGATTCATATAAAACATAGATCTCTCCAATTTCTACACAAACCGCTCTTAATTTATTTAATTAGATGAACAATGAAATCAAGTTTCCCTTTTCAGCATTTATCTAAGATGCAGTTAAATAACAAAGTAGTTGCAATAAAGTGTATGAAATATTTAATAAGAATGTACGAACATATAACCAAAATAAATTGTGAAAAAAGATAAAAGACTTTCATCTTCAAACAACCCATTTTTCTAAAATGAAAATAGCTTTCCAATGGGGAAAATATCTGTGGTTGAAATATGACTCTCAAGCAGTGCTGAAGTTTTTTTGCATTGTCTTTGGAATGATAAATGATTACTTAACAGAAACTTAAACAGCATATACAAACGTTATATTGCTTTTTAAGCTGAGGAGGCAGTATCTAGTGATCTGTCAAAGCAAATTTGTATTCATGAATTATCCAAAGACCCACAACGCAGTCACCTCTTGAGTCTAAACAATCCTTCCCTTAAAACAAAAATCCTGTACTGTCAATCCTCTAAGATTGTAGTGATAAAAAGCCTTTCCAAATCTTATCAAAAGAAACTGTTGCCACTCTTAACTCTAAATTACACGACCTCTGTTATTTCAGTGTTCCACTGACTCCCAACACCAAAAAGGCACTGTATATATATGTATATATTTTAATAGGAAATATTTTAAAAGACTGACCCCTTTGCTACGTACACTGATTTGTAGGAAATGTTGGGAATGTTTCAAATCAAGGCAAGGGGCCATTAAAAGATAAATTGTCTTTCATGGTATCTCTCCTATCTCCCCTTCTGTATTGTTTATAATATAATGTGACATATCTTCAGAGCATTTTCACTAGGGAAACTAACCATAATTAGAGCCTTTTATGACGGTGAGAAAATGTGTTTTTCATACCGTCTCACGTATCTCCCCTTCTGCATTGTTTATAATAAAATGTGACACATCTTTAGAGCACTGACTAGGGAAAGTAAGCATAATTAGAGCCTTGTAAGGCAAGTGTTTCCATGAGAAGGACACTTAACCAACCAGAACTCATGTGGTCCTCCTGCCTTAGTGTCCTGTACACCAAAGAAGAGAGTATGAAAGGGTCAAGAATGTCAATTTCTCCCCTCTGGCAGCTGCACTTGTACTCTGTATGAAGGATTTTAGTAAACAGGCCCCTGATCGAACAACTGTAACAAAAAGCCTCCAAATAACAGGACTAAACACATATCAATCTATGAACCAGCATATGGATCTTTTATTCTATAATACTATTGCTAACAAAGATAATTTCAAATTCAGTTTTAAAAACCTAGATATAATACTCTTTCCTATGAATGGGCCCCTCTTTTTACCTAAAGGCCAAAATTTCACATAAATTGGGACAGGAGAAAATTGATAGTACAATTAGTCTATCATGGATAGGACTTCAAGTATCTTAAACACATTATTAAAAGTGGTTTCTGGGTTTTGATACCATCCAAACAACATGAACAATTTTTAAACTGACTATCCTGAAACATGGCAGTCAAACCAAAAAGGCTCTGGTAGGTAAAGGACTCCATAGTTTATTTTTATGGCAAAAGTCTTATTCCACACAGTTTTAAGTGTGACATTGGAAATCAAAGTTCGAGGTTATAGCACAAACCAAGTGTGGACTTTCATATTTAGGAAAAAAAGAACAACAAAACAGTTCTGCTCATTTACAAATGAGTCAATTAGACAAACAAAGCAGCAACTTCTGAAGCAGGACTGTCTATACAGCAAGGACCCTCAAGAAGCAATAAAGGTACATACAATGAATCTGTATACAGAAATTTTATTCAGTTTTAAAAGAAAATGAGGACTTTAGACAAAGCTTTACCCTATAACAAAGTAAATCTGTCCAGCTTTAAACCAAATTCTGAGAGTAGCCAACTTCTATTTTTCAGCAGCTGGCAAGAGCACCCTCAATGAGTTCTACTGACATTTCTATTTTCATCATCCCATATGGTATAAAACAAGACCAATCTAGACTCCTTGATAAGCTTTATGTGGTCATTTGAGTTTTACAAATGGTTTCTCTATGGTATGCCAAAATCATTCATGTGTTCTCTCCAGATAGCTTTACTGTAACATACAGCAATGTTTATCCTGGTGAGTGGGTCTTCTGTAAACAGTCAACCAATGCTCTATGTTATGGAAACCAAGCTATATGCAATTGAAACAATCCACAGGTTCTAACCTGGAAATACTAGGAAAACAATCTGGATGCATTAATCACAGCAATATGAAGATCTACCCTATAAAGAATGATGTGAATGGCTACCCTAATACAAGTTTTACTTTTCTGGAACCTATAGGCCTGTCATTTAAGTCAATGACAGCAGCTGTGGCTTCATCCCGAGACTCAAAGGCCACCATGGCTTCACCTGTGGGCATACCTTTTTCATTGTACTTTAAACACACTGAGCCTGGGATTACTTGATAGCCATAAAAGAAATCTAAAATCTCATCAATAGACACAGTAAAGGGCATGTTCTGCACTTTAATTACTGTCGGTCCTGGTTTTCCAGAACTAGATACAAAGCCAGGGGGACCACCAATATGGATTGGGCCAGGGCCAGGGCCAGGGCCAGGCCCAGGCCCAAAAGCTGGTGGCCCACTCAAATGCCCAGGGGCATTTCCAAGACCAGGAGGACCACTTCCAAAGCCAGGGGGACCGCCTAAGTTACCAGGGCCATTTCCAAAATTCTGAGGGCCCCCTCCAAATCCCGATGGCCCACCCAAGTTGTTTGGTCCACCTCCAAAACCCGGAACATCCAATCCTAGACCAGGCAAACCACTGTTTCCAACTGAAGGCATACCAGGCCTAGCATCACCAAAGGCCCCTCCTAATCCTGGAGGAGGGATTGGTGGCCCAAAGGCATTTGATCCACCAAAATTACCAGGAAAGTTAAATGGAGGCCCATTGTTGGCTTCCTTTGATCCTACAGTCAGGAAGGCATGCTCTTCACCTCCTGCACTAGGTATTCCTGCACTGGGTATTCCCGCACCAGGCAGTCCTGCGCCGGTTATTGCCGTACCAGGCAGTCCCGCACTGGGCAGGCCCGCACTGGGAAGTCCCGCACTGGGCAGTCCCACACCGGGCAGTCCCGCACTGGGCATTCCTGGAACAGCAGGATTACCTGGCACAGGCATCTTTAATCCCTTTTTTCCTTGGGCAGGGGGATTTTTCTCAATCTCTCTCATATCTTCTAGGGTAACTACATGAACAAAAGCTTCTCTCCCATTAAGTTTTTTACGATGTAAGCGTTCAGACTTACGTGCATCATCTTCATTTTTAAACTGAACCAATGCCTGTCCTAGACCTTGCCCATTGTTATCAACAAGAACATGTACAGCATTTTCATCCACTGGGATTCCTTCTAGGAACTGAAGAACATCCATCTTGGTAATGCTGAATGGAATATTTGTTATGTGGGCACAGACTTTGGCAGAGTTGACATCACCCTCTGGATTTAGTATCATTTCCCTCTGGTCATAGCTGAAGTTCTGCAGTCTTTTTCGAATCATATCTATCTTTTCTAGCATACCTTTCTTAGTTATTGGATGAACTTGAATAAAGCGATTGCCCATGTACTGTTTATGACGACAAAGAGCAGCCTTATAGTCAGCCTCATTTCTGAACTCTACAAAGCCTTCACCAGTTGCTTTCCCATTGGGTCCATAAGCTATATAAATGCTATCTTCCACAATATCCAGCTTTTTAAAAAAATCAATGACATGTTTGTTTTCTGCTTCAAATGGTAGCCCTTTCAAGTAAACACAAAAACCAGCCTCATGTGGTGATCTTGACCTTGATCTTTTCTGCCCACTGGGCGATTTTGACCTGGGAAGTGTCTGAGGAGGGGGATGAGCTGGTCCAGAAGGTCCCATATTTTGCTTAAAAGTGATATGGCCTCCAGCAGCTACCCACTGTCTCTCTGTGGCAGGGCTAACTTCCACATAGCGTTGAATCATCAGCATTCGGTTTCGTTTCAAAGCTTCAAATGTATCTTGAGGGGAGAGAAACTTAACCAATCCATTCCCATTATTTCGACCTACATGATCTTTCAACAAATGTACTGCATCAACACGGAGCCCATGGAAAAAATCTCTGACATCATTTTCCATTGCAGAAAAGGGCATTCCATGCACACTGACATACAGATCATCAGGGTTGATGGGAAGTGGCTTCACACTGCTCTGAGAGTTCATCTGGATAGGGTTAACAGGATTTAATGGACCAAGAAACATAGGGTTCAGGTTATTGTTCAAATTCATAGGTGCTCCAGAGCCATTCATTCCAGCAGGTAGAGGTGCCACAGGTGGCGGATTCAAGGGTGGCATACCAGACATGGGTGGCAGTGGGGTCATGGGTGGCACAGAAGGAACTGGGGGAATCGGGGGCACAGGAGGCACAGGAGGCAATGTAGGTACTGGAGGAGGAACTGGAATTGGGGGAATGGATGGCATTGGTGGCAGAGATGGCATCGCTGGAATTGGAGGAATTGGTGGCGGCGGGACTGTGTTCATTGGAGAGGCTGTGCTTGGAACGGTTGAGCTAAACGTCGGGCTCCCAAAGGAAGCCCCCATATTTGGAGGAGCTGTTCCTATGCTGGCTGTGGAAAATGTCTGTATGTTTTTGTTGCTTTCATGAACAGAAGTGGTGGCAGTAACTACACTGGGCGAAGGACTGTTAAAGTTGGATACTGTTGTGGGCAAGTTCACCCTGCCACTCATTCCTGAGCTAGGTGGTGGTCCTGACCTACTGGCATTTGCTGGTGGTATATCTAAGTTGGCAGTTTCAAAACGCCTACGACTCAGTTCAATCATATTCTGCATTTCCGTTTTACTACTCAACAATAGTGTTACTTTTGACCCTTTAATTGTACCACCTGTGCGCATCATACCAAGCCTTGCATCTTCATCAGTGGCAAAAACGATGAAAGCCTCACCCAGTTCACCCCCTACAATATGCACGCCCCCATCAGGAATGGTCAATCCAGAGAAGAAGTGGCGAATGTCCATGGTCCCCGCCACAATTGGGAGACCTTGCAAACGGATGACCACAGCCATGCTGCGCTGAAACCACACACACCTGCAGATGAGAAAAGGCAACGGCCAGGTCAGACTCCTGTTTATCACACCAAGTTTTTAGCTACAAGAATGACCAGCTACCATATTAGGCCCTCAAATATTCCCTCAAGCTATCAGAGGCAATGTCTTTCTTTAATTTAGATATTCTAAAAACTGAACATTGCGTGCCATTTACAATGTAAAACCTAGACAATTTCAACTTCCAGAATGCATTAATTTTGGAAACAGTTCAGTCCCAAGACTCAAAAGGTTCAAAAAAAAAAAAAACAACCATAGACAGTAAAATCACCATATACATCATTCAGACCACTAATCATTCAGTAAAGATTTAAAAGTAAGATTTAAAATGTGCAAGTCAAATCAGGAAACAAAAAATCAGGAAACAAAATTTAACAATCTATAGGGAAAAAAACATGCAAAGGATGTTATGAAAGTTAATAATTGGCTTAGCATCTTCCCTATATATTTGATAAGTTCACAGAATTATCAGTGTGTGATTTTATAGTGCTCAGTCTTAAAATCCAACAGAAGCAGAAAACTAGAATACTAATGAATCATAAATACTTAAGACTAAAAGTAGATTCAAGTCTTAAATGAGAACTGGTTCCATTATTATTATTATTATTTTTTGAGACAGAGTCTCCCTCTGTCACCCAGACTGGAGTGCAGTGGCACTATCTTGGCTCACTTCAGCCTCCGCCTCCATGTTCAAGCAATCCTCCTGCCTTAGCCTCCCAAGTTGCTGGGATTACAGGCGCCCGCTACCACACCTGGCTAATTTTTTTTTTTTTTTTCTTTTTTTAAGTAGAGGCATGGTTTCGCCATGTTGGGCAGGCTGGTCTCAAACTCGTGACCTCAGGTGATCCGCCCGCGTTGGCCTCCCAAAGTGTTGGGATTACAGGCGTGAGCCACCGCGCCTGGCTGGTTCCATTATCTTATTCATCCTAAAACTTTTCCAATTGCCTTATAGATTATATTAAACTACATATGGAATTATTTATTATAAACAAGGTTAATACATACTAAGAAGCCAAAAGAACTACTTAATAGGATAGCCAAAATCTGAGTTACCTATTTTCATTACCCCCAAAAGTAGAACATGGTTATAGTGCCATTCACTGTGACTATTTTAATTAAAACTCAGGTCCAATGCTTAATAACCACGCCCTCTATTAAAAAAATTTTTTTTAAGTATTTATTTTCCCCTAAGAGGGGGCTGACAATAAAAAGGAAGTATTTTTTGTTTTTGTTTAGAACTAGGGTGTGAATTACTCAGTGGTTGTTATAGTCTTGGACCTAGGCAATTCCTGTAGGATCTCTGGATATTAACTCATCTCCTTAGATCATGCCTATTTTGGTATGATCAAAAAAGAAATGTTCCCCTCAAATTTCAATATTTCAGTTCTAAAGGCTTCAAAGAGCAAATCCAGGGGTAGTCCTTTGTAAAGTAACACAAACCAAAGTATTGGGACTGGGAAACAAATTACTTTGAAATTAAGGTGGTCAACAACATAGGGTGTTTTCCAATCCATCTGAAAAGTCAACATTTATTTATTTATTTATTTAGAGATGGAGTTTCGTTCTTGTTGCCCAGGCTAGAGTACAATGGTACAATCTTCACTCACTACAACCTCCACCTGGGTTCAACTTTATTTATTTATTTTGAGATAGAGTTTTGTTCTTGTTGCCCAGGCTGGAGTGCAATGGCGTAATCTTTGCTTACTGCAACCTCCACCCGGGTTCAAGTGATTTTCCTGCCTCAGACTCCTAAGTAGCTGGGATTACAGGCAGGTGCCATCATACCCAGCTAATTTTTTTTTTTTTGTATTAGGAGAGACGGGGTTTCACCATGTTGGTCAGGCTAGTCTCCAACTCCTGACCTCAGGTGATCCACCCGCCTCGCCCTCCCAAAGTGCTGGGATTACAGGCGTGAGCCACTGCGCCCAGACTAAAAAGTCAACTTTTAAATATAAGCCTATAAAATCAGCTCTATAACCCTCAGAAAGGTTTTAAATTAATGAAGAGAGTTTTATCACTTCTCAAATAAGAACATTAGAAGGGAGAAGATTTCCTGCTGTTAGCTCTGAGAACTCTTAACTCCATGAAAGCAGTTCTTCAATGTCAAATATTATATAAACGTCAAATATTAAATAAATACTAATTCAATGCAACAAAATCTGTAATTATCTCTCAATATTACGACTGCCGTATACAAACAAGAAACAAACTGTTTGGCTTTGACAGTTTTCTCACAAACACACAAAAATAAAAGCCACCTTCAAATTTAATCCAGAAAAATGGACTAGCAAACAGAAAATGCTTTTCGTGAGGCCATCATAAAGCACTAGAAATTTGGGGAGGGTGCAGAAGCTTTTCATTTGCAAACTTCAAGAGTCAACAAGAAAAATTAACACTAAAAAACATCACACCAACAATTTTCTCATTTACTATTTAGCAGCCTATAAGGAGGTTCATCAAGTAGTTTCCAAGTCATTAAATTCACATTCCTTGCTGAATCTAGACTATGTGGCTATATGCAAAATTACAACAGCAAAAAATGCTTAATCGCTCTGTATAGGGGAAACATTATAGGCAATCCAAGTACTCAAAACAAATTGAGAGAGAGAGATATTAGTTTGCATTGGGACAATAAAACAGGAACTTGATATAGTCCCTAGAACACAAAACTTCACCACAGGACTAAAATGACATATACAGTTAAGTCTTCGAACCATTTTCTGTTAAGAGTAGAGATTTACTGCAAGTTTGTACAAGGTACACATGAGAATATTCTATTGACAATCTGCCTCAGATTATCAGCTGGAAAAGGGCTGAATATTAAACCAAAGTAAAATACAAGATTTATTCAGAGCCATCAGATGAGGAAAACTTTCTAGCTTCCAAAAAATATGAAATAACATCTGCTATTCTGTTACTAAGTAACTGTTTGACAGCCAACTCATCTCAACATAACTTGGGCCTATCTTATTTACTTAAACAAGAGAGTTAGATTCCACTCACTAAGGTTCCATTTAAAATCTAAAATTTGTACTCTAAAACATGTGACCCAATAACTATACTTTAGGAAATATAAATAAACTTAACAATAAGAAGCACCTGTATTTGTAATTAGTCTAAAATGCTACTAAGGAATAAAACAGCTAACTTACAACCTATCAGGAAAACAACAAGAGAAATACATCTATATAAACAAACTTGACCCCCAAAGGAAGGAACAACTGCTCAAAGTACCCAATCTATCCCACCCCCATCCCTCAGATAAACTTGTAAAGAAAAAATCACACTGGTCAGGCACAGTGGCTCATGCCTGTATATCCAGAACACCGGGAGGCTGAGGTGGGTGGATCACGAGGTCAGGAGTTCAAGACCAGCCTGGCCAAGATGCTGAAACCTCATCTCTACTAAAAATACCAAAAAAATTAGCCAGGTGTGGTAGCAGGTGCCTATAATCCCACCAGCTACTCAGGAGGCTAAGACAGACAACTGCTTGAACCCAGGATACGGAGGCTGCAGTGAGCCGAGATCGTGCCACTGCACTCCAGCCTGGACGACAGAGTGAGAGACTCTGTCGTGGAAAAAAAAAAAAAAAAACCACACACACACACACACACACACACACACACACACACACACACACACTATAGTGGCTACACATATTGTTTTATTTCTTAATAAGCTATCTCATTTTATTTTGTATAAAAACAAACTCTCTATTCAAAATCTCTTACCTGATAAAACAAGAGATGTATTTTCTTAACAAGAAGTAGAGGCCAAGTCAATCCTGTGGGCAACCAATTAAAACCAACTTTTAGACTGCAATAGAGAATAAACGGAGGCAAAAATCAATGCAGGAAACACAAAACAACACGCACAGGCCACACTGTACATTACGAAGGCGAGTCTGAAACCACCAGAGGACTTCATTAGAATGCATATCAAAAAAAAAAAAAGGAAAGACACCATAACAAAATCCCACACGTGCTTTTTAGTTGGTATTGCTTTCAAATTTTAGTATCTCAAAATATTTATATATTTACATATAGCAAGTGTCATAACTTAGCCCAAAAATGAATCAACTGAAAATTAAAACAATCATAGAGCTCAGCTTCATAGCTACTAATTGCTTTGATCACTTTATAATTAAACCAGTCCAGAAAACTCTGTTAACACAAGTCTATTTCCCCAGGTTCTCACCAAATTGTGATGAAAAAACACAAGTTCACACAGTAACAATTCTTGGACAACTTAAGACAGCAATTCAACGGTACTCAGGGTACTTATGGAAATTACTACAATTATTCTTTCAATGTATTTTTTTTTGCACCAAAATAGCATTCAACATCACAAAACAAATGAAGTATGAGTTCTTGCTCTTTCCACTGGAGCTCAATATATTAACAAAATATGAAGGGAAATTTCCTCTGACACAACAGTTACAAAAAAACTTAAAAAAATAAAAAAAAAAAAAAAAACCCTAAAAATGCCTGACTTATCCCAAAGTAAAAACAGGTCACTTCCCTTCCACTGTCTTGGAACTACTGAAGTTATAAACAAGTCACAAGCATATATGACCAAATGCCTAGATAACTATATTCAAAGATCATATTTTAAGTTTTTTTAAAGGTCACATTTTAATTCGGAGAGAAGAAATTTTCCATTGTTCAGTATTAAGATTACCAACGACTATTTATCCGAATGATGCTCATCTTAAATTAATATCTTCCAAGACCAAAATAAAACTAGTGACTTTATTATTCATCACCAAATAGTAAAACATATTTCTTCTAGTCAACTACTCAAGTTGCTCAGGAACAGTGAGATTGTTTTGCCACAAAAAGCTATGGAAATATGTAGTCAATATACTCAAAAGCCTAGAGCATTCTACTAATCTTTTATATGTTGTAGAAATCTAGCCTAATTAAGTCTTTTTTTTTTTTTTTTTTTGGAGACAGGGTCTTGCTCCGTCGCTCAGGCTAGAGTGCAGCGGCGTGATCTTGGCTCACTGCAGCCTCTGTCTCCTGGGTTCATGCGATTCTCACACCTCAGCCTCTAGAGTAGCTGGGACTTCAGGCGTGCACCACCACCCCTAGCTAAGTTTTGTTATTTTTAGTACAGACGGGGTTTCACTATGTTATCCAGGCTGGTCTCAAACTCCTGACCTCAAGTGATCCACCCACCTGGGTCTCCTAAAGTGCTGGGATTACAAGTGTGAGCCACCGCACCTGGCCTAACCTAATTAAGTCTAAGGGGTTTAAAAATTATTCACTTAAAATCCCTATCTAGTACTTTATCTAACAGGCCACAAAAGGAAATGTGAAACAGAAAAAAAAAACCTGCTTCAAGTAAAGCAATGAGCAAGAGCATTAACTACTGCAATATTTATATACAGGTTTGACTCCAGAAGCCACATAACAGGGTAACTTTCTAGTTTCTAGAACTTGTAACAAACATTTGATCCCTACTGGATATTCCAATTCAGCTATGGGGCGAGGGCATACGCCTGAATATAACATAAACAGGTTCCTCAGCCTCTTCCCTCCCAAACTCAAAAGATACGGTATTTCATCTTGAGAAGGACATATGTGGGGTCAGCCAGTTCAGCTCAAAGGGAACTCACCAGGTCTACTCTCAAAAATTTCTTTTTTTTTTTTTTTTTTTTTTTTTGAGACAGAGTTTCACTCATGTTACCCAGGCTGAAGTGCAACGGCGTGATCTCGGCTCACCGCAACCTCCGCCTCCTGGGTTCAGGCAATTCTCCTGCCTCAGCCTCCTGAGTAGCTGAGATTACAGGCACGCACCACCATGCCCAGCTAATGTTTTTGTATTTTTAGTAGAGACGGGGTTTCACCATGTTGACCAGGATGGTCTCGATCTCTTGACCTCGTGATCCACCCGCCTCGGCCTCCCAAAGTGCTGGGATTACAGGCTTGAGCCACCGCGCCCGGCCAAAATTTCTAAAAGGTTACCAAAAATTACATTTAAAAGGAAGAAATTTTTCATTCTACAAGGCAAGGCTGAAAGGCCCAGCTGAATTTGGCAAATGCCTAGTTCAAGCTTTATGTGTACAACTTAAAGCACAAAATTAATCCAGATAGAAATTTATGATTCTCTTACATTTCAGCAAAGGAGAATCTCCATCCCACCCCCCATACCAAGGAAAAATATGCAGAAAGTTGATGCTAGAAGTCAGAACTTCAAAACCCTTGGTATTGTACCTCTTCAAAAGGGAAAGGTAGATGGAAACAGAACTGATAGACTTTTGTTTTGACACCTCACTTTGTAAATGCCACAAGAATTCAGCAGAAGTGTCACTGTTTTCCAGGAAACTACTCATTCCTGTATTCTAAATGTCAGCTAGCAACTGAATGCAGGCTTTCAAAAATCCACTCCAGGCCGGGCGCGGTGGCTCAAGCCTGTAAGCCCAGCACTTTGGGAGGCCGAGGCGGGTGGATCACGAGGTCAAGAGATGGAGACCATACTGATCAACATGGTGAAACGCCGTCTCTACGAAAAAAATACAAAAAATTAGCTGGGCATGGTGGCACGTGCCTGTAATCCCAGCTACTCA
>NW_022436973.1:7639371-7658914 GCF_009761245.1 Sapajus apella | reverse complement strand
AAAAAAAAAAAAAAAAAAAAAAAATCCACTCCATTCACCTAAAGCTTTGGTGAACTTTAGAAGGATAAGACTAAAATAATAACTACACAATAAAACATCTAAAATGCATATGCTATCTATACACACAGCATAATGATAGGGAAGGAGAAAATGGGCCTGATTTATCATTAAAGCCACTGATACATTTCACAAGATCTAAAAGAAGACGCTGGCTTTGTATGTTTTCCATTCATGTTAGGAATCAGGCTAACATAAAGGCTTGCTTCAACTTGACAAAATACCAGATGCACGCACAAATCACAAGTATCTGCTACAAAAATTTAGCATAGTTATGACAAGACAGGCTTTATTATTTACTAGCTATTCTAATCACTTGAAATTTCAGAATAAAATGTCTTGAGAACAAATCTCTTTATCAAGAAGTCAAGGCACAACTAAAACTACTATTTTCACTCTTCATCTGGTAGTAAACATCCAAAAGTGAACTTTAACTTTGTTCAGTCATCACTCTTTAATCAACAAGAACCAGGGTAGAGCAGAGCTAGCTTCTTCAGATCCAAAAGAAACAACCAACCCCTCAAATGGTCACCTCAGAAATGAGCAACAGAGAACCAATCACAATGGGCACAATGCTAAGAACCGTATAATCACTTTATAGTAAACATTATGAAACAACCACAGTTTCAGCCACTTGATTTTGTTCCCCATTCCCAAACGTACCATATTTCAAATTCTGGGATCATTCTTAATGAAAAATTATTCTGACAATGATGGAGATGTATACTTTTTATAATGCATTACTCAATTTTTCCATTAACCTCTATTCCATACTTAAAGGCAGCAAATGAAAAGACATTTCTAAATAAGATAGTCCTCCTGTCAAAAAATTTATTTTTCAGTCCCCCCAAATGCCAACAAAAATGTTCACTACCTTCATTTTCATCTCAAAGCAAAATTATACTTCTAACCTAACCAACCACATTCACCCTCACTATGTTTTTGAGACTTAAAAGCTGACTTTAAACTTAAGTTCTGTGTAAACCAAAAGGCACATGGGTGTGGTAGTAAAATCTGATAAAACTGTAATTTAGATAAAATTATTTTTTGTTTAGTTGAAAACATCTAACAATATTCCTTTACTCCATGAACATTTAATATTAAGCACTTGTGGGCCAGAAAAAAGATATAAAAGTGGACATCAGTCTGCATTTTAGAGAGGGATGCCTAAAAGCATCTTTGTGCAACCAACTAATGACACTTGGTTCTTCCTACACCATCTATAGAAGAAAACAATTCATTCAAAATGAATGACAGGGCGGCTGTCTGCAAAATGGAGTAAAAACTATCAACACCGTCACTGGATTCCAGCACCTGGAACACGCTGGCCCACAAAATCAAGTTTCACACCTAAAAATTGTACTAACAACTCCCAAATTCTCAATACTCAGTCATCAAAACATTTGACATGTCAAAGAAAGTGAAAGCAGCCCAAAATACTGTTCGTAGCATGTAACAATACGTTGCAAGTAACTACACGATTATTTCTAAAGCTTCACATTTTTCATCTAACAGATTTGAATATAAGGAAAATGAAAATTATACATTACAATCCATAAACAAAGTAATCAACAGTTAATCGAGCATATATGTGATATAAAAATGCATTCCCTGTTTTATTAAAAATCTGTCCAATAATATATACTAAGCACATCTTCATTAACTGTTTTATATAAACACGCCAAACATTTCACTTTCTTCATAAATTACCACAACGTTATTTGAACCACCTGTAACAGTTCTTCCCAGCTTCTTTTCATATTCTTGGAAAATGTCTGCACACTTTCCACTAAATTCAGAAATCCTCCATTCTTATCAAAGCTACCAAATTTCAAAAACAAGTACAACCAGTCTTGTACGAGATTCCCCTACGTGTCCAGACTTGAGTTTTTCAACTGCAAATGCTCTGAGATACATTACCAATATACACTAGTTAACAAGGTCCCAGACAATTCTTGTTGCTAAGACTGCATTTTGCAAAAATTACACCATTTCAAACCATTCAAGCAAGAAGCACTAAAAGAAATACTGCAGTCACAAGCCTAGCCTCTCCCTTCAGCAAACCTTCAGTTGCCATCATATTTTTTTCCAGTAGGTTATACCCTATTCTTGAATAATATACAACGGTCCCTACCAGCTTCCTCAATTTACATTAGGTTATCTGGGAATCCAGGAGCCAAGAAGGGTTTTCGGGCTCAGAAATCTCTTAAAGTCTGCAATTCTCAGCAAGACACCACCCAGATGAATGAATGTTTAGCACTTAACACTGAGTAATCCTCACCGGAGCCCCTCAGGTTTGTCATTATAAGGCACACGTTGGAGGCACACAAAAAGCCCATACATTTACAACCTAACAGCTAAGCCTGCCGCTCTGGCATCCATCCTCCTCACTAACCTGATCCTCAAAGTCCCTCCCACCACCCAATTCACGTGGCTGCCAACTAACGCAGCCAAGCTTCAGAGAAACTCTCCATCAAAACCAGCCACCCTCCGCAGCCCACTGGATCTCGTCCTCCTGAAATGGTAGAGGATCCTCTCCCCAAGGATCCACAAAAGTGCAGCTCACAGCAGCCCCTTCCCTACTGGGTGACCAAAGGCCTGGCATCTTACTATAACTCTCAGAGCTTCGGGAGGCGTACTCACCCCACCCCCTCACATCCTAGCTTCAGACGCCGGCTTCTTAAACTGCTACACCCTAGAGCAAGCCCCTCCCCAGCAATGGACCTCGTGGGCATTTTACTGCAACCCCTCCAACTTCAGGCCACGAAGACGGCAGGTTATAAGACTTCCTGCCTGAACTCACAGGAGTGTACTAACTACAGCTTCCTCCCCACAGGTGTGACCTGGGTCCCCTTACGCTGGTAGGCCACAAAGGCCTCCTTTCCATTCCGGGTCGAGAAAGTGTCCTCACTACGATTATCTCCCCACATCCAGGCAGAGATGCCGTCATAACCTCTGCTCCATTGGGGGAGACAAGAAATCTTCCGGATTCGGGATGTTGGCGTGTTTTCACTGCAGTCCCCGTTAGCTCGCAGGCCGCTGAGCCAGCCAGCTCTGGCCTGCCCCCTCTCAGACCACTGGTGCGTCCTCGCTACGGCCTCGTCCCCACTTCGGTACGCAGGCTCATGCTCTCTTGCATCCTCTCAGATCTCAGAAGCGTAAGTGGCACCCCAGACCCCCTGCAGCCCTGCTCCGACCCTTTGTGTGGGGCGCTAGTTGCCGCGGGCTCGAAGGCCTCCGAAGGCCCCGCCCCAGGCCACCAAGGGGCGGCACAAGCCCCGCACAGCCCCGCCCGTTCAGGGACTGCGGGAGTCTTACCAGGGAAAGCTGCGCGGCACCAGAACCCAGACCCCGAATTACCCCCCGCGCGAGTGCCTCCGCCCCGCGGCCGACAGCCCCAGCCCGAACGGCTGCCCGGAGCCCAGAGCAGCCACCACCTCCTTCGCCGCTTCACAAAATGGCCGCCGGCCCGCTCAGCGGCTCCGCGTTCCAGAAGGGGGCGGGGCTGACTGGTGACGTCACTAGGCGGCGCAAGCGCGCTGAAGTTCTCGGGCGATCTCCCGGAAGTTGCCTGTGTTTGTCCTAAGAGGGGCTATTCAGTCCCTGCACACGACAGTTTTGCGCAAAAGCCCGACCTTGGGCGAATGACGCTGCCAGGAGGGCTGGGTGTGAGTGCCCAGCTTCGCCCTTCAAGACTTTGTGCAAATTGTTTCACGCCTTCGAGTTTCCGCGGAAGGACCAAATTGTGCTTACCTCGAAGCGATTTGAGGATTAAATGGACCACAACTTGGTGGCTTGTTATTATATCCGGACAAAACAGCCAAAACCTGATAATTTTTTCCCATTTAAAAGTTTATAAGGCCGGGCGCGGTGGCTCACGCCTGTAATCCCAGCACTTTGGGAGGCCGAGGCGGGTGGATCACGAGGTCAAGAGATCGAGACCATCCTGGTCAACATGGTGAAACCCCGTCTCTACTAAAAATACAAAAAATTAGCTGGGCATGGTGGCGCGTGCCTGTAATCCCAGCTACTCAGGAGGCTGAGGCAGGAGAATTGCCTGAACCGAGGAGGCGGAGGTTGCGGTGAGCCGAGATCACGCCATTGCACTCCAGCCTGGGTAACAAGAGCGAAACTCTGTCTCAAAATAAATAAATAAATAAATAAATAAATAAATAAAATAAAAGTTTATAAACGCCAGGTACGGTGGCTCACGCCTGTAATCCCAGCACTTTGGGAGGCCGAGAAGGGCAGATCACGACATCAGGAGTTCGAGACCAGACATGGTGAAACCCCGTCTCTGCTGGGCATAGTGGTGCACGCCTGTAGTCCCCGCTACTCCGGAGGCTGAGGCAGGAGAATTGCTTGAACCCGGGAGATGGAGGTTGCAGTGAGCCAAGATCACGCCACTGCACCCCAGCCTGGGCGACAGAGCAAGATTCCGTCATTTAAAAAAAAAAAAAAATTCAATCCATTGTAATCCCTCCACAGCTTCACTATAGTATTATTTTATTATAGTAAAAGCTATTCTCAAGCTGCTTTGGACCTAGCCCCCGAACTTCACACCCCTGCTAATTAAAAGCCACATGTGGTGGCTTAAGCCTGTAGTCCTAGCTACTTGGGAGTTAAAGGCAGGAGGATCCCTTGAGCCTAGGAGTTCCAGGCTGCAGTGAGCTATGATTATACCACTGCACTTTAGCCCAGGTGACAGGGGAAGACCCTATCTCTTTCAAAAAAAAAAAAAAAAAATCAGAGTTGAAATTCTCACAATTCCAACAACCTTTTGGGATTTGTGTGGCAGACTGGGCTGGTGCTAGCCCAGCATGCCAAGAACAGCAAGTTGGAAAAGCAGGCCACACTGTTAAACCAAACCTATACTGTATATACACTCTTGTGTAGGTATAACATAGTCCATTAAAAACAAAACTTGCTAAATGCAATGTGATATCCAGGGCTGGATCCTGGAACAGAAAAAAGGACATTAGGAAAACTGGTGCAAGCTAAATAAAATCTGAAGTTTAGGTTGAGCATAGTGCCTTATGTCTGTAATCGAAGCATTTTGGGAGGCCAAGAGACAAGAGGATCACTTGAGCCCAGGAGTTCAAGACCAGCCTGGGCAGCATAGTCCCAGTCTCTACAAAAAAAAATTTGAAATAATAATTTTTAAAAATCACATTTCACTAATACTGATATGCCAATGTTAACCTCTAAGTTGTGACAAATGTACCATAGTTTTCTTCATTGTTTTTCTTTTGTTGCTTTTTGAGACGGAGTCTTGCTCTGTTGCTCAGGTTGGAGTGCAGTGGCGCCATCTTGGTTCACTGCCACCTCTGCCTCCAGGGTTCAAGGTCTTCTTGTGCCTCAGCCTCCCAAGTAGCTAGGATTACAGACACCCACCACCACGCCAGCTAAATTTTGCATTTTTAGTAGAGACAGGGTTTCACCATGTTGGCCAGGCTGGTCTCGAACTCCTGACCTCAAGTGATCCTCTCACCTCAGCATCCCAAAGTTCTGGGATTATAGGCATGAGCCACTGCACCCAGCCTGTTGTTGTTTTTTGAGACAGGGTCTCACTGTGTCACTCAGGCTTGAATGCAGTGGTGTGATAACAACTCACTAGCCTTAACCTCGTAGGCTGAAGCAATCCTCCCACCTCAGCCTCCCAAGTAGCTTGGACTACAGGTGGGCGCCACCACGCCCGAATAATTTTTGTTTTTTTTGTGAAGACAGAGCCCAGGCTGGTCTTAAATTCCTGAGCTCAAGCAATCTGCCAGTCTTGGCCTCCTAAAGTACTGGGATTACAGGTGTAATCCCACACCCAGCCAAATTAGCATAGTTTTACATAAGGCTTTTTAGAGGAAAACTGGCAATAGATCCATATAACTCTACTATCCTTGCAACTTTTCAGTAAATCTAAAATTATTCTAAGTAAAAAAGATATTTTTAAAAAAGGAAAACTCTATAATTTCATGTCCTCCTTCCCCTGTCCATCTACATTTACCAAACTTTAGGCCGGTGGTTTTCAAATTTTCTTGTTTTCCTGCTACTGGGAAGTATGAAGAGCAATCAAACTTTTTTGACTATTACCCACAATAAGAAATACATTTGTGGTCGGGCATGGTGGCTCATGCCTGTAATCCAAGCACTTTGGAGGCCACCTGAGGTAGATCACCTGAGGTCAGGAGTTCAAGACCAGCCTGATCAACATGGTGAAACCCCGTCTTTTTTTTTTTTTTTTTAATTAAAGACGGGGTTTCCCCATGTTGGTCAGGCTGGTCTTGAACTCCTGACCTCAGGTGATCCGCCCGCCCTGGCCTCCGAAATGGATTACAGGTGTGAGCCACTATGCCCAGCCGAAACCCCATCTTAAAAAAAAAAAAAAAAAAATACATATGCAACCTGGTATACAAATTCAAATATATCATCACAATATATTCTTAAAATATGCATAAATATACTCTAGCATATTCTGTCCTTTTTTTAGTACTGGTAACTATCCACCTATGGGTTCAGACCCACAAATGAAAAGCTCTAGTTATAATGGCCTTCTCTTGGTTTCTCAAGTATAATACTTTGTGCTTCAGGCCCTTTGCTCTTGCTGTTCCTTCCTCTCATTCCTAGATTAGTGAGCCCTTCATTTTTTTTTTGAGACAGAGTCTTGCTATATTGCCCGGGCTGGAGTACAGTGGGGCAATCTCAGCTCACTGCAACCTCTGCTCCCTGGGTTCAAGCCATTCTCTTACCTCAGCCTCCTGAGTAGCTGGGATTACAAGCACGTGTGTGCCACCACACCCAGCTAATTTTTGTATTTTCAGTAGAGATGGGGTTTCACCATGTTGGGCAAGCTGATCTTGAACTCCTGACCTCATGATCCACTCACCTCATTCTCCCAAAGTCCTGGGATTACAGGCGTAAGCCACTGCCACCAGCCACTCTTCATATTTTTAAGCACCACCTCCTCAGAAAAGCTTTCCTCTAACACCCAGCATGGTAGGTTTTCTCACCACTTTATTTCTTTCATAGCACTTACCACAATCTATAACATTGTTTTTGTTTTTGAGTTTTGAGTTTTTTTTTTTTTTTTGAGACAGAGTTTCACTCATGTTACCCAGGCTGGAGTGCAATGGCGCGATCTCGGCTCACCGCAACCTCCGCCTCCTGGGTTCAGGCAATTCTCCTGCCTCAGCCTCCTGAGTAGCTGGGATTACGGGCACGCACCACCATGCCCAGCTAATTTTTTGTATTTTTAGTAGAGACGGGGTTTCACCATGTTGACCAGGATGGTCTTGATCTCTTGACCTCGTGATCCACCTGCCTCAGCCTCCCAAAGTGCTGGGATTACAGGCGTGAGCCACCACGCCCGGCTTGGTTTTTGTTTTAAATGCTCTTGTTGCCCAGGCTGGAGTGCAATGGTGAAATCTCGGCTCACTATAACCTCCGCGTCCCGAGTTCAAGCGATTCTCCTGCCTCAGCCTCCCAGTAGCTGGGATTATAGGCATGCACCACCATGCGCAGCTAATTTTGTTTTTTTTGTTTGTTTACTTGTTTGTTTTTGAGACCAGTCAGTCTGACCTCAGGTGATCCACCCGCCTCAGCCTCCCAAAGTGCTGGGATTACAGGCCTGAGCCACCATGCCCGGCCTATAACATTGTTTGTTTACTTCTTATTTTCCATCTCTCCACTAAAATTTAAAGCACAGTGAAGGCGGGGTCTGTTTTGGTCCTGTTAACCAGTATATTCCTAATATCCAGAACAAGTCTAGCTCCTGGCAGGCATTCAAATAATTGCTAAATGAAGAGATACAAAAGCCCAGTTACAAGGTTTCTTAGGCCTACTGAGGGCCCCGTGGATGCCACATTAACCTCTGTGACCTACACACACTCCAGATGAGTTCCTGGAAAATCTAAAGTAACTGGAAGACCATGAAAAGGGAAAGCAATCATCAACCCCTGCACCTACTTAACTTTAAGACATTCTCTATTGTTCCTTATTCCAGCCCCAATTGATAAGGCCACTGGACTTTGTAACTGACATGGTCGACCTCATGACTCCACACCCTACGACCCCCTCCCAGCTTGCAAACCCATGACCCACTCCCAGCTTTCCCAAAACCCCCTAAATGGTAACTTTCAACTGCCAAACCCAAACCTATAAAACCAACTCCTATCCCTCCGCCCTTTCTGACACCCTTTTTCGGCCTCAGCCTGCCGGCACCCAGGTAAATAAACAGCCATGATGCTCACATAAAGCCTGTTTGGGGGTCTCTTCATTCAGAGAGCGAGTTTTAACACCACCGAGTCATTTATGCAAATCAGGTGAAGTGGTGGTCTTCTTCGTACTTTTTTTTTTTGAGACAGAGTCTCACTCTGTCGCCAGGCACCAAGCTGGAGTGCAGTGGCACAATCTTGGCTCACTACAGTCTCTGCCTCCTGGATTCAAGCAATTGTCCTGCCTCAGTCTCCTGAGTAGCTGGGACTACAGGCGCACGCCACCACACCCAGCTAATTTTTGTATTTTTAGTAGAGACGGGGTTTCACCATGTTGGCCAGGATGGTCTCGATCTCTTGACCTTGTGATCTGCCCGTCTTGGCCTCTCAAAGTGCTAGGATTACAGGCTTGAGCCACCGCGCCCGGCCTTGTTCACACTTCCCAAGTACAGCTTCCACTTCTCCCTGAACCTCTCATAAAGTCACAAGAGTAAACAGAAAGTGAGTTTATTTTTCCAGTCTTCATATTAACAATTTTTAAGGAAATAAATCATTAGGACAATAGGTGGAGTCACAGACATATTTCTAGCTCCATTAGGTCAAAGGAAAGGAAAGAAGAAAGGAGAAAGGAGACAAACCCTCTAAGAAACTGTCCATTCAGTCTACAGTCAATATGAAGAGGTACCCTTTGGAGCCACAGAAAACATTAAATTAAAGTGGATTATGCTTGCTGTTAAAGGAACTGGTCCAGCTGAGCAGCAGAAGATGATGACTCAAATGTCCATGTAGAGCATCATGGTCCCTGAGCAAAGAGACTTCTTCTGGTTCCTCCTGCTGTCCTCACCAAGAGCACAGATGTGTACAGCAGCAATATAATAGCAGATGTCTCTACGGCTTCAGGATGAAAATGTCCACACACTGTAAGACCCAGGAAGAAATGGGAAGTGCTCCAAACCCAAGGAGCTGAAGCTAGGGAAAGATAGTTTCCTTGTGTTTCTATCATAGAGGTGGGCTGATGTTGAAGCCAACGTTCTATACCAATCTGGAGCATCCACTGGGCCTAACAAAGTGCCTGGTTGTGCACAGGTTGATGAGGCAGGAGCGGCCAGACCAGCGCAAAGTCAGAGTTCTATTCTTTTTTTGTTGTTTTTTGAGATGGAGTCTTGTTCTGTCGCCCAGGCTGGAGTGCAGGGGCACCATCTTGGCTCACTGCAACCTCCACCTCCCAGGTTCAAGTGATTCTCCTGCCTCAGCCTCCCAAGTAACTGAGATTACAGGCATGCGCCACCACGCCCAGCTAATTTTTGTATTTTTAGTAGACAGGGTTTCACCATGTTAGTCATGCTGGTCTCGAATTGCTGACCTCATGATCTGCCCACCGCTGCCTCCTAGAGTGCGGAGATTACAGGCGTGAGCCACCACACCCAGCCCTCTTCTTCTAGTGTTGGGTCCACTTGATGCTCTTGAGGTCAATGCCATCCTGAACCATCTC
Source organism: Sapajus apella (assembly GCF_009761245.1). Taxonomy (NCBI): domain Eukaryota; kingdom Metazoa; phylum Chordata; class Mammalia; order Primates; family Cebidae; genus Sapajus; species Sapajus apella. Next base: position 7,649,161 of record NW_022436973.1, on the reverse strand, counting down.
CCAGAGAGGGCTGCCAAAGAGAAGAGACATTAAATGAGTTAGGGCTTAGATAGGAAGTGGCCAACATTAGCCCCAAGGCCCTGAGCAATGCCTTGCCTCCTTCTGTCCCTGTCTATCCTCTGCCTCTTGCCGGTAGACCCTAACACAGGTGGTTAACATGTCTTTCCCAGTTCCCTGTAAGTCCCTGTTAGCCTTCCTGAGAGCTCTCCCCAACTGCCAACAAACAGGAATAACTAGGTACCTCAGGCTCAATTGCAGTGGGGTCCTAAGCCAATGCACACCAAACATGGTCACATTCTTGAAGCTCTCATTCCAGTTGTAAGAGGCTGTGGCCACAGTTTCCCCGGGAGTAACCAAGACCCTTGGGACTAGTATAAACAGCTAGTTTCAGCCTCTCTTCACATGACCTGTATAAGCAGCTAGTTTCAGCCCACCACATATTACCCGCTTTTCAACATTTGTTTCTTGGTTTTGTTCTGGTTTCCAGTTAGGGTTTGGAACTAGAACAAAACCAAGAAACAATGCTGAAATCATCTCAGTATGCTGTGCCATTATCCAGTTTTGGCCAGCTTCATCTCCCCAGAGTTGGGCTGCGCTTCTGATATCCCTGGCTCCAATCTAAAAGAATCCTTTGGGGGCAGTAGGGGAGCAAAAAAAAAAAAAAAAAAAAGAAAAAAAAAATTCCTTGGATCTTAGACCTGAGCATCCTATCTCACACAAGAGCTGCTGCTGAGAAATCTCTGCTAAACTCTGATCGATCCCCAAGCAGAAGCTTGGATATCTTGGATAATGTTCCCAGGCCAGATATTACTTCAACGTGCTATGAATATGGGATTTTGCAGTTTAGATTTCACCAGGTAATTTTACCAAATTTCCTTCTATTGTTTTTTTTTTTTCTTTTTTGAGCCCCCCCCCCCTTTTTTTTTTCTTAATTTCATTCTATTCTTGACTTGCCTCCTTTACACTAAACATTCCCAGAATGCCTTTCTCTTCATGAGATTTTCCATGGCCCTTAAAGTCAGCCATCTCCTTCCTGTCCTTCCTCTTTAGGGAGGGCCACTTATTATTATAGACTCTGAGCACTAATGGGACTAGGCTGCATTCAGTTTGTAAAGGGCTGGAAGGAATAGGGTGCAGATGCTGAAGCCACAGAGATAGGAAATAAAAGGCTTTGCTGGCCATGTGGTCTGTAAAAATGACTTTTGAGTGTACCACATACAGAAAGCTACGTCAAAGGAAAAATCGTATAGTTGAGCAAGCTATAGTCGCTTAAGCAATACTGCTAGACCCTACAAAGAAAAATTCAGAGCACAGGAAGGCTTGGGAGAGCTCATAAAGGGAAGGAGGGTATATACTTGAAATTCCTCTCTACCAACTGGACCAAGAGAATCCTGAAAGCCAAGGTTAACCAAGACAGAGCCAGGCTCTGAAAAAATCCGGAGGGCTCAAGATTCCCAGGAGGAAGATGAGCTCTCTGGCTACTAGGGAAGCGCTGGTACCAGCTGAGTGGCCAAGAATCTCATTACCTTTATAAACACCTTTACAAAGAAAACTCTGAGTAGTGGTTCTTTTTTTTAAATAGAGATGGGGTTTCACCGTGTTGCCTAGGCTGGTCTTGAACTCCTGGGCTCAAGCAATCTACCCAGGCCGTTCTTGAACAACCGGGCTCAAGCAATTTGCCTGCCTCTCAGCCTCTTTCCAAAGTGCTGGGATTGCAGGCATGAGCCACCACACTCAGCCTGAGTATTGGTTCTAAACCTTTTGAAAATCCAATACAGCTACACACTTCCTTCCAAGGAAAATACACAACTGTACAATACTTAGCATACAATTTCAGAGCTATAATATACCTCCTGAATCTAGCCATACGATTCAAATTATGAATCCCTGTCTTTTTTTTTTTTTTTTTTCAGATGGAGTCTCGCTCTGTCACCCAGACTGGAGTGCAATGGCATGATCTTTGCTCACTGCAGCCTCCGACTCCAGAGTTCAAGCAATTCTCCTGCTTCAGCCTCCTGAGTAGCTGGGGTTACAGACATGTGCAACCATGCCTGGCTAATTTTTATATTTTTAGTAGAGATGGGGTTTCACCATGTTGGCTAGGCTGGTCTTGAACTCCTGACCTCAAGTAATCTGTCTACCTCGGCCTCCCAAAGTGCTGAGATTATAGGAGTGAACCACCACTCCCGGCCATGAATCCCTATCTTAAAGAGAGTTTTTCTATACTTAGTCTATAAACCACTAATTATGTATTGATAATGCTACAATGACAACTATTAACACTATCACTAAAATAATGAGGGGCTGGGCACAGTGGCTCATGTCTGTAATCCCAGCACTTTGGGAGGCCAAGGTGAGAGGATGGCTTGATCCCAGGAGTTCAAGACCAGCCTGGACAACACAGTGAGACCCCCATCTCTACCAAAAATATATTTTTAAAATTAGCTAGGCGTGGAGGCACACAACTGTAGTCCTACCTATTTGGGAGTTTGAGGCAGGAGGATAATTTGAGCCCAAGAGTCCAAGGTTACACTGAGCTATGATTGTGCCACTTGCACTCCAGCCTGGGTGACAGAATGAGACACTGTCTCTCAAGATAATAATAATCTGGCCAGGCACAGTGGCTCATGCCTATAATCCCAGCACTTTGGGAGACCAAGGTGGGTGGATCACCTAAGGTCGGGAGTTCAAGACCAGCCTGACCAACATGGAGAAACCCCGTCTCTACTAAAAAATACAAAATTGGCCGGGCGCGGTGGCTCAAGCCTGTAATCCCAGCACTTTGGGAGGCCGAGGCGGGTGGATCATGAGGTCAAGAGATCGAGACCATCCTGGTCAACATGGTGAAACCCCGTCTCTACTAAGTACAAAAAATTAGCTGGGCATGGTGGCGTGTGCCTGTCATCCCAGCTACTCAGGAGGCTGAGGCAGGAGAATTGCCTGAACCCAGGAGGCGGAGGTTGCGGTGAGCCGAGATGGCGCCATTGCACTCCAGCCTGGGTAACGTGAGTGAAACTCCATCTCCAAACAAAATAAAAAAAAAAAAAATACAAAATTAGCCAGGTGTGCTGGCGCATGCCTGTAACCCCTAGCTTGAACCTGGAGTGCGGAGGTTGTGGTAAGCCATGATCGTGCCACTGCACTCCAACCTGGGCAACAAGAGTGAAACTCTGTCTCAAAGGGAAAAAAAAGATAATAATAATCACACTGAAAAATTCTACCTGGGTCAGGTGCGGTGGCTTGTGCTGGTAATCCCAGCACTTTGGGAGGCCAAGGCAGGAGGACTGCTTTAGCCTGGGAGTTTGAGACCAGCCTGGGCAACATAGCAAAACTCCATCTCTACAAAAAATACAAAAATTAGCCAGGCATGGTGGTACATACCTGTAGTCCCAGCTACTTGGGAGGCTGAGGTGGTAGGATTACTTGAGCTTGGGAGGCACAAGTTGCTGTGAGGTGTGACTGCACCACTGCATGCCAGCCTGGATGACAGAGCAAGGACTTGTCTCCAAAAAAAAACTACTACCTGCATTCATCTAGTTCTATAGTTTTTAAAAACACTTTCTCATTGTGAAGACAAGTAGTCAAGAAGATCCACATTCTTGCTTTGTGGAACCTCTAAATCCTAAAATCCAAGTACTCTTGAACTTTGGTTTTGGCAGTATAAACACATAGCCTAAGGACAAGAGGGGAGACAGCACTAGCGTTTCTTCCAAAGGGTCTCTGATACAGTATGTTTACCTCATTTCTCGAAGACGTTTCACATGCTGAATGCACTTCTCCACTGTGTAGTCCACTTCCTCCTCTGTAGTGAAGCGGCCAATTCCAAACCTGAAAAAAGTCACAGGAGAATGGCTCCCTATCAGAGCTCTGGCACTGGGAAAACTCATTCCGCAAATACTCACTGAGGATCTACAACACAAGAGACATGGAGAGAAGAACATGGTCCTTCCCCTTTAGGGCAGAGTTTCTCAGAGTATGGTATACAGATCAGCCGGGCATGGTGGCTCACACCTGTAATTCCAGCACTTTGGGAGGCTGAGGTGGACGGACTACTTGAGGTCAGGAGTTCAAGACCAGCCTAGCCAACATGGTGAAACCCCATCTCTACTAAAAACACAAAAATTAGCTGGGTACGGTGGCACATATCTGTAACCCCAGCTACTCAGGAGGCTGAGGCAGGAGAATTGCTTGAACCTGCAAGGTAGACGCTGCAATGAGCTGAGGTCATGACATTGCACTCCAGCCTGGCCAACAGTCTCAAAACACGGTCTACAGACCACCCACATTAAAATCACCTGTGATGTTGAGATGTTTCCTACTCCTCCTCCAAACCTAGTAAATCAGAATATCTGAATGTGGGACTCAGATATCATCATATTTCACAAACTTCTCAGGTGATACTCAGTGAAGTCTGAGAACCACTGCTCTAGAAGCTTTCACAAGGTTATTAGAAGAGATAAGAAGAACTAAATTGAGAAAAATGCCACGGCAGAAAAATAAAAAACACTGTAATAGGATATGAAAAATATAAGAGGATGTCTTTCATAAATGTTACAGCTCAACTCACTGACCTGATAGAAGAGTGTGCTAAATCCTCATCAGTGCCAATTGCTCTAAGGACGTAAGAGGGCTCCAGGGATGCAGAGGTGCAGGCACTGAGGAGAGAGACACAGGCCTTATTCAGTTCATCATCAACATCTACTTTTAGTCACAAACCCTCAGTCTTGGACTCAACCCACAGGGCCCTGGAATCATACCATGGAGACAAAAGAGACCTTCTAATCTGGCAAAGCCAAAGGACCTGATGCTGCCCTGCACATCCTAGGATGTGTGAACCTAGCTCCTCTGGCCCCTATGGTGGATGACTTCCTTGAGCAAGGATGCTGGCATAGTATAACAGAGCATGATACCACATGAGTTGGGTTTGACAAGAAGAGGCAGTAGAGGACCATGTGCTCACTCCTCCAGGACACAATATACCATTGGCACCAGCCTGAAGGGCAGCTAAACCCTTAGTGGCCTTTGGAGCATCTTCAGTTCTGGAGGCCTATAACAGAACTGCTAGTGTAACCCCAGGACAGATACATATATCCCCTGGGACCATAAAAGGCACAAAATGCTGGCTGGGCATGGTGGCTCACGCCTGAAATCCCAGCACTTTGGGAAGCCGAGGTGGATGGATCACAAAGTCAGGAGTTTGAGACCAGCCTGGCCAACATGGTGAAACCCATCTCTACTAAAATACAAAAATTAGCTGGGCATGGTGGCAAGCACCTATAATCCTAACTACTCGGGAGGCTGAGCCTGGAGAATTGCTTGAACTCGGGAGGCGGAGACTGCAATCAGCCGAGACTGCACCATTACACTCCAAGACTGGGCAACACAGTGAGACTTTGTCTCAAAAAAAAAAAAAAAAAAAAGGCACAAAATTCTACCCCAGAAAGCATTCCTCGGGTGGTAAACTTTAGCCTGTACCCAGCTACCCAGCCAACCAAATAAAAAAGAGGCCCTTCCAAAATGACCTTTACCCTTAATCAAGAGCTCTTGTGCCTGTCATCTCCACACTGGGAAGCTTAACAGCCTGTATGACACTTCTAAGTGGCCCTGATGCAGGCCCTGTCTATACTGTCCAGCTCACCTCCCTGAGGATAAGGCAACATCCTTCAGTGCCATCAGCAGACTCTCCCCTTCCACATATGCAAAGGAGAGGTTGATACAGCCTGGAGGAAAGAAATACTATGAGAGAGGTCTCAGAGTCTCAGCCTGTACCAGAATGAGAATAGAAAGCACAAGTCCATACCGGGATAATGGTGCTCAGGGTCCCCATTCATCACCACATCTGGAAGGCTCTTCATTATATTCTGTATCAGCCGCTCTGCTAACTTTGAGATCCGCTTGTGGTCATACTAAGGAGCAGGCAAGGAAGGATTAAGCAGTAACCATCGACCAGCTCAGAAACACAGTTTAAGAAGCCCTTCTCCTATAACTGGAAGTGACTATGTGTCAGCCCCACCTATCATCTTATGTTACTCATGGAGACCACTGTATCTCCAGTACTAAGCATAGTGCCTGGAATGTAAAAGGTGCTTGATAACTGGACACAGGGTTCATTTATTAATCCAGAAATAAATGAGCTGATAACTACTAAAAGGGCATGGGTTTTGGAGCCTATAATGCCTCCCTCAGAACTCAGAACAAGGTACCGGCAGCACCAGGACAAGGAAGAGTTTTCTTTTCTTTCTTTTCTTTTTTTTTTTTGACAGAGTCTTGCTCTGTCACCCAGACTAGAGTGCAGTGGCACAATCTCGGCTCACTGCAACCTCCACCTCCCGGGTTCAAGCAATTCTCCTGCCTCAGCCTCCTAAGTAGCTGGGATTACAGGGATGCGCCACCATACCTGGCTAATTTTTGTATTTTTAGTAGAGACGGGGTTTCACCTTGTTGGTCAGGCTGGTCTAGAACTCCTGACCTTATCATCCACCCACCTCGGCTTTCCAAAGTGCTGGGATTACAGGCATGAGTCACCTTGCCCAGCCAAAGAAGAGTTTTCTTAAGCCCTCTCTCTCAGCAGAAATCTGCCTCAGTCATGCTGAGAAGCCTCTAAATAGGAGACCCAGCACAGGGGAAGAAGTTGTAGGAGGGAACTGTTCTCCCCATACCTCCATCTCTTGCTGTGCCACCTCACACGCAGCCCCCAGCCCCACCACCAAGGGTGTGGGCACTGTCCCAGACCGCATACCCCGCTCCTGCCCCCCTCCACTCTGCAGGGCCTCCACACGCACACGGGGCCGGCGACGGATGTAGACAGCACCAACCCCTGGGAAACAAAGTTTGTTACAAAAAAGAGAAAGAGAGAAACATAGTTAAAACAAAATATCACTTTCCAAAGGGATCAAAATATTATTTCAACTTTTCTGTAAGCGTGACATTTTTCTAATTAAAAAATTTTAAGGAAAAGAAGAAATAGCAGTAAAAGCATAATATTTAGTAAAATGATTTAACACCTGGAATATAAATACCAGAAGGAATGATGATCAAAATGGTTGAAAGTAGCTCCCTATGCTATATGAAATGCCATCATACATACAGTATTATTCATAATAGTAAAAAGATTGGAAACAACTTAGATGTTTATCATCAGGGTAACATCAAATAGATTATGGCATGTACATACAATAAAATATCAAGCAGGTGTGTAAAAGACTGAGAGGGCATGGTGGCTCACACCTGTAATCCCCACACTTTGGGAGGCCAAGGAGGGCGGATCACCTCAGGTCAGGAGTTTGAAACCAGCCTGGCCAACATGGTGAAACTATGTCTCTACTAAATATACAAAGATTAGCCAGGTGTGGTAGCGAGCACCTGTAATCCCAGCTACTCGGGAGGCTGAGACAGGAAATGAACCCAAGATGTGGAGGTTGCAATTAGCTGAGATAATGCCACGGCACTCTAGCCTGTCCCAGGGTGACACAGCAAGACTTCGTCTCAAAAAAAAAAAAAAAAAAAAAAAAAGAGGAAGCTTGTTCTGAACTGACACCATAAAATCTCCAAGATACCAAGATACATTGTTAGAAACTGATGAAATCCAAATAAAGTCTGTACTTTAGTTTTTTAAAAATATGCATTATTGGTGAAAAAAGCAAGATCAAAACAGGGAGTACAGTATGCTATCATCTAAATAAAAAAAGAAAGGTGGAAAGGAAGTATATATTTGTTTGTAAACAAATAGGATAATTGTAGAAAAACCCAAGAAATTATACCCCATAACCAGAGTAAATCAGAAAAAAAAAAAGAAATTACCTCCCCAGAAGGGAACTACATAGCTGGAGGACAGGGGTGAGAGGTAGACTTTTATCTGTGCACTTTTAGGTAGCTTTTGAATTTTGAACCACATGAATATTACTTTTTTGAAATAAAATTAAAACTAAAATAAAAAAAAATTGGGCAGGGCGCGGTGGCTCACGCCTATAATCCCAGCACTTTGGGAGGCCGAGGCAGGCTAATCACCTGAGGTCGGGAGTTTGAGATCAGCCTGACCAACATAGAGAAACCCCATCTCTATTAAAATTGCAAAATTAACTGGGTGTGGTGGTGCATGCCTGTAATCTCAGCTACTCTGAGGCAGGAGAATCACTTGAACCAGGGTGGCGGAGGCTGCCGTGAGCCAAGATCATGCTATTGCACTTCAGCCTGGGAAACAAGAGTGAAACTCCGACTCAAAAAAAACAAAAAACTGGTGGGTCGTTGTGGCTCACGACTATAATCCTAGGACTTTGGGAGGCCAAGAATCACTTAAGACCAGAAGTTTGAGACCAGCCTAAGAAACATAGTGAGACCCCGCGTCTACAAAGGAAAATTAAAAATTAGCTGGGCACGATGGCATGTACTTATAGTCCCAGCGACTCTGGAGGCTGAGGCAGGAGGATCACTTGAGCCTAGGAGGTAAGGCTGCAGTGAGCTGTGATCGTACCACTCACTGCATTCCTGGTTGGGCAGCAGAGTGAAACCTTCACTCAAAAAACAAAAAACTTGAAAATGTGTATAACCTGTGACTAAACAAGCCTATTTATGGAAAATTTGTACCAAAATATGAGCATAAGCGTGCAAAGTTATTCACTAAGTAATCAGGGCTTCTGAATAGAATGGGCATTTGTCAGTTCTTCTCCCACACAGAAAAACTGTTTATGCCGAGAATAGAGGTACTATAAAAATTAAGGCAGTGGTTTCCAAATTTATTATGAAGGACACCAGATTTTAAATTAAAAGCTGGGTGCAGTGGGTCATGCCTGTAATCCCAGCACTTTGGGAGACTTAGGTGGGAAGGTTGCTTGAGATCAGGAGTTCAAGCCTGAGCAACATAGTGTGACCTCCATCTCTACAAAACCTATGTTAAAAATCAGTCAGGCATGGTGGTGCACACCTGTAGTGCTAGTTACTGGTGAGGCTGGGGTAGGAGGGTTGCTTAAGCCCAGGAGATTGAGGAGCAGGAAGCTAGGATAGCGCCACTACACTCCAGCCTGAGCAACAAAGTGAGACTTTGTCTCTAAAAAATAAATGAATAGGCAGGGTGCAGTGGCTCATGCCTATAATCTCAGCACTTTGGGAGGCTGAGGTGGGTGGAACACGAGGTCAGGAGTTCAAGACCAGCCTAGCCAAGTTGGTGAAACCCTGTTTCTACTAAAAGTACAAAAATTTAGCCGGGTGTGGTGTAATCCCAGCTACTCAGGAGGCTGAAGCAGAGAATTGCTTGAATCCATGAAGCGGAGGTTGCAGTGAGCTGAGATCACGCCCCTGCATTCCAGCCTGGGCGACAGAGTGAGACTCTGTCTCTAAATAAATAAATAAATAAATAAAATGAATAAAATAATATATTAAACTGTATTTATTAAGAATTATTTCAGCCTGACAAGGTGGCTCAGTACTTTGGGAGGCTGAGGTGGGTGGATCATAAAGTGAGGAGATCGAGACCAAGCTGGCTAACATGGTGAAACCCCGCCGCTACTGAAAATATAAAAAAATTAGCCAATCATGGTGTCGAGCACCTGTAGTTCCAGATACTCAGGAGGCTGAACCAGGAGAACTGCTTGAACCTGGGAGGCAGAGGTTGCAGTGAGCCAAGATCATGCCACTGCACTCCAGCCTTGGCGACAGAGTGAGACTCCGTCTCAAAATAAATAAATAAATAAATGAATAAAATAATGTTCTGGTTAACACAGTGAAATCGTGTCTCTACTGAAAATACAAAAAATTAGCTGGGCATGGTGGCGAACACCTGTAGTCCCAGCTACTC
>NW_022436973.1:7631937-7639271 GCF_009761245.1 Sapajus apella | reverse complement strand
AAAAAAAAAAAAAAAAAAAAGGCCGGGCGCGGAGGCTCAAGCCTGTAATCCCAGCACTCTGGGAGGCCGAGGCAGGTGGATCACGAGGTCAAGAGATCGAGACCATCCTGGTCAACATGGTGAAACCCCGTCTCTACTAAAAATACAAAAAATTAGCCGGGCATGGTGGCGTGTGCCTGTAATCCCAGCTACTCAGGAGGCTGAGGCAGGAGAATTGCCTGAACCCAGGAGGCAGAGGTTGCGGTGAGCCGAGATTGCGCCATTGCACTCCAGCCTGGGCAACAAGAGCGAAACTCCGTCCCCCAAAAAAAAAAAAAAAAAAAAAAATTATTTCATTTCTCCATTTTACTGTCTGAGTGCATACAGTTCCCAAATTCAAACAGCAAGTGCTCAAATACCATATCTGGGCAGCGAAGAATATCACATTATCTAAATCTATTTAGATCCTGAATTTGGAAAGCAAGAGGCTGGATAATAAGGGATACCTGTACACATGTAAGTGCTGATCAGAGCTTCTAATCAATGAGTTCATTGGTTTTTTGTTTTGTTTTTTAGTTTGTGTGAATACATAGTAGATGTATATATTTATGGAGTACATGAGATGTTTTAATACAGGCATGTAATGTGAATTAAGCACATTAGGAAGAACAGGGGTATCCCTGGTAGAATTTGGAGGAACAGGATAGAAAAAAAAAAGAAAAAGAAGAAAGAAAAAAAGAAAGAAAGAAAAAAGAACAGGGCCGGGCGCGGTGGCTCAAGCCCGTAATCCCAGCACTTTGGGAGGCCGAGGCGGGTGGATCACGAGGTCATGAGATCGAGACCATCCTGGTCAACATGGTGAAACCCCGTCTCTACTAAAAATACAAAAAATTAGCTGGGCATGGTGGCGCGTGCCTGTAATCCCAGCTGCTCAGGAGGCTGAGGCAGGAGAATTGCCTGAACCCAGGAGGCGGAGGTTGCGGTGAGCCGAGATCGCGCCATTGCACTCCAGCCTGGGTAACAAGAGCGAAACTCCGTCTCAAAAAAAAAAAAAAAAAAGAAAAGAAAAAAGAACAAGGGTATCCAACCTGAGTTCATTGGCTTTATCAAAAAGATGTATCTACAATAAAAGCCAATAAAAACAACACTTTAGTAAAAGACAGAATGCTTATTGGGGTTTTGAAATAACAGCTCACAAAAAAAAAAACACTCTTTATAACCTCTGGGAACCCTCAGAAGAAACGATCTTCCATACTTCAAGAAGCTATTACACCTTCTTCCACAAGGTATACACCCAGAAAACACACCCTGCAGACACAAAAAGGGTGCCAGCACAGACATCAACCCAAAAAAAAGCCCTCATGTGAGAAAGAGGAGTTATTTTTTTATGGTTACCTCCACAAAACAGAGGACAACAGTCTATCCCCAAGGGCTCAGGGAAAGAGACATAACTCAAGCTTGAACACATTCCAATAGGTCCATAGGGAACAAACAGGTATCCTTGAGAGAGTATTAGACTATAATACTCTTGAGAGAATAACAGACTACAAAGTCTTCTAAGAATAAACACAAAGGGATGTGAAATCCCATGCAATCTTCCCCTAAGCTATAGCAAGACACTCAGAATGAAGGACTCACGTAGTTGCTCTGTATATCACAGTGGGGCAAACAAGATAGCTGGGCCCAACTAGATAAATTTGATTTCACAAAACCCCTTTTTCCTCAATCAAATTAAGATCTACATGCTTGAGCCAGGTGCAGTGGCTCACATCTGTAATCCCAGCACTTTGGGAGGCTGAGGCAGGCGGATCACGAGGTCAGCAGTTTGAGACAGCCTGGCCAACGTGGTGAAACCCTGTTTCTACTAAATATACAAAAATTAGCCAGGCATAGTGGCAGGTGCCTGTAATCCCAGCTACTTGGGAGGCTGAGGCAGGAGAATCGCTGGAACCCAGGAGGCAGAGTTTGCAATAAGCAGAGATGGTGTCACTGCACTACAGCCTGGGGAACAAGAACAAGACTCCATAATGATTTGTTAAAGAGAGCAAGAAAGAATGGTCTGCTGTCGCCTGGACACAGTGGCTCATGCCTGTAATCCCAACACTTTGGGAAGCCAAAGTGGGCGGATCACGAGGTCAAGAGATCAAGACCATCCTGGCCAACATGGTAAACCCCATCTCTGCTAAAAATACAAAAATTTGCAGGGCATGGTAGCACACGCATTAGTCCCAGTTACTTGGGAGGCTGAGGCAGAAGAATCACTTGAACCCAAGAGCAGAGGTTGCAGTGAGCAGAGATTGCGTCACTGCACTCTAGCCTGGTGACAGAGTGAGACTCGGGCTCAAAAAAAAAAAAAAAAAAAAGAATGGCCTGCCGTATAGTAACTACCAAGATCTACAAACCAGCAAGTGTTTCTGGCTATTGCTAAATGACGCTTGCATTCTACAAGGGACTCTGCATGTACAACCTCCTCTGAGACCAACAGTAGTCCCAAATGACTCTGAGAAACATCTATCAAATGTCTTGGTGGAAAGTACAGAGAAGAGGAACTCTAGAAGGGGCTGGTACCTTTGGGACCATAGATTTTGTGACCACTGATGCTCATGAGATCAATTTTCATGTCGTTGACATCAAGTGGGATTTTTCCAACAGCCTGGGCTGCATCAGTATGGAAATATACCTTTCTGGAACTGCAAATCCGCCCTGAGGAAACAACAGAGGGGAAGACCCACAGCACAGTGTTGGGAAGTCATATATCAGTATCCCACAATGCACTGTGAATTATCTCCACCAGTAGTAAATGACCTCTGTCAATATTAAACTTCTCCCCTCCCTCCACCTAACCCCTTATACTTCTTCTTTTCCTTACCTCCTCTCCCTTCTCCCTTCCTCCCTCTCTCTGTCTCCCCAGCTTCCCCTTCTTTAGAATAAAAAAGATGAAGGGCAAAGCAGCAGGTCAAAATACTCCTGATATTATCATGCATACTATTTTTTTTTTTTTTTTTAAGATGGGGTTTCACCATGATGGCCAGGCTGGTCTTGAACTCCTGACCTCAGGTGATACACCCACCTCAGCCTCCCAATCATGCATACTATTCTTAAAACTTACCACCTCATTTGCACCGGCTTTTCAAAATGTTAGATTTTCTTCCAGATCCCATTTGATTTAAAAAAACAAACAAACAAAAAACTAACGGATCTTTGTGCTAATGTGCCTAAGGAGATTACAGGGTGAGCTCTATCAGGGAATAATAAAGAGATGTTCTAAAAGGAAAAAGGGTAGAAGGCTGTTTTGTTTTGTGGTTGGTTTTGGCAGCAACTGCAATAAAATGAAAAACCATAAAAGATACTAGACCTGGCTGGGCACAGTGGCTCATGGCTGTAATCTCGGCACTTTAGGAGGCCAAGGCAGGTGGATCATCTGAGGTTAGGAGTTTGAGACCAGCCTGGCCAACATGGTAAAACCCCGTTTCTACTAAAAATACAAAAATTAGCTAGGCATGGCGGTACACACCTGTAGTCTCAGCTACTTGAGAGGTTGAGGTGGGAGGATTGTTTGAGCCCAAGAGGCAGGCGTTGCAGTGAGCTAAGATCATGCCACTGCACTCCAGCCTGGGTGACAGAGTGACACTCTGTCTCAATTTTTTTAAAAAAGGTACTAGACCTGAATTCAAATACTGGCTATGCCACTTACAATGTCCTTGAACAAAGTACTTAGGCGCTCTTTCCCTTGATTTCCTAACTTCACTCCATAGAGTATTACAGTGATCAGTCTACTCCCTCATACAGACCACCATGGTGGGCAGGGATCAGGGTTAACCCATGATACTCACCTATTTCTGCAATAGGCTGCTTCACTCCAATCTCATTGTTCACAGTCATGACTGAGACCAGACTAGTATCTGGCTGAATAGCAGCCTCTAGTTCCTAAGGATATGCAGGAGTAAGGTGACTAGATAATGCAAACAAAGTCCTCCTAAATCAGAATATAGGCAAGCTTAGTCGCGAAAAGGAGCCTTATGCTACATAGCTATCTGAATAGTTAACTAAAAACAGTGACAACACAGAATGTTGGTAAGGATGCACAGACTCCGAATGATTCATACATTGTTGGTGGGAATGTAAATGTCACAGCCACTTTAGAAAAGAGTTTGACAGTTTCTGTTTCTCATCTAACTAAACATGAAATTACCATACAACCCAGTACATTTGAGCATTTATCCCAGAGAAATAAAAATTAAATTCACAAAACGTCCTACACAAATGTTCACAGTAACTTTATTCATAATAGCCAAAACCTAGAAACTACTCAGATGTCCTTCAACAGATGATTTTGATATATCCATAACATGGACTACTACTTATCAATCAAAAGGCACGAATTACTGGCACATGCAGCAATGAATGAATTCCCAAAGACTTATGATTAGTGAAAAAAGCCAATCAAGGCCAGGCGTGGTGGCTCACGCCTGTAATCCCAGCACTTTGGGAGGCTGAGGTGGATGGATTACCTGAGGTCAGAAGTTCAAGACCAGGCTGGCTAACATGAGAAACCCTGTCTCTACTAAAAATACAAAAATTAGCTGGGCATCGTGGTGCATGCCGATAGTCCCAGCTACCTGGGAGCCTGAGGCAGGAGAAACGCTTGAACCGGGGAGGTGGAGGTTGCAGTGAGCTGAGATTGCACCAATGCAATCCAGCCTAGGCAACAGAGGGAGACCCCACCTCAAAAAAGAAAGAAAAAGAAGGGGGATATGGTGGCTCACGCCTGTAATCCCAGCACTTTAGGAGGCCCAAATGGGAGGATCACCTGAGGTCAGGAGTTCAAGACCAGCCTGGCCAGCATGGTGAAACCCCGCCTCTACTAAAAGTGCAAAAATTAGCTGGGCGTGATGGTACGTACATGTAATCCTAGCTACTTGGGGAGAATCGCTTGAACCTGGGAGGCAGAGGTTGCAGTGAGCTAAGATTGCACCACTGCACTCCAGCCTGGGTGATAAGAGTGATATTCCATTTCGAAAAAGAAAAAAGCCAATCCTACAAGGTTACATACTGTATGATTCCATTTACAGGGCAGTATGAATAACAAAATAAAGAAACTGCAAGGTGTGGTGGCTCACACCTGTAATCCCAACACTTCCGGAGGCCAAGGTGGGCAGATCACCTGAGGTCAGGAGTTCGAGACCAGCCTGGCCAACATGGTAAAACCCCTTCTCTACTAAAAATATAAAAATTGGCCAGGCACAGTGGCTCATGCCTGTAATCCCAGCACTTGGGGAGGCCAAGGTGGGCAGATCATGAGGTCAAAAGTTTTAGACCAGCCTGGCCAACATGATGAAACTCCGTCTCTACTAAACATACAAAATAAGCCAGGTGCGTTGGTGCATGCCTGTAATCCCAGCTACTTGGGAGGCTAATGCAGGAGAATTGCTTGAACCCAGAGGGCGGAGGTTGCAGGGAGCAGAGATCGCACCATTGCACTCCAGCCTAGGCAACAAGAGAGAAACTCCAACTAAAAAAAAAAAAAAAACCCACAAATGACAAAATAAAAAATACATAGCTTTCTTTTTTGAAGTGATGAAAATGTCCTGGAATATGACAGTGATGACTGTTGCAAACTCTGTGAATTGTATATTAAAAAAACAGTGAATTGTACAATTTCAAAAGATGAATTTTGTGGTACATGAATTATTATTTTTTCCATTAAACTGGAAGTTAAATGGTACATGAATTATATCACAGATTTCTAAGGGCTTAAAAAAAGCACCATGTAAAGAAATCTGAATGTCAGGCAAAATGAAGTTATGCCTCATGCCAAAGGAAATGAGAAATCTTTCAAGATTTCTGAGTAAAGTGAGAAAAGGTCAAATGAGTACTTTGGAAATAAAGTCTGATTAGGATGTGCAGAACTCGCTGGAAGGCTGTAGCTAAAGGGCTAGTTCAGGCAACAGAGATTAAAGTCCAGAGGTAGGTAAGACAGGATACAATCCAGCGAAAGGACTGAGAAGAGGCCGAGCAAGGTGGCTCACATCTGTAATAGCAGTGCTTTGGGAGGCCAAGGTAGGAGGATCGCTTGAGTCTAAGAGTTCACCACCAGTCTGGAGAACATAATGAGATACTGCCTCTACAAAAAAAATTTAGCCAGGCTAGGCATGGTGACTCATGCCTGTAATCCCAGCACTTTGGGGGGCCAAGGCGGGTAAATCACTTGAGGTCAAGAGTTTGGGACCAGCGAGGCCAAAACGATAAAACCCCTTCTCTACTAAAAATACGAAAAAATTAGCTGGGTGTGGCAGCATATGCCTGTAGTCCTAGCTACTTGGGAAGCTAAGGTGGGAGGATGGTTTGAACCCAGGAGGCAGAGGTTTCAGTGAGCTGAGATTTTGCCACTGCATTCCAGCTTGGGTGACAGAGCAATACTCCATCACAACTCAAAAAACAAAAGAAAAACAAAAATTTAGCCAGGTGAGGTGAGCCCAGGAACCTGAGGCTGCAGTGAGCTATGACCATACCACTGCACTCTAGCCTGGATAACACAGCAAGACCCTGTCACCAGAAAAAAGAAAGAAAAGAAAAGGAGACAGAGAGAAAGAGAGAAAGAGTAAGGGAGGAAGGGAGAAAGGGAAGAAGGGAGGAAAAGAAGCAGGGAGGAAGGAAGGGAGGGAGGGAAAAAGGAAGAAGGAAGGGAGGGAAGGAGGAAGGGAGGGCAGGAGTCAGAGAGGGGAAAGTATAAGTCCAGTGACATTATAAAAAAAAATGGCCATAAATATGAGTGTGACTGATTGATAACTGAATGTGAAAAAGATGAAAAAGGGAGGAAATAATGAATGATAACAATTTAGAGTTTAGATTGATGGGGTCCATCTACAAATAGCATGTTAGGGTTTGTATAGGGATGCTGATATACAAAATCTGGTGGATAAGATTCAAGAAAATGATACCACTTCTTTAGCAGAATGAGAAGCATCAGTGCAGGGAAGGAGGAGGCCAGAGCTTTGCCATGGTGAATGTGAGACCCTGGCATCCTGCACATTGTGGCCAGTGGCTCTCATAGAAACCAGAAAACACCAACAATGGTAAGAAACATGTCTTCCAGGCTGGGCACAGTGGCTCACGCCTGTAATTCCAGCACTTTGGGAGGCCAAGATAGGTGGATCATCTGAGATCAGAAGTTCGAGACCAGCCTGACCAACATGCTGAAAGCCCTTCTCTACTAAAAATACAAAAATTAGCTGGGCCTGATGGCATGCGCCTATAATCCCAGCTACTTGGGGGACTGAGGCAGGAGAATCGCTAGAACCCAGGAGGCGGAGGTTGCAGTGAATCTAGATCATGCCACTGCATTCCAGCTTGGG